>NW_026652291.1:49327826-49650442 GCF_009828535.3 Hylobates moloch
AAGTATAATTAAAAATAAATAAATAAATAAATAAATAAATAAAAATAAAGCAACATTAAATGCTACCTTGAAAGCTTAGAGATGACATCTCTGCAAAATATAAGCCAGATTAAGCAAATTCCTGAGTAGTACTGGCATGTATTTCCCAGATAAAAATAAAATTATACTATTAGCTTAAATGTGATATATATTCCACCGCATCATAACAACGTGAAATGTGACTACAAAATAAAACTGCGTAATTTCTATAACCCACTGTAGTGTCGTTACTTTGCAGTGACACTGTTTTAAGCTACTGACTAAAGCTCACAGCATTAGGTACCTAAATTCCACACCACTGGTGATAGTGACAAGACCCGACAGGCATAATTAAACAATAGTGAGTTCAATTAAAAATCTGATTTGCAAAACTGGGCTATACTTCAAGACTTATTCTGAAGACTCAGTTAATTTTGAAATTAAAATGCTCCTTAACTCATGTGTTTTGCTACCAAAATGTAGAGTTAAATTAAAATATTATTACAGTTTAACACCAAATATGAATTTCCAACAACTGATTTAAGTTATTTTGTTTCTAATCATGTCTTCTAGTCTTGGTTCATGAACTAATGATGTTTTGAAAAAGCTATAATTAAGTCTTAAATCTAAAAGACAAGTATTATTTCCTTCTACCTACCTATTGAGGAAACCCCAAATCATGTGAAAAGAACATCAAAGTCTATTCCTTCACAACACAGTCAGCAGCATGCTCCCCCGGCGGGCTTTCCTGCGTGCTACGCTTCGCTACAGCAACAGTATAGGATTGTCTATCCTTAAATGTCCAAACCTCCTGGTGCCCATGAAAAGGGTGTAGCCTCCAAGACACATTAAAACCTATCACTACAGAATTATTTCCTAGAGAGCAAATACACTTCTGAAGACAGGAAAGAGAAGTTTCAATTGCGGAGTCTCAAATAAGGCTGATAGAAATCTATTCTGATGTTATCTCTATTAGAAGTGAGACTGTCACATAGATAAGAGAAGCACAATTATGTGATTCATGAATGACATATGCCAGCATCTTAGAGCTAAGCAAAAAAAGCAGTTATTACTTACTGATAAATCCTCTTACTGACCAACTACATGTGACTATTAAGTGAAATTTGCTAAGATGCCCATAATAACGAAATTAAAATTTAAAAGGCTATTCAGGAGTATGAAGCCCATGCAGTCACCTGCTGGTCCGCAATGCTCCTCTGTCAACGCTGGCAATGCTGCACTGCACTGTTTATCTCCTTGGTAATTTCTCCCGAGGCTGTGGAATCCCTGAGGCTATGAGCTGTCTTAGCCTATCTATCCCAGCATGTCGCCCAGGAAATCTGAAGGGACGTCCTCTGTGTGGCATTCAAGACATGTCAATGTCTCCCCAAATCTACCCTTCCAATCAGCCTTTTCCCACTCATCAAACTTCAGAATGCTACCCTGTGTTCCTCAGTGTATGTATATCTTACAAGTGAAAAACACCTATACAGTATTCCACCCAAAAAGGCTGAACATCCAGCTTCCAAACTCTAGAGGTTGCTGGGCCCTCCAGCCTGCTGCAAGGCTGCCCCTGACATACAGCAGCAGCTGACTCCAAGCTGGGTTCCCTCCAAGACACAGGGTTCTGTGCCCTCTTCCTACTAAGAGAACCAAGAAGAAACCACGTGATAAAATTCTGGACATACTCAGGAGAGGGGCTGGGAGAGGAAGAGAGATTAAAATTAAGGATGTTCTACCAAAGCAATGATCATACACATTATCATTTATAGATATTCCAAACAATACTTCCTAAACCCAATCAATCCAACCTGTGAATACCACCAACATCCAAAAATGGATTCAGAGAAAAAAAGTAGCATCATTTCCTATCCTAAACCATCCTGTAAGGCCACTGCATAGCTTCCAGGGGCTCTACCCTCTCTCCCCTCCCCGGCCAACCTTCCCTCTGTGCCTCACAGCTGCAGATGCTCACCCCTCCAAGATGGGAATTATACTGTAGTGACATTAGGACAAATCTTGTAAATGAGTCTTTAAAAACAACCACTGTGGCCAGGCGCAGTGGCTCACACCTGTAATCCCAGCACTTTGGGAGGCCGAGGTGGGCGGATCCATTGAGGTCTGGAGTTCGAGACATCCTGGCCAACATGGCGAAACCCCGTCCCTACCAAAAAATACAAAAATTAGTTGAGCAGTGTCGCATGCCTGTAGTTCCAGCTACTCGGGAGGCTGAGGTGGGAGAATCACCTGAACCTGGGAGGCGGAGGTTGCAGCAAGCCAAGATCACACCTCTGCACTCCAGCCTGGATGACAGAGTGAGACCCTGTCTCAAAAAAACCCAAAACCAAAAACCAAAATAAAACCACTGTGCAAGGTACATATTTGTCATTCAGAAAACTGATACATCCTTCAGGAGAAATCCAACTAAATAAATAATCTTAAGTTTTTTACTGGCATCTTCCTACCCCTTACCAATATTGCTCACTCTGAGCCCCTCTCTTGCTACTTCAATGCCTGCCTCCCTACCACTGGCTTATTAACCTTACCCCCAAACACATTTTTGCTTCCTCCATCCTAAAACACCACCACCACCATTCTTCTCTTTACAATGAAACTGTCAAACTGCTGAATGACAACAGTCCACATGCTGCTTCAGGCTTTGCTCTCTTTCTACTTATTTTCAGCAATCTGGTCTTTGTCCCTCTCTCTCTTTCTGTCTTCAGGAACTGCCCTAAGCTGTCCTGTGGGCTAGTCACTCCTCTCGCCTGCTAACCCGGACTCTGCTTTTAAAATGTACTCCTCTCTGGGTATCCAATAAGCTAATTCCCTTCTGGATCTCCTTCTGCCTCTACTGCGCAAAGCTTCTGCCTGGGCCCAACAAGTAAGAGGCAAAACAGAAATAAAAGTAATTCATGATGATAAAAACTGTAACTTCATCCACACATGTTGGAGGAGAAAAGATATCATTACCCTGACAGTTTCCATTTCCATCCCAGTAACCACCAGAAGTGATGTCTCCCAGTGCCAGAGTTCCTATTCTTCAGAACGTGATACTCCAGACAGTTTACCTGCAGTCACTTTCTGGTTTTAGGAATAATTTTAAAGATGGGCTTGAGTCAATAAGAAGACTGAAGGGCAATGACTGCCAAGCTGCAGGTCTAGGAAAGGGTCCCTGCTATCCACTTCTGAGCCAGGGCTCCTGAAAAGGGCACACGCACTGCACGTGTGGACTAAGACTCTCCTCGTGACCCCACTCTACAGCCTGGCTTTTCATCCCTGCAACTCTGGGGAGTCTAGCCATTGGCTTTAGTTTGATGTCTCGGCCATGGCTCAAGCTTCCCCTCTCCTGTGGGGCAGTTGTGTGCTCAGCCTCTGGTCCACACCCAGACTGGCCACTGGAACACATCCCCTGTCCTGGCCCAGCCTCCAGGACACTTGCAGGAAAGGAGCTGCTGACAGAAGACTGAAGAGTTATGAAGAGTCTTAATGCCCTGCACAATTGACTCAGACACTTGCTACACGAGCTTGGCAGTGCAGCTGCCACAGGTGGGACTGTGATCAAACATCTCAAAGTCAGAATCCTCATGCCACAAAAGGAGAATAATAAGACAGCACTGAGGAGCTTCAGCTGTCCTCAGAAAGCCTCATACTGTGTGTCTTCAACTGCACTGCAGGAGCTGGGCTGGGCCAGGCCATGGTCCCAGGCACAGATCCTCTCTCCCCCCATCCCAGGGAGGCAGGGAAAAGAAGAGGGGATGCCTAAGACACACGGCAATGACATCAGGGCTTCTTAAGGAGCAGAGGCTAAGGCTCAGTGATCAACTGAAAGTCAGCCCTGGTAGGAGAGTTCAGGGGGAAATAGTGACACTTTCCAAAATAATAAAATAAAACACAGCACAATAGTATCTGTGAAAAGCAAAGCAACGTAGGGTAGAATGTGAAAAACCAGCTATACTCAATACCTAATGAAGTAAGAGAATGGATTGTTTTGTGGACTTCAGACACAGTTCCCCAGGCTGGCTTTGGAGACATATTAATGTCCTAAGAAAACGGGGTCTCTGTCCTATTTTTCCCCCAGCTGTTTTCACTGTCATGCTCTTCTTTGGTGACATCTACCCCAACCAGTTCTCTAATTTTTTCTGCCCCAAATAGCAACCACCAGGACTATTCCCAGCACATAAGAGGCTCTTGATACAATGTGCTGACTAAATGAAGGTCCCAGTCAGCTATTTGACTTTGGGTCTTCTACTTCAACGGTCCTCAAAATCACACTTCTATTCCTGGGGGAGAGCCAACATGTATGCATCTGTATGGATCTTGAGTTTTGGTCACACGTATTTTTCCTCTTAAAAAAAGAAGAGATGAATTACCTAGATATACCAAAAAATAAAAAAAAAAGGAGCCTTTTAAATAGCATCTCCACGCCACCCGCGACTTGGAATTCAGCCATCTGGCAACCTTATCAGCTGTAACTAACAAATACAAAAACAACACACATTTGTTTAATACTTTCATAATGAAATTTCTCTAAAACTTTGATGTAAGTCTAATGTCCATCTTATTTATATTCACCCATCTATCCACCCCAAAAATATATATTTTGCACTTGATGACAAGTACTATGACTAGAGCTGAAGATACAGGCATCATTCACGTTCTCTATCCCAACAAGGTTGAACAACATACCTGAAAATACATAACTATACAACATGTGAGATACTGCATAAGAGGTGCACACTGAGTACCCCGTGAGCATTGACTCAGCTAGTACGTGATGGGGGAGGGGAGTAGAGGGGCAACCCAGGGAAGGCTTCACAGAAGGTGACAGGCCACAACAATTCTGTGACATCTCAACTCAGAGGTCTGTCCACCAGCCAGAAGAAAATCATCATCTTGTGACCCCATACTGACCTTCAGGGTGGCCTGAGCCAGCCAGCCAGCAAGTGTGCAATTGGGGCATTCACAGTAACCGATTAAAGTTGTTTCAGCACTGGCAGCATTGACTCAAGGGATGAAAGCACTCGACAGAGGTGATGGAGCAAATGTCCACAGATGAGATTTTATCTGTCCTTATGGGCACTTCTCAGTGGGCAGCGTAGCAAGACAAAGTACCACCGATGGGCTAAAACAGCTTTGGGATGGCTTAGAAATCTTGCATACACAACACGCTCAGAATGTGTGAGCTGCACCCAAATGCTCTTGGTAGTTACTTAAGACCAAGGGCGGGAAGCAATACCCACCACCAAAAGGAACAGCAAAAGTTATTCAACAGTTATTTTTAGTTATTTAGAGAAAAAAGGATTCTCTTTTCATTTATGTCAAGGGAAAACTCTGAGGATGTTCAGCCATAGGTCAGACAGAAATAGCTGAGTCCCATCCCCCTCAACTTACCGACCACAGGGACCCCAGACTGAAGGCTGACCACAAGCACTGCCTGCCTGGCACTTCAAATCATGCCATTACTGTGGGAAACTTCAACACATGTGGTGGCCAAATGGAACCTTAGCCTTTTCATTCTCTGACCTCCTTAACTGCAGAGACTTTCAATCTATTCACCTATTCCCAAGGGCATTTTCTGGGTCTCATCACATCTTTATGTCTGGAAATCTTAAATAGGAACTAATGGGATCACAAACTCCTGTTCACTTGGTAATTCCACAATATTTGTTTCTGCAATTCATCAAGCCCTCCCTATTGGTCTCTAGGATTTTCCCTCTGATTTTTAAATTTTTAACTTAAGAAATACAAGTATATAGTTGAAAAAAAACCAAAATCATTCTAAAAGGCTTACAGTAAGACACAGAAGCCACTGACTGACCTGCCCCTTCTTCAACACTGACTTCCCAATCCTCGTCCCAGAGACAACCACTTTCAACTCTTGTGGCAGTTGCTTTTGTTAATTACTATTAATTCTTAACAGCACAAGTTCCAATTGTAGACGGTATCCACTGATTGATCTCTTTCCCTCTTCTTCCTCCTCCGCACCCCTCTCCCCATCAACATACATTTTTTTTTCATTTTTCCAATTTGAAATGTGACATTTCACTCCTAAATACTTTGGCATGCTTCTAAGAACCAGGCAAAATTTACCCTACATAACCACAGTACCATTATCACACTAAAGAAATTTAACATTAATATACCAATGTCTAATATACACCCACATTCAAATTTCCCTGATTTCCCCAGTAATGTCTTGTATCATTTGCATTTCCTCCAATCCAGGATCCAATCATGAATCCTGGGTTTAACTTCCAACTCTTTTATCTCCTTTCACCTGGTACAAATTACCCAGGATTTCTTGTAGTTCCTGACCCTGTTGCGCTAGCAATTTCTCAGTTCTTTGAAAACCAGTAGCAAACCTAAGAGTTAGTGAGGGTCTTCCCAGGTATTGGTCCTCTAGCCCTTCAAATGGCTTGGCAAGCATCTAATTCCCTTATTAAATGCTTTTCAGTTTCAAATATTCAAATCATTGGTTCTCAAACGCTTTAGTCTCAAGACTTCTTTACGCTCTCTAAAAATTATTGAAAAATCCCCAAAAGCTTTTGTTCATATATCTGTAGGCATTTACCGTATTATAAATTAAAATTTAAAATTTTTATTCATTTATTCGCTTACAAAAAACAATAGTAACCACAATACATACTACCACGAAATAGTTATGAAAAAAACCTATTTTCCAAAATGAAAACAATTTACTGGAAGAGTGATGATGTTTTACATTTTTACAAATCTCTCTAATGTCTAGCTCAATTCTCATATCTGCTTCTGCACTGAGTCTGTTGCAACACATCGATTTGGTTGAAAGTATATGAAGAAAATCTTCCTTTACATAGATATATAATTGGAAAAAGGGGTAATTTTTAATAGCCTTTTCAGAAAACAGCAGACGCTGCTGTGGTACTACACCAAACTCAGCAAGTGGGGGTCACTTCTTAAAGGTCAGTTGCAATGTGGAGTCTGAAACTACTTCAGTGAGCTTTTCTTACTCTCTGATGTTAAAATCCATTGGTGTAATTTATACTTTGAATTAATCTTTTAACTGTACAACTCTGTAACATCATGCATTGATCATTTGGGAAATAATTCACTGAGTTATGTAGGTCTTCCAAATGTTGACATCTTTCATTATACTTATCAAAAAATCACATTTATTAATATCACCACCAACTTCATCAGAAAAATATTAAGTATTCGGAATTGCCAAGTCTTGGTAGCAGATACAAGTTTTCCAAAATCCTAATTTTTGCTTGAAAGCTTAAATTTTAACGCTGGTAACAGAATTTTTCTGTAATTTCCCTATAGAAAATGGTTGCCAAATACCCAACTCTGAATAACCATATTTGTATGTCATTCTTTTAGGTAAAAATGGTCTTCTATGAAAGTGGTGATTTCAGCTTGCAAGTAAAACAACTGCACAAGTGCTTTTCTTAGAGATAACCATCATACTTTGGTATGTGACAAAAGTTATATCTATGTACTTCCTATTTCATCATGCATAATAAAAACTCGTGAGTACTCAAGGGTGGAGATTTAATAAAAATAATGTTATTGCTTCTACAAATGAAACCGCACTTTTTTCACTGCAGATACTTTGTGGCAATGAAGAATAAAATGACTACGGTTTGGAGCCACTGCACTGATTCATGCTAAAGTGCCAGCAGTTTTACCCACCATTGCTTTTGCATCATTAGTGCAAATGTCAACACAAGGAAAAAGGCAAATGCAACTGTATTGTAGCAGCTCCCATTCTCCTACACCTTCCAGTGAAATAGAAATACTTTTAGTTCTTAGAGCAGATTCTGCTGTGCCTGTCTGAACAGTCATTTCCCATCTCCTCCTCACACTCCTCCATCCAAATTTTATTTTTCAGGTCTTAGATGCCATCTCTTCTGGAAAGTCCTGTCTCCCTGAAACTAGTTAGACTGCCACCCTGGGCACTTCCATAGCACCTGCATGCTATGGTCAGTGACTTTAATAGGAGCTCCTGAGATAATTCCTTCCCCATTAGCGCCTGTCCTCATCATGGCAAGCACTCAAGAATGACTCTTTGCTCACCAGACGACTCCTAAGCTGTTAAAGCTCTCGCTATAAAGCTGGCTGATGCACCTTGATAACACAGCACTTTGAATGTAGGCACCAATGCAGTGTCTGACATGCAAGAGATGTCTGGCTTTTACAGCTTATATGTCTGGAAAAGATTAGAGTTTTATGTTCGCCTTCTGAGTTCCAGCCTGAATACCTGACAACCTCCAATGTGCCTGTCATTTGGATAAAGGTCCAGAGTCTGTCCTGAGAGAAGACATGATGGCCATGTCCCTAGGAAGGCCAAAGATAATGAGGTACCGTCCTGGTCAGAGTTCCTGCTCTCTGCTGGTGAACCCTGTGGATGCAGGCACTCTTTACCTTCTGGCCATATAAGAAAAGCCTCGGCTGTCTTTACAGTTTCTACCCCTTTTGGCCTTTAGCTGGTGCTGAATCCTACCTGGACTGAGGGGCTTTGTAACCCTTACCAGCCCTCTTTTCCTAGCAATCTCCCTATCTGCTTCCCCTGAGTAGGTCTAGGGGATGTTAAAGCTGAATTGTGCTTTATGCACCCTATGTAAGTCTCATTTCTATGTAAATACAATTTGCTAAAGGAAAATGAACATGCTAGAAAGTTGGCCCCTGTTCCTAATATACCCCAATAATATCATGTTCTAGTGAGACTTCAAATTTTCTTGCTGGAGTCTCCTATTAAATTATAAATCCCTTGTGGGTAGTGAGTATAATATCCTCAGTAGCTACCATAGTATCTGGTACATAGTAGGTGATCAAAAAATATCTGTTGGAGCAATTAAATAATATATATAAAATTCTTAGCACAGTGACTAGAACACAGCAGTCAATAGAGAAGCTGTTCTGATTTTGACATGATGACAATGACAGGAACATTAAGGTTTATACAGAGATTATTCAGTAACTTTTTTTCTCTCCTGGCTTTGTGGTCAATGTACAAAGTACAGTATTTATTAATACTAGTAATCTAGTAATCTTAGCATGTGTCTAAGGGCGAGGAGAAAAGATACCATTTATGAATCTTAAAGCCGTATGTTCACTCTGCTCTGAGGTGGTAATTTTTGTTATTAATTTAAACCATCCCTCCAGGATTCCTCTGCAGAATTACAATTGAATACCCACGTAATCACTGAAAACTAAGAACCTTTATTTGATAACTTGTTGAGCACATTTTGATTAGGTATAGCCAACATGCTTTCAGAAATGGCAAGTCACTCTCATATAACATGCAGCAAATCCCTCTGAGGATAACACCGACAAGTTTAATCAAAGGAGTGGCAGTGATCTTGGAATTCAGAAAATACTTGACAGAGTTCCATATCAAAGGTTAACAGTCAGTGTATGAGAGCCATAAACCAAGAGGCAAATTGGTATTAGATTGATAAAACACTCAACAGCAGGAAACAACAACAAAAAAAAACGATCAAGGAGGAAAGAAAAAAGCCATAGAATACTGCATGGGCTGGTGATAAAGTCCAGGATTTTTATGTTATTTTAAAACATCTGAAGGGAAACCACTCTGATTGTGTATTCTAGGAATGTAGAACCATTAGAAAAACAAAGTGGCTTTTAATGGAATACAGGAAATAGAAATAGCACATTAAAAGAGTCATTTACTGAACTCTGAAATGACAACTTACTGGAGCGCTTGGTATGACCAAAACACTAAAGTTAAACTGGAAAGAACCTCTTAAAACGTTTACAAAGTATAATCCATTTGGTGAAGGAGAATGTTGTAAAGTTGGGACAGGCAGAAGAGATACTTTTGTCAATTAAGCAAACCAACACGGCACATGGATACATATGTAACAAACCTGCACATTGTGCACATGTACCCTAAAACCTAAAGTATAATAATAAAAAAAAAGAATAACTTAAAATTTGTTTTTCTTGAAAGGGAAATGGAAGAGTGATATGCAGACCCACATTCTAATATAACTTTTGTGTTTTTCTGATTATTTCTAGTAACAAGCCACAACACATCTCTTTTGATCAAGTACAGGGAAGTAATCTGAAGCATCACCCTGTAATCAGAAGATGAGAAAGCTCCTGAAGTTACCATTTGTTCTAATTAGGTCACCTTCCTACTGCAAATACTCTAGTAAATGAAGTGTGTCACTTCAGTACTCAACCTTTGCAAAAGACAGTAAACTTCTGAATAGTTGCCACACTTCCTGCTGGGAGCGCCGGTTTGAAAGCTAACTGCTATTTGGTAGGTTATCTGTAGTTCTTTTCATGCATCAAAATAATGGTTACTGATTAGTCCAAGGGAAAAAAAAATCCAGCTCTCCAATTACCCTCTTAGATACCCATGATACTTAGAACAGCCTTTTATTTCAGCTGTATTTAGTTAATTGCTCCCCTCCTTCTCCCAATTACTTCCTATCTCCAAGATCCAGCACCCAGCGCAGGGTCAGGAGTGTGTGACAGACGCAACCCTGAGCACAAGGGCCCTCAAAGCGATCAGAGGTCCTTGCAGCAGCCCCTTGGAATGGTGCTGTGCTCTTGAAAGGGGCATCCCGGTCTTCAGCTCCACATAAACACTATCTGACAGCAAAACATTTTATTTACTTTCAAAACCACTGAATAGTTTTGCTATTCAAACATTCATTTTAACTTTCTATAGAATTACTGCCTTTATCTATGCTTCCAAGCTTCCCCTTAACCCCATGCCCCCACAACCTCATTACAAAAAAGAGGATTTCATGCTTCCTCAGCCCAGTCCTAGCTAAGCTCAGGTCACTCCTGCCTTCTCTAGGATCCAGCTGAATCAACTCTTCCCTGCTGAATTTTCAATCTCCCCCCTCCCCTACAGGCTCATGACCCCATAGGTTCACTTAAGCAAGACTTGTTCACATTAAAAAATGTATTATATGAGTAAATCCTTCCTTGACTCCACTAAACTACCAGTATCACTCTTTCATCTTCTGTTCACAAATTGCAGGCGTTCCTGGCTTGCCGTCTCCATGTCTTCACTGCCTCCCACCTCACAGTCCACTCACGGTAGCATGTACCCGTAACTTCTCCAGCGCTCCATGTTCTAGTCAAAGAGTACCCCACAGGGTCTCCACAACCCTTGCACTGGCAAAGCTAGCAGGGCTTCTCAATCCTCTCTTCCTGACCTCCCCCAGCCTGAGTCTGCTACCCATTCCCTGGTTTTAAAGCACTTTCTTTCTTTTTTGAGAGGGAGTCTCGCTCTGTTGCCCAGGCTGGGGCGCAGTGGCATGGCCTCGGCTCACTGCAAGCTCCGCCTCCCAGGTCAAGCGATTCTCCTGCCTCAGCCTCCCGAGTAGCTGGGACTACATGCGCGTGACACCACGCCCGGCTAATTTTTATATTTTTAGTAGATACGGGGTTTTACCATGTTAGCCAGGATGGTCTCGATCTTCTAACCTCATGATCCGCCCACCTCGGTGTCTCAAAGTGCAGGGATTACTAAAGCACTTTCAGATTCTCTTCCCACCCTCCAGACCCTAATTCATAGACTCCCACCTCTTTTCCAGGCCCTCTTCTCTTCTTAACAGTTTAAAAGTCCTTTCCAGGGGAGTCATTCCCTCTTTCTCCAAACACCATCTTTATGAAAAACTCCCTAATCTTACCCAAACCCCACTTCCGAGCTCCACACCCATACATTTTACAGCCTTCTGAATGCCAGCACTTCAGGTCTTACAGATGCCTCAAATTCATCATACCCCAAACCACAGTCATCTTCTCCCCTGCTCTACTCCCTCCAAGAAAAAGACCATGGTCCTCCTCCAAATTCACATTATCCTTCCATTTCTTCAAGTCAGAAGCTCAGAGTGGCCCCAGCCAAAACCGCTCTCTTAGCTGCCACATCAAGACAACCTAAGGACTGATCCAAGCATCCACATTAACCTACTGTGTGAATATCACTCTAAGCTGTCACCTACTCTTTAGTTTTGCTGCCACCAATTCAGTCTAAATCACATCACCTTGCCTGGACAATAGCTTCTAACTGATCTCCAAGTATTCACCAACTTTGAGATCCTTAATCATCTCTATAACATCAAAGCAATCACCAATGTGACTGTTCAAAAATGGATATTCGTTCCCATCAATCGGCCCCTGTTGAACAAGCCCTCTAATGCCCGCCTGATATTTGGGCTGGCAGGTCCTCCCAGCAGCTCAGCCCTGCTTACTGCTCAGATCTCCCTTCCTAACCCCTCCCAGAGGCAGGGAACTGCCATTATTTTTTCTTGCTAAAGCAGGGCCTTTGTACTGGCTATTTCTCCTTCATTTGTCATTTTCTCCATCCCCCTTCTATCCACTCACCCTTTAACAGTTAAATCCTAATCTTTTTATGGGTGAGAGACTCAGCTGAAAAGTCACTGATTTTCTCTACCCTAATTTAGAGTAGGATGGGACCTCCTGTATACATAGCCATAATCCCTTTCCAAAACAACAGCCCTAATTACTTGTACTTGTATCGGGCTGCAGAGTTGACCCAGATGAGGACTGGGATCTATCTTGCTCAGGAGCACCTGGCACAGTAAAGGCAGACTTAGCAGGTACTCAATAAATCTTTGCTTAATGAATTATCAGGCTAATAAATGGCCTCATAAACATCATGTTTTCATTGTTTCACTGCATTTTTAATCACTGCTTTGTCCTTCACTGTCCAACTCTGAGAAATTAATGTTTTCATAATAAATCAAATAGTTCCCAGAAAAAAAGTCTACAGATACAGAGGACATCTATATACATACATCACATACACACACACACACACACACACACACACTAGTACATGTGTGGAGAGAGAAAAAGATATGTATATTTGCAAAAACACAGCTTTTTTGGCTGAACTAATTCACACTAAATTGCAGACATCACAATACTTCACCCCTAGATTTTTTTTTTTTTTGACAGAGTCTCGCTTTGTCACCCAGGCTGGAGTGAGGTGGTGTAATTTTGGCTCACTGCAACCTCCGTTTCCTGGTTTCAAGCAATTCTCATGCCTCAGCCTCCCGAGTAGCTAGGATTACTGGCATATGCCACCGTGATGCCTGGCTAATTTTTGTATTTTTAGTAGAGACAGGATTTCAGCATGTTGGCCAGGCTGGTCATCCCTAGCTCTTTCAAGCAATTTTCTACGTAATCACAATACTATTATCACATGCAATAAATTAATTTTTGTGCAATAATTACTCCATATTTCAACTTCCCAAATTGTTTAAAAAATGCACTTTAACAGCATTTTTTTAAAAATTCAGGATCCGAGGGATGATGACACATTGCATTTGGTTGTTCTACCTCTTTAATCTCTTTTAATAAAGGACAACTTCCCTGCCTTTTATTTTTATTTAATTTTGGTCTTTCATTATAGACATTTTTGAATAGACCAGGACAGGTATCTTGCAAAATGCTCCATGATCTGGATTTGTCTAGCTGTTTCTCAATAATCAGATTCTGGTTAAAGATGTTGTCAAGAAGACTTCACAGATCATACGCTGTGTACTTCCCACCACTGCAGAACATCAGGAGACGCATCCCCAGAAGACCCTGCCTTGTCCCAATTCAATCGTCCTACACCTAGGCCCAGGCTTCATGAGTCCCACCCTTCCCCATTCCCAGACTCCAGCTGGCCCTCCCTGTCAGACATCCAAGTATCATCAGACACTGAGGAAAGCCTCTAATGAGAAAGACACAGAGCCAGCAGGATGCTGGCTGTGAGCAGACCTGGAGAGCAGGCTCCAAGTGTAGCGAAGGAGGTGAGGGTTCTAGGAAAGCTGTCTCCACTGAGAACAGAACTGACAGGTAACTATGAGTCAGAATGGGCCAAGGAGGGCTTTCACTCCTGTGGGACAGAGGAGGTGTAAAGCCATTAGAGAAAAACTGAAAATGAAGCCAAAAGAAAAAAAAGCAATTCTTAAAAGCAGGGTTATTTTAATGTTTAAGACAACATTCCCTCAAATATTTTTTTACTAAAGGGGTGATGTTATCTGCTTTTTCCTTCTATTTTTACAAACATGGTACAATCAACCCCACTGTTATCTGGTGAAAACAATGAAGTATTTTTTAACAACAACAACAACAACAAATACCTTCTATGGCCCCAGATGGATAATTTTAAGTTGGTTAAGAATGTGGGCTTTGGACACCTGACACATCACTTAGTAGTTGTGTGACACTGGCAGGTTATCTCATGCATCTCTGTGCCTCAGCTTCTACATCTATCAAATAGGGCAACAGAATTTACCTCATCGGGTTGTGAGAATATTCAGTTAACACATGTTAAGTGCTAGAATAGTATCTAACACACAGTTAACATTCAGTAGATTTTTGTAATCATAGTAAGTTATTATTAATATTATTGTAAGTCTGTGGTTAAGAAGTCTATTTTAATTTTAAAATGATTTGAGCCATCAGAATTCAGCTTTTGTAGATAAAGAAGATGAACTAATCGACTACGGATGGAATTATTGTATATAGTTAGCTTGCTGAATTCTTAGTTAAGCACTACTAACTATATCTTGGTAAACTATGGTGCAACTGAGCCACCCCCTAAAAGCAAAAGACATTTAGCAGTTCACCATATTTTGCAATTAGCTAAATGAGAGCCTATGAGAATGAAATGGTTTCAACTGGAGTCTGACAATACAATTCATCCATAGTACACAGGGAAAAATATTTCCTCAAAAATAACATCTATGTGGTAGGTCCTTAAAAATGATGGATGAATGCATGCAAAATTCTCTGTACACAGAAACATGAACTTAAAAATAGTGCCATTATTACAGTTTTTTAAATCCCCAGCTCTTTCCTGGATAATTGTCACTACTGGGTATATTACTGTCCAAGACTCCAGGATGAGTGACTATTTCACATCACGTGGAAGGAGGCTTGCAGGCCTACTTAAGCGAAAAAATCTGTCACTAGTTCTAGCTTATCTTTATCTGTATCTTTTGCATTTCTCCTAAGTAACACTCTCATGGAAAAACCACCAGCGAATCCAGGATCATCCTTTGACAGAATAGTGAATTTGAAGAACTGCATGGAAACGGTACTTTTCTACAGTTGCATTTTACAGGTTTCTCCCTAAAGCTCAGAGACAGTGAATCATTTATCTGGAGCCACATTGCAGGGAGCATGTTCCAGGCCTCCAAATGCACAGGCCAGTGCTCTTCCTTGGGTTCACATTTAGAGACCAAGTTTAATGTTTTTTTAATTGGTGTTTTATACCTAGATTAAACGTATTTTAATATTAGAGATGACTGTGTGCCTTTTTTATTTAAAAAGAAGGCCTATGAAATCCAAACAAACTTGTGAAATCTTTAGACAGTTCCATTTAATAATGATCACTAACAGCCATTAGACCAGGCAAAATCTATGAGGCAAACAATCAGAATGTTTGATTGAAATGCAAATGTAAGACAACTAATGAAAATGCCAACAGTTCTTCTGCTAAGGCCTGCTGTGATATTAAAAACAGTCTAACAGGAACTTTAATAAGGAGAGACCTGAGTCAGGAATTCAGTTACTTAAAAAAGAATCACCTTTGTCTGAAATACAGGCTGTTCACTTATAGTAATCAGCATTTCAGAAATCAAAAAGCCAATATTTCAACACCTGTGTATGTATTTTTGGCTGAATGGTGATTATATTGATTATTTTACCAGCTTTTAGTGAGATTTCCTTCCTTCTTGGTTGTCATTTCCAGTTCTAGATGGTACCCTATATGGTAACAGAAGGCAGCAGAGTGTGGTAGTTATGAAAGGAAGCTCCGGCATTAGACAGACCCAGGTGTGTCTTCACTCCACTTCTCATCAGCTGCGTGACCTTGGGGAGGTTACTAAACACTCTGTGCCTCACACTCCTCATCTGAAAATGGAAATGATAGAAGCCCTACCTCGTGAAACTGTTGTGAGGGAAAATAAAAAAATATATGCAAAGTGCTTAGCACAGAATCTGGTGGCCATAGATATTACCTGTATGACACAGAATAAGCACTCTGTATTTGAGCTCTCATTATCATTATGGCAAGGTGGTGTAGTAGTAGTAAAAGAAAGAAATACCTTCTGTTACAATAACAACTACAAATATTTGAAAATGAATTATGACACAGATTAAAAAGAATGTAAACAGTTATATTGAGGCCTTGAATTCTGGCTTTAAATCATTGCTCCCTGTATCGTAAGAACTCTTCATTAATCACTTAAACTGCTGACTGCCAGCAAAACCTAAGCTTCATACAGACCCACTGTCTACAAGGTGAATACACCTAGCGTTGCCATCCATGTAAGGTAATTTCTACAGTGAAGGTAAACCCCAGATACACTCAACCAACATCAAGTCAACAAAGATTTATTGAGCACTACCTGTGTACATGGCACAGCCATAAACAGAACTTGCAGTACAGCTTAATTAAACCCCTGGGCCCTGGTAAGCTGAGTGAAAACTACATGTAAATACTTAAGAAATAGCTGGCTGGTTTATCATACATGTTTACAGATTTTAATTTACCAAAACAACTTTTATCTTATCTGTTTATATAACCTGTAGGGTCTGTGTTTAAATCAGGATGAATGTGTCAAAGTAGCCATTAAACTTAATTATCAGGGGGTTTTCACTCATACTTGCTAGTTATACACCTCAGTTCATTGCTAACCACACCCTGAGAAATCAACAAGAAGAACCATGAAGCACTGGATAGATTTAATTATTATTTTAAATGTAATCTTCCATTTTAATATTCCTGACATAAGGAAGAGTTTTTCATTGCATTGGGGAATCTACCGTCTGTCATTAGTTGAGCACTTTCATTCTCATGGTTCTTGGTTAACTGAACTGTGACTCAGCAGTAGCATACCAAGACGAGAAATGACCAGGCCAGACCATTTCTTGTATAAACAAAAACAGAACAGAAGTAAATGGAGATTAGAGCCCAGGCAGAACCGCTACATTCAGTTTCCAAATACGGGCATGTGGAGACACTCAGTACAATCACTAAGGACGACCCAGAAGCATCACATGATGACTCTCATGGGGAAGACCTTGGGCAGCAAGAGAGAAACTTTTGGCTCACACATGATAGTAATAAAATTGTTTTTGTTTACAGAATTCTTGTAGGAAGAGGGAGGAAAGACACAAGGTAAAATTAATAAACTTAAGAAAATAACAGTAGAAAAAGTAAGTGAAGTCATAAGCTGGCTCTTTGAAAATATGAGTAAAACAAAAGCTATTTAAGCAAGAAAAGAAGGAAAAAAAATACAAAATTAGGAACAGACAAGGTGATATAATTACAGACACTAATGATTAAAATAAAGTGAATATTATGCAAACTTTTTCAAAAATCCAGAGTAGGTGGAAGATTTTCTAACAAAATATAAAAGTGCCAAAATTGACCAATGAATAGATAGAAAACAAGAACCATTTATACCCTCTCTCTCCTTGTCATCAATATCCCAACATACTGGGTCACCTCCATCAGCATATAAGCATGTTCTCCTATCATCCATCATTAAAAAGTCATGACCCCCAAGCCCTCCCTAGTTTTGCTACTCCCCATCACTGCACATCTGTTCCAAAGAGCTGCCACATGTGGGCTCTGCACTTGCTCATCTCCTGCTCACCGCTCAGCCACTCCATGCTGGACACTGTACCCGCTGCTCCATCAGATTTACCTTAGCCACCACAGCCACCAACCTCCAAGTGGTCAAATCTAAGTCCCTTCCTTTAACTCGCATCTCACTGGACCACTCAGCAGCATGTGATGTTGTCAGCTACTCTGGTCTGCCTTAGGCACACTCCTCTCATGCTCCATGATGCCATGCTCTCTGGATTCTCCTCCCTATTTCCTGGTCACTCCTTTTCAGCCTTTGTCTAAAGGATGAATTCGCCAATGCTCAGTACTAAATCTTCTGCCCCTCTCTATATGGTTGAATTCCAGATTCATATATCCAATTTGTGCCCTCAACTCTTCCCCTATCTCACTGGCATCTCAGACTACACAAGACCCAAATCAAACTCTTTGAGTTTCTCCCTAAACCAGCTCCTCTCTTTTGCCTTGAACGGCATCATCATCCATACATTACAATCAATTAATTATTCCTCTGAGAGAGTCCCGTTGCTTCTTCCTCAAAGATATATTCACTTCTCTGTACTTCTACTCCCACCATCCTAGTTGTATTAGTCAGGGTTCCCTAGAGAAGTGGACCAAAAGTGTGTGTGTGTGTGTGTGTGTGTGTGTGTGTGTGTGTGTTTCACCAGTCATGATCCCTGGTGTGTGTGTGTCTGTGTGTCTGTCTTCACCAGTCACGATCCCTCGTGTGTGTATCTGCATGTGTGTGTGTGCACAAGCAGGCTGGAGACCCCGGAAAGAATCAAGACTGCAGTTGAAGTCTGAAGGCCATCTGCTGATAATTCCCTCTCGCCTGGATTGGGTTAATCTTTTCGTTCTATGCAAGCTTTTACCTGATGTGCTTTACTCAAAGTCTAGAGATTTAAATGTTAATCTCATCCAAAAACACCTTCACAGAAACATTGAGAATAACACCTGACCACATATCTAGGCACAATGGCCCAGCCAAGTTAACACATACAATTAACCATTACACTAGTCTAAGCCACTTCATTTCTGGTCTAAGTCAACGCAACAGGCCCTAACTGGTCTCTCTGCTTCCATCCTTTCCTTCCATATCAAAGCCAGAACACCCTCTTCATGCATAAATGTCTCTCCAAACACCCAACAGCTTCCTACTGCATCCAGATTAAAGTCAAGGCCCATGAACAAGGCTTGACTGGACCCTCATCTCATCCCAGGCTCCAAATCCCCACTAACCAGCCCTCAAGCCTGCCTCAGAGTCTTAGAATATGCTGACAGTTACACTTCTGCCCCTCTCTGTTTGCAAGACTAAATTCTATGTATGCCTTCATAACTCATCAAAACTTAAATATGTGTCCCTGGCCCTCACAGTGTTCTCCACCGTTTGTTTCCTTGACAGTGCTGAGCACCAATGAATATTATATATTTATTTCTTTGATTTCTTATTTATTGCCTGCCTCGGCCCCTATAACCTCCATTTGTGTAGGGACCATGTTTGTTTTAACTCATCCCGTGCAAAGCCCAGGGCCTGGCACACAGCAGATGCTCAATCAACATTAATTAAATAAACAAAAAATTCTAATGGAAGAAAAATCTAAACACATAGAATAAAATACTTAAAGTATCTGAAAAAATGTTACATAAACCTTGAGATAGACAAGTACTTCTTATGCAAAACAAGAAACTTATAAATCTTAAGTGAGAAAATTCCAGATTTGATTATACCTAACTCAAGTATGAGATGAGACACCATGAACAAAGTTAAAAGATAAAGAAAATATATGCAACACATATAACAGATTCTACAAATTAAAAAAAAGAAGTCAAACAATTCAAAAATAGGCAAGGAATTTAAATATCAGGTAGTTAAGAAATGTCAGGAAATTAACAGATTCCAATCTTAACACATCATATCGGCAAAAATTAAGATGAACGTTCCTAAAGTAAAAATATTTTTTAAAGACTATGATTTTAAGATGATCCTACTGGCCATTTTTCAAATGGGCAGTATAATACAATCACAGTGCAGAGGGCAAGACAGCTTTGGCAAGAGAAAAGAATATACAAAAGCAAGAGGTTGCAGATTTTTTTCTTTCAGCCACATCTGTGATGGATTCACACAGAGTATGTCTGAAGCAGAGGATTACACATTTTCCAAAGCAAAGATTACCAACCCAGAAATAGTGATGTAATTACTGTCTCATCACCAGATATCAAAATATCAGAGACTAAAAGTTTTCTGTGGCTCAAATTACTTAGTAAACATAGACTTAGAAGCGCCTTCTCCAGAAATAAATGCCAGACACACTAGTTTCAGGGTTCACAATTTCACCGAAAAACCCCTCAAAACAAAAACAAAACAAAAACATGCTTTGGAAAGAAATAATCATCGTTATTTTAAGGGGAGGGGGGTAGGGAGTTACTCCTAGGGAATATCTTCTCTCTAGCCTTTAAATTCATTTGGTATTAATCCTATTTATACAATGTAACCTCCACAATCCTAGAAATTGTACTTAAAAATCACAGTCATAACATTTTGACCATTTCTGTACTTATTGTAGTCATCTGTTGAGTAAAGAGTAAACACTTAATTGTACAGAGTCCCTCCTTCTCCACCCCACCCCCAGTAATGATAAACTGACATTTTGCAGTTAAATAAAAGCCACATCCTGCCAGCTGGGAATACACTTGCACAGGCCATGCTCTCCTGTCCGGAGCACAGTCGCATGCTGCCTGACACCACACCTGCCAACCACGGCTTGCGCACATGTGCAGCCTCTGAGAACGGGGCCCAAACTGCCAGCTGGGCAGATTAGGCTTTTTGACATCTGATTCACATTTAAACAACCAGAAGATCTCTGTAGAACCGCTCCAAAACCTAAGAAATGGTTTAATATGGACTAACACAGCCAAGGTAGGAAAGTTTCTCCGGATGAGGGGTTTGCAGTATTTGAACACAGAGAATGGCAGCATTTAGAGAAAAGGTATCCCCACCTGTTTCATTAGTGCCAATATTCATAAGTGAAAAGATCTCCACTGCCTCTAAAGCCTTTAGCTAAACTGCTGAAAGGCCTTCCACACAGCAATTCTGTTTTACGGCCATTAAAAGGCCCAACTAGCTTCAGAGCTGCCTCGGTGAACAGATGCTGTGGAAAGCTGCTTCAGCCTCAAACCAGCTGTGAGGGGAGGGGGTAGGACCACCCAGGGCTGCTCGCGGGAAGGGGAAGCTCCGCTCTCTCCTGGCAGTTCCGGTGTTTGTCTCTCCATGCCCATGTCCCTACTAGAAAATGAGAGAATGGCAAAATGGTGAGAAGCAGACATAAAGACACAACATGACAAGTAAACAGGGTGGAGACTGAGCCACAAGAGACTTCCAGAAGCATGCTTTTGAAGGGGGGTGGGGATCCCCTTTTAGAAGGATGGTTATAAAGAATACCAAAGAGAGATTCTCTTCATTCTGTAGACTTATTTAGCTTGCATGCATCCTTCCACCTGCACAGATGCCTAAAAACATTTCACTAACAGCTGTAGAAACAAAACATGTGTCAAGGAAAAGCATTAAATTAATGAGCATCTAGTTTACAGTTTTAGACTGAATTCTCATCAATGGGAAGTGAATTATCCCACATTCATTAGGGTCATCATTGCACACAGTGAATAATAGGATATTTTAATTTTGCACAGCTGGCTCTTGAATCCAAAGCATCAACACTCAGTCCTTATTTTCCCTTACATAAAAGACAAGATCCTAAATGTACTAATCTTTTACAATTCCCTATTGACTGAATTTTGAGGCAGAGGAATGGGCACTGGTGGAAAGGAGGCTAGAAGCGTATGGGCCGGGGGAGGGGAGGCATTCTGTGAAAGACTTCATGTGCCAGTCTCTGGACATGGGGCTGCCTTATCCAGGGCTGCCTTATCCACTTACCATGGAGAATTATTCAAGCTTTTCAACGGGGTGAAGTGATGCCCCTGAGCAGACATGCTTCATGTGACGGAGAGAGGGTTCCACATTACCTTCAAAGTATATTCAGCACTTAAGTGTCACATCCTACAGGCATGAATATACTAAGGCCTGCAGTGAAGGGACCACTATCAGTGGCTCATCCATCAATCCATTCACAAATGTCCACTGCAAATGTCCATGCTAGGGATGGCGACTGGTGAAGAAGCCGTTTCTGCAGGATCTGAGCACTTACTGGGAAGGTGGGGCCTGGTATTAAGGAAAGAAAACCTTAAGCGTGATGCAGCTTTCTCACTTAGATTGGACAGGGTAGGTAGTGAAGAGACCACAGTCAAAGACAGGAAAGACAGAGGAGATTCAGAGGGCAACAGCAGTGCAGGGCCAGATGCTGAGGACAGGAACAGGGGCACCTGAGCCTGCAGGGAGAGAGGCAGACACATGCCGGGAAACACGCTGCCCTAGTGGAAAGTAAACTGCGTATTCATAGTCAGGGCCCCAGCTTCCAGGTAATAAAAGCATCTGACACTCAGCTGCGTTTTTATCCGTGCTTCCTATGACGTACAAGTCCACAAAGTTCAGAAACAATTACTAGATTTAAAAAAAGAACAAACTTGTAATAGACTTATATCAACTTCTTAAGCCAAATTAAGACCCCCCAACAATGAAAAAATTAACAAGAGCTCAAGGCTCAAGCTAGCTAGGCAATCCTAGAAAAGTCCTGTAACTCTAGGTCTCAGTTTTCACGTTGGGAAAAGTGAACAGGAGGAATCAGAATCTTCCTAACATTCTAGGAAAATGGCATCATAACTGGGGCAAATTATATACTCCTTTATTTTGGCAAAAAAAGAGGCTGACTTCCCTTTAAAAATCTCACATTAACTTAAAACATTTTTTCTACATTAAAAATTCCAATTCTTTTATCAAAAGCGTGTTCTAAAAGTCAGAAACTTGATAAAATTTTAAAATATTGGTCATTAGCATATTTTAGATTAACTCATATGGATTTTTTAAACCTATAAACTGGTCAATGTGATTCAGTTGCATGTATCACTAGTGGAGATATTTGGCTGATTTAAACTATTTCAAGTCTATTTTGGTATGTATGACTACGTATTTGCTTGCAGCTTCTTCTCTTTTTCCTTTCCCATTGGCAGGTTTTAGGAAACAATATTTCTCTTCTGTCCAATCTCTGCTATTCCTTCCGCACGCCCTTCTCTCCCCGACTCCCCTGCATTTTTTTTATTCTATGAAATTAGCAATCATGGCCACAATCAGGGTTTCAGTAAAATAAATTCATTCTTGTCAAATCAGATAATGGGTTAAATTCAAGGAGGAGGTAGCTTCAACTGATTGAGGTAATAGAGAAAATCAGCATTTCTTCCAGCCCATACTCCCATCTGGGGGCATCTCACTACCCTCTGTCTTGGGCTGGGGATAGATGGTCTTGAAATGTGCCTCCAACTCTGGGAAGACAGAGGCTCAGAGGACTGAGACCAGCCTTTCTTAATCCAGAACAAAGATGGATTAACCCCATATTGAAAGTCAATTTGTAAGTCATTTCCCTCTATTTCCACAAAGCCTGATTTAAAGCAATGGTTTCTGCTAAGCAGCACAGAATTACTGAAGGAAAAGCAACTTGTCGGAAGAGTCAGATATGCATTCACTTTGCCACACTGCCTGCCAGAGGATACAGCAATGCAGCTTTTTAAAACGAAGAATAATTTGTTAAGAAATTTTCTCACTTATTATTTCCCCTTAGGTCTCCATTCTGTGACATGGTGAAAAATAAGCAGAAAAGATGTACTATAATACCCAATGTTCTTACAAATAAAAACAGCAATATTGGTTAACATTTGTCGAGCATTTACAACACACCAGGTGCCATTCTTAAAGATTTACATGTATTAACTCATTCATTCTAACCTACAAGTTGAGTAATATTATAGTCCCCAACGTGAGAGATGAGAAAACTGAGGGTCAGAGTGGTTGTCACTTGGCCAAAGAAGAGTTAGAATTTCAATCCAGGGAATTTGACTTCAGAGCCTGTACTATTAACCGGATTCCATACTAACTAGAGCTTAAGAGTTTAAATCAGTAGCCCTCCAGGAGACATCCAGTAACGTCTGAAGACATCTTTTGGTAATCATATGAGGGCACAGGAGATACTACTGGTGTCAAGTGGGTACAGGCCATAGATGCTGCTAAACATCCTAAAAGGCACAGCATGGGCCCCACAACAAAGCTTATCCGGCCCAAACTGCCAATGGTGCTGAGGTGGAGAAACTCTCAACCTTTAATTAGAAATAATATTCCTAAACCTTTTCATAATGTTTCCCTCCTTTACCCCAGTTTAACATGACTCAACTTTAGAAAATGATGAACAGGGAATGTACACTGGAAAGGTATCAGTGTAACAAAAGACAAAATGTAAGACATTTCAGTAAATTGGTGCTAAAAACTTTATTCCATTTTTCAAAAACAACAGTACCTTCTCATTAATCAAAAATACAAATCTTGGCCAAGTGCGGTGGCTCACGCCTGTAATCTCAGCACTTTGGGAGGCCGAGGCAGGTGGATCACTTGAGGTCAGCAGTTTGAGACCAGCCTGGCCAACATGGTGAAACCTGGTCTCTACTAAAAATACAAAAATTAGCTGGGCGTGGTGGCACGTGCCAGTAATTCCAGCTACTTGGGAGGCTGAGGCAGGAGAATCGCTTGACCCTGGGAGACACAGATCACACCACTGCACTCCAGCCTGGGTGACAGAGCGAGACTCTGTCTCAAAAATAAAAATAAAAATACAATATTTTCTTTAAAAAAAAAAAACAAAAACAAAAACAAAGGTAGTTAACTAGAGCAAAACTTAACAAAAACGATTTTGTATTATAGCTCAAGTAGAAAGTTCTCAAAATTACAGTTTAGGTTGCCAGATTTTGAAGTTGCAAGTAGCACAGCAACTTCACTAGAGGAATTTACATTGCCTCCGTCTAATCTCACAGGCTCAGAAGGTGGGCAAGGAATGGAAGGAGTTCCTCATGGGTACTAGCAACACCCTTCAGGCAAATACCCTTCTAGCAGCTGGCTGCAGACAACCTGATCTGAACCTGTTGCCCTTCTCCTTTTGAGGTGCCCAGGCAGGCAACCCTTCCACAGCAGTTACAGCCTTTGTGGCCTGGACTCCACCCGCCATCACTGTGTGGTTCATTGCTGCTGCCAGCCAGCCACACTGCATTTTCCCATCTGAGGATTCCACTCGAGTGTTAGGTAAAGATGAACTTTCACAAATGAGAAGAAAATATTTCAACCAATTTAACTGTAACAGTAAAAACTTTCATCTGTCTCTGGTCAAAAGTTATTAAACTGCTTTGCACTTCATGAAATTAGACCTAAAAAGCAACAGATTCTAAGAGTCCTAGCTGGATGTTGCTCGTTCATTCCATCAGTTATGTGACCTTTCTTCTCTGGGTACCTGCCTATAAGAGTGGGTCCTGCTGTCCAGGACCTCGCAATCTGCTGGGAACACAGACTCGTCAGGACCAAGTCTAATGCAAGGCAGGGAATGGGCACACTAGAGAACACCACTGATTTCACAAAAGCGGTGGCATCAGGGACTGTCACTCACCTTTCAGAATAAAATCCAAAGTTTACCATAAAATTAGAGTTCATCCTCCAAATATTCAATTCTGTAAAATCATTACTGTTTTAGCAGACTAACCAATTTTCTAAGTGAGGATACATTTTTACTTATGCAACAAATAACTACAATTCAAATTGCTGCAAGTTATAAATGTGACCACTGGTAGCTTTTATTGACTTCCATATTTTTTGACTTTACATCCTAAACTAAGATAGCTGACTTTTTAAAATACCTTTAATAATTTACAAAAACTTAACAGGTCTTAGTGTTATCAAAATGTTAAAGCATATTGGCTAACAGAAGGAATATTCACACAATGGAATATTATATAGCAATGAACAATTATGATATCCAACAGAGGTTATTTCACTCACAAATATGATGATACATGAAAGTAGTCAGCAACAAAAAGTCTATACTATAGATCCAATTGTATAAAATACCAAAACTAATCTGTGGTGTTTGGTCAGGATGGGGGTTATCTGCTACTGCTTGGGGGTGTGGGAGTAACTGGGAGCAAGGGGGTCTTTGAGGGAATTGATAATGTCCTGTTACTCGACTTGGGTACCGTAGAAGTGGGTGTGTTCACTTTATGAAAATTCATCAAACTCTACATGTATGTTTTGTGTACTTTAAAGAAAATCTTCTTAAAATAAAAAATGCTGGGTAAGATCTATTTATCAGAATTCTCATTCTTCTGCATTTTAAGGGAACCAAATTTAATATTCATTCTCCCTAACTTGTAAGACTTAATTATCAATGCTATTTTAGAAATTTTTAGAAATGACATTCTTCGATTTGTGACACTACAGTAAAATAATAAAATAATTTAATGCTGGGAAAAACTGCTGATGAATTGGTATGTCATGTTCATGATTTCAATCAAGTACTACAGAATGACTTGAAGAGACTTTTTAAAATCTAACTATTCATACGAAACCTCAATTTAGAGGTCCAACTCTAATTTGAAAAAAATACACAACTCTTTGTTCAAAATGCAAGAAATGAAACTAATGTTAGCAGACCAGAGAATGCAAAACTGATTTAGATCAGATGCATTTTCACATAAGAATGCCTTATCAAAATGTTGTAATTGGTAAGTACATTCTCCTGTGACGAAAGGCACTGGCTTTCAAAGTTAGTATATTCAACTAATTTAGAAACTGTTCATTGTTAAACCTTCACTGCTGTGATTTAAAAACAATAAAAAAGATACATTTAAATTGTAAAGTTTATAGAGAAAATCTATATTCAAATTATGATGATGCAGTTTTAATTTTTAATCTATCAATGCATTTTAGCTAAGTTTTTTATATAATTAAACTGCCAATAAGTAAGTACAAATGTTAGGTTTCATCATATCCTACACCTATGTATAACTTTTATAACAGGTTATTAATACTTCCCAGAGAAACCAGCATTAATATTAGCTAACATTAATCAACTGCTACCACATAGTAGGCATATGATGTGTTCCAGGTGTTTCCCATCCTGAGTCACTAGCTGGAGGCAGACTTTATTATTACCAGCAGGGACTTAAGGATTATACATTCCCAACCTGTGAACTCAGGCAGACAGCCATGAAACTTGCTTTAGCCGGTGCAACGAAAAGCACGTCACTTCCAGGCAGAAGCTTGAAGAGCTATGTTCTCTCTCTTACCTCGTCCTACATAATCTTTGAAGTATACATCAAGATGGAACCTCCATCAGCATGGGTTCCTGAATTTTCACAAGGAACACAGCCCCCAAGTTAACCCATGATGGACAAAAACTGAGTAGTAAACATGCTTTATTGCTGTCAACTCACTGAGATTTCAGAGTTGTTGCTGTACAATAACCTGGTCTCAACTGACTGATATAAATCCCTATTTTCTTTTATTTTCTTTGAGACAGAGTTTCGTTCTGTCACCCAGGCTGGAGTGCAGTGGCGAGATCTTGACTCACTGCAACCTCCGCCACCCGGGATCAAGCTGTCTCCTGTCTCAGCCTCCCCAGTAGCTGGGACTACAGGCACAGGCCACCACACCCGGCTAATTTTTGTATTTTTAGTAGAGATGGGGTTTCACCATATTAGTCGGGCTGGTCTCGAACTCCTGACCTCAGGTGATCCACCTGCCTCAGCCTTCTAAAGTACTGGGATTACAGACATGAGCCACTGCGCCCAGCCTAAATCCCTATTTTATAAAGTGAAAGATGAGCCACAAAAAGGCATTTTTTTGCCCAAGAGCCTACAGATATTAAACAGGGAAACTAAATATTCAAAAAATCTACATCTGAAAGCCCACACTTTCACTCAATTCTGCTTTTCATAATTTAAAAAATATATAATCAACCATTACATCTTAAAACTCTCAAAAACAAATGCTACGCCTGAAATCAGAAGGAAAAAAGACCAGAGATACACACAAGTTTTTATGCAAAGCTGCTTATCATTATGCTATTTATAATAGAAAAATTTAGAGACGACAACAGAAGGGTTAAATTTTAATGTTAATACATTATGTTAATACACTGAATACATTAACATATGTATGCAGTGGCTAAAAACCAAGTTTTCAATGGTCATTTAATGATACAGGGAAATGTCATAACATAAGAGATGGAAAAAAGGATAGAAAGCAATATTCATAGTATAATCCCAAGATTTCAGAACTAACCTGAACAAAATTTACCAAGCATACCTGATACGTAAACTGATCTTTGCATGTGCCTGTGGGTTTGCAGAATACCAATCCATTAGTTATTGACCCATTAGAACCAGTGACTGTCCCAAAGCAGGTCACACTATTTGGTTACTCATTCAACAAAGTGTGCTTGGCAATGGGAGTACAGAAATGAAAGATAGTATCTGCCTTCAAGGAGCCTGCCGTCCAGGAAGACACGAGAAGTCAGCTAACTCCAATGCAGCGTCAGAGCACTTGTGGGGATTTACAAGAGGCACTCTAGGAGTTCACAAAAAGACTTCTCACTGAGGCTGGGAGTGAGGGGAGACGTCCAAGGAGGAAATGGCAGCTGGGCCAACTTTTCCGAATACTGATATTGAGGGCTAGTATACCAGGCTGAAGAACATCCTAGGCAACCACAACATCCCCTGCGAAGGTCCAAAGGCGAGAGAAATCGTGGCCACCTGCGGAGCACAGAGAAGAGTATGGCAGTCCTGCAGGGCTCACCTGGCAGCAGAATGAGCACAGTGTGAACCAGAAGGGAGCTGCCTGAGAGCTCCCAAACCTAGGCTGCCCTCCATCACCTCTAACTTCAATAAAACAAAACCAAAGCTTCCTGAAGCCACTCATTCGTGCCTCCCCTGGAACATGGTTATGATCAATAAAGAGCTTATAAATAGGTATCTCTGTGAAGTCAGCAATGGGAGGACTTCAAAGAGGATAAAGTACTTTTTCAGAAAAGTTAAGGCCAATCAGGCACTTTAACGTGAAAAGCAAAAGGTGTAACAAAACAGGCCACAACCATTCCAAGTCGGCCACTGGTACCTCAATGACCCTCCCTTGCAGTCTGTGACTTCTTTTCAGCTATACAGAACTTATCCTGATATATTCTCCACTACAAGCGGTCATAACTACCCATACAACCAAACTACTTACAGTCAAGCCTCCACTATTTTCGCTTTTGTAGAAAAGGTTCTTTCTACAGAGCACCTGATTTTAGACTGACGGCTTATCCTAACACTGATACTTACATAAGGTACAAACTTGTCCCTTGTAGGTCTACAAAGAAACTTCCATTTTTACTGGCAAATATCATATTCACTTATTTTAGGGTTGCAGCATTCTAGTTTGGAGATGAATAAATTTCCCAATTCACACTATAGAAATGTGGAAAAATGAGGAGCAGAACCCAGCTTTGGTTTTATCCTTCAGAATATTTTCTACCTGCCATCTGCAGCAACAGACCAACATTCTTGGGTCCTGGGTAGCGCATCTGGCTTAGTGACTTAGGTCATCATACTGAGCTTCCCTGAACTTTTTAAGTCCTTCATTTGTAAAATGAGCAGTCAGTTTGAATAAAGTTCCTTCCAACTTTAATGCTCCATGTTTGTTTTTTTAAGTTGCAGCAAAAGATTCTTTTCCTCCGTGAAAAGATGGGTTGCAAGTGCCTGAATCAGGGTCATAATTCAAATAAGTTTGAGTAGAAGCATAATTATAAATGCAGATACAACTATTCTTTCCACACTGACATGTTAAAAGCAACTCTAATAAAATTATGCTTTAAGGACAATACAAATTAAATTATTTTTCCAACGAATACATGCATCAAGTCAAAATTATAATTACTGTATATCAGTAATGCAGATAATTACACAGATAATTAAGTTACTGAGTGCTAGAGTCAAGCTTTCCTGCTCTAATGCTCTCCATCCAAAAGAATTTTAAAAGAAACAAAAAACCTCATTCCCTGCCTCTCAATTCTTTCATCTCTTCCCCAACCTTTCATTTCTCCTACCACAAGATTAAGAGCTGCTCAGTAATGTGAGGTATTTTGTATTTGATTTTCCATAAAATAGTATGTATAAGTTTTCTCTTGTGGTTATAACAAATTACCACAAAACTTAGCAGCTAAAAACAACACTAATTTATCATCTCACAGATCTGTTTGCCAGAAGTTCAGCAGGCTTGGCTGATTTCTCTGTCTGAGTCTCACAAGGCCAAAATCAAGGGGCTGACAGGGCAGCATCTATGGAGGTTCTAGGGAATAATCTGTTTTCAGGGACATTCAGAGACCTGGCAGGATTGAGTTCCATGTGATTATAGGACTGAAGCCCTTGTTTCCTTGCTGGACAGCTGCCAGGGCTGTTCTCAGCTTCTAGAAGCCACCTGCACTCCTTGGCTCATAGTCCCCTCTTCATCTTCAGATCCAGAAGCAGGAGGTGGAGTCCCTCTCATGCTCTAAATCTCTCCTGCTCCTTCTTCCCTCACATCTCATGAGTCTTCTCCATTCCCCTTTCACTATTAAGGACCCTTGTGATTACAATGGGCCCACCCAGATAATCCAGGATAATCTCCCTATTTTAAGTTTCATGACCTTAATTCCACCTGCAAAAACCCTTTTGCCATGTAAGGTAATATATTCACAGATTCCAGTGATTAACGTATGAGCATCTTGGGAGAATGGGGACAGAAATTATTCTGCCAACCATACAATACATGCAGGAAAAAAGAGACAAATGTCCCTCTTTGCTAGAAAACAATGAATAATTCTACCCAGACCACACAGCAAAGCAGCAATTTATGTTAAGTATCAACACATACACACAAAATTAGTTGTTGATGCTTGAAAAGATGAAACTACATATGCTAGAAAAAAAAAGACTTCAGAAAAACAAAAATGTTAGTGTCAAACTAGATTAATTGCTGAAACTAACAAAAATGTGATATAATGAAGCAACCCTAATGAAGCAACTCTTCTACTTTCTTGAAGTATTCAGTGGACATTGCAAATCATACCTCAAATTTTAATTTTAAACATACTATATCTTAAAACCTACTTTAAACACTCTTACACAAATCTGTATAAAGAAATGATGATAAGTAGGTATGCTGCTTCAGATTTTAAATCAGTGAAAGTAACACTGCCTGGCTTAAATACAGCAGCAAAAAGCTCCACATTTTACTTAGGTGATTTGAAAGAAAATGTATTTAAATAAGAGAGCCTAATGTTTGCTTTGTGAGTAACAGAAGTAAAAAACTAAACCAAAAATAAGAAGGGAAAAGAATAGCTCACAAATTACTATACTTACATTATTTGCAATGACAGAATTACCAAAAGAACTAAATAAAAACATAAAAGTATTGATTAATCAAATTTTACAGAAAAGTACTGATTAGTCAAAATTCATGGAAATGTAATAGAGGGTTAGTAACAGCCAATTCTTGATCTAAAACTCTATGTAAAACATATAATAGGATAATCACCTAATCACAGATATATTTATTAAAGTTATTAGTGTCAGGAGTGTTATTATTTAACAACCAGCCTTTTAATAAAAAATTAACCATATAAATAAAAAATTTTAAAATATTCCATTTATTCTCTAAATAATATGAATTACACATTTTATGAAACCGTATTGCAGGTGAAGTAAGTTCTAACAGCAACCATTCATCAAATCATTCGACTCATTTCCAAGTCATCTGTTAATTGTTACAAATTACTGGTATGATCTTTTTATTTGATGTATCTGTCACAAGCTAAGCAATATATGAGCTGTGATTGATATAAGAAACCAAATTCTTCCAATAATTTCCCCCATTTAATTTAAGGACAATGGGCAAACCAAGTCTTAATATATACAGATTTTCCCATCACATAATACTGCTCATAGTAAATCTTCCATTACCTTCTACTGAACTAATATTAATTAAATTCTATTTTTTCCAGCCGTAATAATATTGAGATTGTATATTCACTATTTCTATTGCCATCCAAGGCTTATGAAAATCCCTTATTTATTGGATTGTTCTGTTTAATTTCTGGCTTAATTATGCAAAATTTTGTTTGCCTTCAATCTATGGTGCTTTGAAAACAACAATTAGCCAAGTTCTCAGAATCAATAAATTAAAAGGATGTTATTAAAATTTAATTGTATTCCTTAGATTTGTCACCAAATAAGTGTATTTTCTTTTAATTTGCCAGGCAAAGTAAGAGTTTTTCCCTTGGAATTAATATTTTGTTTCACTTCAAATTTGTTTGTTCCTCTAATACCTTCTTCTCCATCACAGTTTCCTGTATTTGGTTTATATGTTCTATCACTTAGTATTTGTCAAATAAATCTGCCCATTTTAATAATTAAAATTTTTCTTTTTTCTAAAACCATGGAAAAAATTCACATTGGTTAGTATATCATGCAATAGAGCCAAAAACTGCTAAAAAAAAATTGTCCAAATGCTATTTTAACAATGTCCATTAACATGAATATTCCCATCTTTGCCTGACCGTTAAAGGTCCAAACAGTTATCTCAATTCCAAGATCTCAAATATGTTATTTCATTCTCTAGTATTTATTTGATATAAGATAAATATAAAATTTCCAAAAAAAAGTTAAGTGGTGTACTTGGCTTATCTTCCTACTGCATCATCCAGAGATAACCAAATATAAGTGAGATAGCATCAAATGAAAACACCTAAAAGTTTTTCTAGAATTTCAGCTAAGACAACTTTTTCTCCCTAACACTATACTTGCACCATCTGTGAAACATTCACAAGGTTTTCATGTAAATATTTCTCATTGAAACCATTTTTCTTGAGTATGACTAATAAAGTTTAATATATTTCAGATGTTGCTCCTTCCAGCTCCATGAAATCAATAAAAACCATCACACTATCTTTGAAGTCTTGAATATTGCATTTTAAGTAAATTATTAAAACACTTCTATGTGAAATTGTTGGAGCTCTGTCAATAATGACTGAAATTTTACTGCCCTGATTTATAAGTTCTCCAAAATGCATTTTTGCATCTCAGTAGATATATGTTTTGCAATGATCAGGACCATAAACCTAAACTTCCATGCTACATTCACATAAAAACAATTCTTGAAGTCCTAATACTTTATGTCAGAAAATTATTTTAAACTATACAGTATATTATATTGATACTTCATAATTTTTTTTCCTTTGCCTTGTCAAAACTCTCAGATAAAATGTTTTTGGATGTTGTTATTTCAATTTTTTGGAAACTGATTTATGTTTATTATTTTTTGTTGAAATAAATCAAATTGTTCTTGATTCTAGACCTACAAATTATTTGTTTCAGGTTTATATTGCTGCATAGTATTAAAGATATTCTTAGCTGTGTTTTATTACTGTTATTGTTTTCTTCTCTCAGAGATTCAGAATATTCATGTTTATGACATCTAAAAAAAGAAAACGTATCCAAACTTCATTGCCTCCTATTTAAAATAAAATACTCAACAAATTAATTCTTGAACTTCTAAGTATGAAACACCACACACGACTAATCCAAGAGTTATAATGCAGTAACAATGAAAGAAACCAAAGAAAGACCTATTTAAAACTCAGTTATTTAAAAGCAGGAGCAATGAGAAAGTCTGAGGCTGATGATAAGCTGATGACTCTCCCGAAGCACCGAGGCCCCAGCTCCATCATGAACGTGCAGGAGATCAATGCCACTCACTGCCATGAGACACAGGCTCAGCAGACAGACAGTGAGCGCTTCCAAAGTGGACCCCAGCACATCCTACAAAATCAGCTGGGGTGAATGAGTTCATGTTGAAAATTATATTGTTAGTTTTACTACTTCTCATGGTTCCTGTTGTATTGTTCATCAACTGATAAGAAAGTGTTTCAATATTTTATCAACCAATAGAGCCACAGCAGCCCAAACACGGTGAAGAGCAGCCTGGTTGTAGCAATGACATTAAATGGCCCTCATGTTTCTCTAAACTATCAAAGACCACTAATATTTTCCATTCGGAAACAGGCCAGCTGGAATAAAGTGATTTTCAGTTACTTTTTAAAAGTAAAAATACCCAAAAAAGGACATTTCAATAAAGCATAATCTGAGAAGGGAAAACCATTATGAAGAGTTTTCCATAGTAATGTTGCTAAATTTAAAACATGCAGCTAACAAAATATTTCCTATCAGGCACCAGTATACACACCGTCACCACCACCACCACCACCATCATACTATTTACTGGTTAAGTAAGAGCAAAACAGTTGTCCCATATCATAAAAAAGTAAATGAACACATAAACTGACTTGAATTCTCAGTCACATCATGTCACTCCCTCTGCTTCACACCCTTCAATATTTCCCCTTATATAAAAATCCAAATTTTCCAGCCAGACCCACAAGACCCCTGGATCTCTGCTCTTTTGGTCAACTCCTCTCTCCTCTCCAGCTCACAGCTGTCACACCATTTTTTTAGAGGCCCTTCCTTGCACCTTGTGTAAACTCTGTGCCCCCTTCCTCTTAGCGCTTTCCACAATGCACAGTTGAATGTACAGCCTATGATTCTTTCTCGTTTGCCTACTCACTAGACATTTAGCTCCATGTGGATGTGTTTGTTCACAGCAGAATATCCAATACCTGGCATGATGCCTGGCCATGGAAGGTGCTGAATAAATATTTGTTGAATAAATGGATGGGTGAATAAATTGCTAAAAGCCCTATGCCCATGCAACAGAATGGCCAGAAATAAAACAGGACTTTTGATTAAAAAAAAAAAAAAAAAAAGACACGTACATTACATAATCAGAGAAATACCTCTGAGTATTATTCTAAGAGCAAATACATACATGAATAAACATTACACAAATAGAGATTACACAACAGTAGCACACACTTGCCATCCTCATTTGACTTAGCCTGGATATAGACATGCGTGGAAAACTAAGAGGTCCTGGTCCTGTTTCCCAGCTGCCACGACCACCAGCAAAGGGATATCCCTGTTCTGCCCCCAGAATGTGGGCAGAGGGAATGATTGTAGTGGAGGGAAGAAACAAGACAGCCAAAAGGCAAAGAGCTTAAATCCTAGCAATGAATAACCACACCTACCCTTCTAGGTCCCACTTTCCCAATTCCAATCAAAGATGAACTTTCATTACCAATACTGCAGCATCAAAAATCTCAGGGTACACAAACCACTGTCATTTCAGGCCAGTGTCTGCCAAGTACCATGACATTTACTGGCATTCTTAAGGGCCATGGGGTGACTAACAAAAACAAAAAAAGTCCATTAGGGTCAGGAAGGGCTGAGAGCCAGAGACACAGGAAGAGGGATACCTATAGAGCCCAGAGAAAGAGAATCTGGAGTGGAATTAAGACATACCTGGAGAGGCCAAGTGGGCCAATAATCGTGGCAAACAGAGACAGACTAATGGGCTGGATATCTTGATAAGAGATAAGGAAGTATATCCAGAAATAGAATGAACTGGAGATAATTCTCATTTCCAAATGACAACGGGCTGTAAGGGGCACCATATCAGTGGGGAAAGTGGAAGAGAAACTGAAAGAGTTAAAGTACTACAAGCCATAGATGCTACAGGGTCAGGGAGAAAGAGACTCGGGGATAGGTACTGAGTCACTGAAATATGTTCCACAAACATGAGATGGAAAAAATAACAAAAGAGTGCATTCACTGAAAATCAGATTCAGTTAAAGCCAGGAAGTGGGAGGGGTATCTGAAGAAAAGGTTAAACATGTAAAGGGTTGAGTTCACAACTGGCTGGAGCTCCAAGGTAGAAGGTGCCAACAGAGCAGACCCAGCAGTAGCAATGGCCAGGCACAGCTGGCAGGGATGAGAGTTTGACAGGGAGCAGGAGTAAGGGGTGGAAGAGGTAGATGTGGGGCTCTGAGGTAGAAGGTGCCAACAGAGCAAACCAAGCAGCAGGAGTGGCCGGGTACAGCTAGCCAGGATGAGAGTTTGAGAGTCTGAAAGGCAACATGGGGTGGCTGATCTGCTCACAATAAATATGTCTGGTCTTAGTTTGCCCATCTCCCTTGGTCATAGTTCAGTGACCCAGGGGAGACCTGTCAGATTCTCTCTCTTGAAAATGTAAAACCTTTAAAAGAGATAGAAGCTGGTTGGAGGAAAGTCACGATCTAACACTCCTGAAAAAATATCCACGTGCACTCCTGTTGATACTCCAGTTCACCTCTCTCTCAAACCTGGTTACTCAACTTTTCCCTGATTCTGAAGGCTAGCCTATAATAATTTCTCCTACTTTCATCTGTTATCTTAGCCAGAATAATTTCCATTGTTATAACCAAAGTATATTTTCTAATTCAACAGAGCTCCTGCTTGACGCCAATTTACTCAGTTTCTAATGAGTAAACTGAGGCCCTGAGAATATATTTTTCCCAGATTATAAAATATAGAGGGTCAAGACCAAAACCCAATCTGCCCTACTTTTAGTACGGTGGGTAATATTTTTAAACACAGACTTAGACGACAATTATCAAAAGATTAATAATCTAAAGAACTTGAAGTAAAATCTAGGTATAAAAGTAAAACATAAAAGGCTAAAATGGGAGGAGATGGCCATGGCTAAAGAATAAAGAAGAGATACTTTTCTCTCAATAGTTGCAAATTTTCATATTCTATCACAACATGAAGCATGAGTAATCAAAGCAAGACTTCTATACATTTTTTTAAACGTCAGCCATTGTATTAATATGAACCCAAGATTTTAAAAAAGAGGAACGAAAAAAATGTCAATAAACAGACAAAATTCTAAGGACCACATCTAAACACCAGAACATTTCTGGCACTCATCACACGCTTAAAAACGTCTGTTTTGGTATCGTTCTTCACCACATATTTTTGGAGTATAAAATGTTTCTCCTATTTCCTTGACGTCTTAAGATTCTGTTGCTATTTTACCACTTCCTTTCCTCAGAATCTTCGTAAAGTTGGATTTCCTTTGTTTTCCTTATAAAATGTTCTTTCCACCTAAAAATGTTTAGCTTATTTCTCTTTTTCTAGCTCTAGCTTATCTACTAAAGATTAATCTTTTTTGTTTCCTTGGTGTTTGATATTTTCTTATCTACTCATCCCCTCATTAATACAAGATCATTTCAATTGGCACCTCCTAACAAATTCTTTCAATGGCACTGCTTCAGAAATAGGAGCTTTTTAAAAATAAAAACATTAACAAAGGTGATCTATGTTTACACTGCATATAAATATCACACATGCTTCCATGAAGCCATTCCTTTTTCTTCCAAAAGTGGGTTTTCAGGAAAAATGGAAATCAAGACTCTCATTTATATGCCAGGTGGTCCAAACTCATGATCAACAGGTACAGCCAGTAGCCCCATATGAAATGCTTCATGTAAATATATTTTATAGAAAATAAGACTATGTATTAAGGAATTTATTTAACTAAAGAAACACTGTAATAAATCTACTATGTAACATATATCAATTGCAATAAAAACTCAGATTTTTTCCTTGACTTATAGATCAGAAAACAAATAAAATAACCAGTTTTTTTAATTAGCATTTTATTCACTTCAAAATTATGAGAAAAAAATATGTATAGTCGGCCTCTTTTATCACTTGGTCATGTATACTTTTTGTCCTTCTAGGAGCCACACAAATTCAATTCCATGTACATACAGATTATGTAAAACCACCTACTACACTCAATTAACAGAAGAAAAATAAATCATGAGGTTTATACCCAGATTTAAAACAAAAACTCTTTAGGATAAAGAACATCACGTTTCAACTACATCTATTCCAAATTAATAAATGCTAGCTGCTTTGGTATCCTAAAGCAGTGCTTCCTGTAGGACAGATTTTACCTGCCCAGCCCTCCCCAGGAGACAGGCTGCAATGTCTTGAGACATTTTTGGTGATTAACAACTGTGGGGAGCAAGAATGCAGGGGTGCTACCAGCACTTAGCGGGTCAAGGCCAGAGAAGCTGCTAAACACCCTACAATGCACAGCACGGCCCCTCACAACAAAGCATTATCCATCCTTAAATGGTCTGAGAGACTGAACTACATGAAAAGACGAAAGGAAAGACAGCAGCGGATAAGGAGTATCTGTGAGTCACTGTTTGCCAGCACCCTCCCAACTCTTGACAGACCCACCTACCTTGGATGCCTGGGGCGTGGATATCACATGGACGGTGCTGGGTTTGACACCATTTGCCTTGGGCCGCTTGTAGAGGGCAAATCTACTTTTTCTCCGTCCTCTATCTCCATTGGGTAAAGCACCATTGTACCTAGAAACAGAGAGGAAAGAGTTCATCTATCTGCAGATTTCTCAAGTTTTAAACATAAAAGTTAGAGGTATTGAATAAGGGAAAAGACAGGAATGGTCATAAAAGAATTGCCCACTAAACACTCCACAAAAGGAAAGGGTTGCAACACAGACCTCGGCTGTAATGAAATTCAAATCACTTCTAGGAACTTAATTTAAGAGTGATGTACAAGTAATTATAGGTTTCCTATTTCATAAAGTCAGACTCTTCAAATCTTTTTGGAAAGAGGCAGAGTATAAATAAGCAAATGAGTATTCTGCAGAGGCCATATTAGGGCTGGCTAAATTCAACTAGCACCATTCTAATAGACCCCAGAGATATATTTGAGAAATATTTTTACATGAACTAGTTAGAAAATAGCATACTAATTAAACCTCATCTCTCACTTTCAAACCATGTTAATGTTGTCTGCAGGATCTTTATTTGTAAGACAACCAATTTAGTTACTTGCTTTCTTAAAAGTTCAGAATCCTCCGCATTCACTCTCATTTCTGTTTGAACCCTACGCTGTCAGATTAGCAAAAGACAGCTTGCAGAAATTAAACATATTTTTGTTAGCAAAAATTAGCTTGCAAAAATATACATGAGTTTTAGTCCACAAATTGTCAAATAACTTAGAAGTCATCTGGAAAACATATAATGTCCTTAAGCAGGTTTCCTGTATTTAGCTAATACCAGTGCTCAAAAGAAATGCAGGATCACAGTTAGCATTTCAATTTTTAGTTGTATTTTCTAACTCTGGATTAATCGGCCCCTGTATGTTCTTACTGATGGCCCATATTGCTACATTCACACAACTATTCTCTGCTTCCACCTTGGTGGAAGCTCTTTTCAAGAAAAAAAAAACTAAAAGAAGGAACATTTAAAATTTACACAGATACGTATGACAGCTCCAAGGCTCCCCCAGAACACCAAGCTTAGGAGACAGCAGGTCTGGTGGCTTGTTCCTGTCCCACAGATCCCGGGCCTTCTCCACTTTTCCAGCTACACCCAGAAGGGAGTGGCCGGACAAGGGAAGCAGGAACTTGTGAAGCCCACTGGGGAACAGAAGTTGGAAGAAAGGGGCTTTGTGTGTTTGTTTCACCAGTCAAGTCATCGCCACAGTCTGACAATGGTTTCAAATTATCACTGTAAGTTATTCCCACTGTCTTTTTAATGTTTCCATTTCTAGCACAAAGGAATATCAGCTATATAAAAATGTCTCCAGAATAAAAAGATAATTTATTTCAAGGCTTATTCCTCTAGTTTTTCTCAGGCAAGATCAGAATCGTGTACATTATTTTCTTAAACGTATTTGTGATGACTACTATAAAGTATCCATGAGTCAACAACCATTACAAACCCGCTTTGTTTTAATATATTTCCATGTCACTTAAATCAAGATGAACATTCTATATTAAAGGAAGCATATGTGAAACAATTAAAGCCAGGACTGTAAACAACTTAGAGGAACATTTTCAATACCGTGGCCTACACACAATTAGTACAAGATCTGGCAAGGCTTGCTATGCCCTTCACTTCTACCCAGCTCTGTGTGTATGGCAGGTGCACTTGACAGCAATAATGTGATTGAGAACGACCGTGTATGGTAGATGCACCTGAATGTGTGTTCAGAGTTCCAAGTTACGGTATCCAAGAGTGGCCAAACCAGAGAGTCATTCCTTATCTATGAGGAACATCTGAGTGCCCATCCAGTCCCATGGAACGCAGGATCTCCAGAATATCACGGCCCTTTGCTTTGGTTAAGTGAAGGTCCGCAGGTGGCAGTTGTTAGGGGGAGCATGTTAAATGAAAATGCTATGTTAACTACATGCCTTTTATATGCAGTTGTGGTTCTCCTGCTCAACCCACCCACACTGGCTCTCTCCCCTGTATGTAAGCTGCCAACAAAACCCCATGTCTCATCTGCTGGCTCTGAGTCTCTTCTTCAGCCTCTTGAATCTGGTGCCATCCCCACTGGAGTTGAGAGGGGTTTGGCACAACTCTGCGCTGCATCTTTCTTGCCTCAACTATAGACTCCAGATCAATAGGCCTTAGCCTCACAGGAGTGCAGCAGATGCTTGTTTGGCTATCTGATCACAACTATACTTCCTTCTCTGGAATCTATTCCTTAACTCCAAAAGTTGAACCTCAGCACCACGTTTGAGTGAAATGGCCATGCCAACATCTTCCTCACCACTCTGGGGCTGACTGGCCAGAGGCTGACATCTGACCCAACCTGGCCAATAACATTCTAATTTTGGAAAATACAAAATTGGGACAGAGAGATAGTCATCCATGCTCAGTTGCTGGCTAGAGCTGTAAAACGTAAACGCAGGAGCTGTGGGGATGTCACAAAGTGTTATATGGCTGAAAAAGCAGACAACGTGAAGAATGAAGCAGATGAACAGAGACAAGCAGCAAAAAGCAATGGAAATAGGATCCTTAAGGGTTTCTATTGGCCCAGATGTACTCCGGCTGTTCTTGACAAAATTACTTTAGCTTCAGCTAACTCAATTTGATTTCCATGAGTTACAACCCAAAAGCCATATCTAATATAAAGGGAAGAAAAAAACCAGAAGCGTCAACCTTAACACATGCAGAAACATTTTAATTTAAATTGCCTAAGCATAGAGGCACAGATATTGCAGGTTAAGCAAATAATAAGCCAGCCTACTTACAGACTGCCTACTTACTTAATACATCTAGATGAAAAATCCTATTGGAAATAATTAAAGTAGCAGTGGAAAAACCAGTGTCACCATGAGACAAGTTTCTAACTAGGTTAAGCTACATGGTCATTCATTCGATATTTATAATGCCAAGTACCAGAGCTACAATGATGAATATCAGCTTCCCTGCCTTCACAGAGCTCTCTGCTCAAAAGGAGAGAAAGGCACAATAAGAAATAAGATAAATACACATGTAACAAGATGCACTTATAGCACAAGGCACGTGGGAGGATGCATTAGAGAAGGCTTCATGGTGGAAGCACTGCTTGAACTGCCGAAATCTTGGCCAGGCACGTTGGCTCATGCCTGTAATCCCAACACTTTGAGAGGCCGAGGCGGGTAGACAGCTTGAGCCCAGGGGACCAGCCTGGGCAACGTGTCGAAACCCCACCTCTACAAAAAATATGAAAATTAGCCTGACGTGGTGGCATGCACCTGTAGTCGCACCTACTCAGGCGGCTGAGGTGGGAAGATCACTTAAGCCAGGAAAGTGGAGACTACAGTGAGCCAAGATCATGCCACTGTACTCCAGCCTGGGTGACAGAGCAAGACTGTCAAAAAAGAAAAGAAAGAAAAAGAAATCTAAGTAAGAAGTCTAAATGGAGAATGAAGGGGTGACATAATGTGCAAGGCAAGGAGGACTACACAGTTCAGCACTGTGGAGAGTATGAAGTTCAAGTGGAGAGAGTAGTGGGAAAGGAGGGTAAAAGGTAGGCAGGAGCCCAACTGTAATGCCCTCGTTGTATTAGTCCATTCTCACACTGCTATAAAGAACTACCTGTGAAGAAAAGAGGTTTAATTGACTCACAGTTCCACAGGCTTAACAAGAAGCTCAACTGGGAAGCCTCAGGAAACTTACAATCATGACAGAAGCCAAAGGGGAAACACACACCTTCTTCTCACAGCAGCAGGAGAGAGAAGCTCGAGAAGGGGAAAGTGACACACACTTTTAAACCATCAGATCTTGTGAGAACTCATTCACTATCAGAGAACAGCAAGGGGGAAATCCAACCCCCATCCGGCCATCCAATCACCTCCCACCAGGCCCCTCCTCTGACACACAGGAATTCCAATTCAAGATGAGATTTGGGTGGGGACACAGAGCTAAACTCTATCACTGGTACTCCCTAAGGGTTATGGATTTCTACCCTAAGGGGAATGAAAAGTCTGGAAAGATTTAAGCAAATAGCTAACATGAGTGGAAATATAAAGTAATCACATAGGTTGGCACAGTGCAGGAGGAATTGGAAGAAATTAGAGGCAAGACCAGACCAGATTAGAGGCAAGATGATCAGATAGCAGCACCACCATAGCCATGGGGAGCTACGTACAGTGGGTTGAATGGTGGCCTTAAAAAGATACATCCAAGGCTGGGCATGGTGGCTCATGCCTGTAATCCCAGCACTTTGGGAGGCCAAGGCAGGTGGATCACTTGGGGTCAGGAGTTCGAAACCAGCCTGGCCAACATGGTGAAACCCTGTCTCTATTTAAAATACAAAAAATTAGCTGGGCATGATAGCACATGCCTGTAATCCCAGCTACTTGAGAGGCTGAGGCAGGAGAATCACTTGAACCCAGGAAGCAGAGGTTTCAGGAACATTTGGCGCCCCAGAAGCTGGAAGAGGCAAGGAAAGATTCTCCCCTTAAGAGCCTTCAGGGGCAGCAGGGCCCTGCCGACACCTTGATTTCAGACTTGTGGCCTCTAGAACTGTTAAGAGAATAAACATCTGTTGTTGTTACCAAGTTTGTGGTAATGTGTTATGGCAGCCACAGGAAACTATAAAAGCCTGAAGCAAAGCAGCGCTGGTGGAGATGAACTGGAGGATTACAGAAAAATTTTAGAGTTGTTTTCAATACAAAGTGAACATCAGAATCACCTGGAAAAAAAAACCTTACAAAAATATGAATGCCTAAAACCCAAGAGATTCTGGTTCAATAAGCCTGAGATGAGGCTCCAGGTCTGCATTTTTGCAAAGCTCCCCAAGTGATGCAGCCACAGGTTAAGAACCCTGGTTTTAAAGACAAAATTCACAGTAACTGGTAACCCGTCTGGATGCACAGGGTGAGGGATAAAGGGAACATCATATAGCCTTCTGGCCTGGTCAGAGTGACAGCATTGTTAGAAATAGGAACAGGAATTACAGGGACATCCGGGGAGGCATGGAGGAGGCAACTGAAGTTAGGTCTGGAGCTCCAGAGAAATCATAACCCTGGGGCCTTCACCATGCAGGGGCAGTTAAAGTCATGAGAATAAACGAGGCTACTCAAGAAAAAGGTGCAGAATAAGGAAGCAAGGAAGGCTGGGACAGAGCCTGGGAAATTCAACTATTTAAGGAAACAGCCCTTTGTCAGAGGCATAAGGACCAGGAGCAGGATAAAGTTATATCGCCAAAGACCAAAGAATTTCAACAGTGTCTAATCAGTTAAGAGGTCAGTTAAGAGAAAGAAAATGCACAACCATGATTTGGAAAAGAATGAGTCATTGGTGATCTCACCCATCTTCAAAACAAAGCAAAAACAAGCAAATGCCTCCAACCCTAAGCTTCACTATGAGCCTCCACTCTGATTTCCATTTTCTCCTTACAAAGCCAAGAATCTTGAAAAGTACCCACACCCATTATTCTGCTTCCAATACTTGCTGGCTTTTCAGTCCACTATCATTCAATCTTTGCCCCCAGATCCAAAAGTACATTTGATCATTCATCATACACCCGGCACACCAACCAACCTCCCCTCCTTAAAGTCTCCCAGCTGCTCTCCTATCAAGGAACCCAGTGTGGTAGATTAAAGAGGGCTTCTTCTCCCACTAAGAGGTGGAGTCTAACTCCCCTCTCCCTAAATCTAGGCTAGCTCTAGTGGCTTGCTTACTAACAACATGCAAAGAAAGTGATGTTCTGAGACTTCCGAAGGCCAGTGTGAAAAGCCGACTACCCTGGGACCACCATGCTGGGAAGGCCACACGTAGGCACTCTGCTCAGCGGTCCCAGCAGAACCCACCCTCCCAACCACCCCGCTAAGGCAGCAGACATGAGTGAAGCCATCATGGACACTCCGGACCAGATGATGACCACCAGGTAACCTCAGCTGATACCACATGGGGCAGAACGGCCCAAACTCCTGACCCACAGAATTGTACATTAAGTAACATGTTTTAAGCCACTAAGTTTGGGGTAGTTGGTTACACAGTAATAGATTCCTGGAACAGGAAGCCCCAAACCCTTCCCACAGTCATCCTCTCCCTGCCAATCTTTTTTTTTTTTTTTTTTTTTTTGAGACGGAGTCTCCTCTGTCACCCAGGCTGGAGTGCAGTGGCATGATCTTGGCTCACTACAGTCTCCGCCTCCCGAGTTCAAGTGATCCTCATGCCTCAGCCTCCCGAGTAACAGGAACTACAGGTGTGCACCACTATGCCCAGCTATTTTGGGTATTTTTAGTAGAGACAAGGTTTCGCCATATTGGCCAGGCTGGTTTTGAACTCTTGCCCTCAAGCGATCCGCCCGCCTCAGCCTCCCAAAGTGCTGGGATTATATGCGTGAGCCACTGTGCCCGGTTGGTCCCCAATCTATTTTAAGTGGAGCACTGTCACCTCCTCCTGAAAACTATCACCAAATCTTCCCCTGCCCATTCACAACCCCATCTGGCTGGCCCATCTGCCTCCTAGGGAATGTGAGTTCTAAAAAAGTGAGGCCTTCTGTATCTCTGGCACCTGGCACAGTGTAACAGGGACACATGGTAGGCACTGAAAATCTATAAGCTGGCTGGCTGATGAGAGGACCATTATCTTAGTATGTTTTGTGCTGCTGTAGCAGAATACCTGAGACTCGGTAATTTATAAAGAAGAGAGATTTCTTTCTTACAGTTCTAAAGACTGGGAAGTCCAAGGACAGAGGGCCTGCATCTGGAGAGGCCTGCTTGTCCTCCCTAGATGTTTCATCCCATGGTAGAAGGGCAAGAGAGCATGTGTACCAGAGAGAGCAAGAAATTGAACTCATCCTTTTATCAGGAACCCATTCCTGAGATAACACCATTAATCCATTTACAAGGGTGGAGCCCTCATGATCTAATCACCTCTTATAGGTCCCGCCTCTCAACACTGTTGCATTCAGGATTAAGTTTCCAACGCATGAACTTTGGGGGGCACATTCAAACCACAGTAACCATCTTTTGTATAGTAGAATAGAGCCCAGACATAAAGACGAAATTCTGCTTACAAAGGCAAAAAGTTACTGTCCCATGAAAGAAGGTCAGAATGTTCCCTGGGCTGGCAAGCTTTTCAGCGAGTTTGTAGAAACAAAATGTCCCAGTGCTGCTGCCACACCTGTTTCAGCTGCTGCAACAGGGGTATTTCAATTTGAACCCATAAGAGCCTTTCAGGCTTAACTTTCTTTTTTATTCTGGAGACTTAAAAACATTTATTTAATAAATGTGTGATGAAAATTTGACTCTTCATATATGCAGAGCAAACAGTTGGTCTTTATAATAAGGGTATTTGGGAGCTGCAAAGAATAATGAAAATGCTGTGTAAGAAACTTAACCAAGTAATAAAGGGTTTTTCTGTTTTACAGTTTAGAGTTCACATATTAATTCACATATTAATGGGAATTAATAACGTTTGCTGTATACTTACTATGTGCCAAGAAACCCTGTGAAGGAGACATTATTACTCCTAGTGGACAGATAAAAGGCTCAGAATGGCTGATCACACACGAACTTACACAGTCAGCAAAGGTCAGGCAGAACCTAAAGTGACATCAGTTCTGTCTGACTCCAAATTTCATACTCTTTCCAGTAGACAACACTGACAGTTTTTAAATTCAAGACATTTTTTGGCATACAGTGCGAAGATGGAGTCTTAAAAATATGTCTGCCACCTAAAAATGTACTTGTCAATAAGAATTTTCTATGGGAAACCAGAGCAAGAAGGGGGGTGCTAGGTGCTCCCAGTCACATTTTGGAGACGTCACAGTTTACCTTAACTAGCCAGAACTCTTACAGCGATATCCACATGGAATGGAAGCGATGTGGGCTCCAGAAGTGGAGGTTACATCAGCATCACAGGATCACATTCCAGAGGTGGTCAGCTCTTCATTACAGGCTGGGTCAATGAAGAACTTAAGAAGGAAACTGAAAAATATCTTGAAACAAATGATGATGGAAACACAACATATCAAAACCTATCAGATACAGCAAAAGTAGTACTAACAGGGAAGTTTATAGCTGTTAATGGCCTACATCAAAAGAGAAAAAACTTCAAATGAACAATCTAATGATGCATCTTAAAGGACTAGAAAAGCAAGAGCAAACCAAACCCAAAATTAGTAGAAGAAATAATAAAGATCAGAGCAGAAATCAAAATGAAACAGTACAAAAGATCAATAAAACAAAAAGTTGGTTTTTTGAAAAAAACCAACAACATTGACACACCTTTAGCCACACTAAGAAAAAAGAGACAAGACCCAAATAAATATAACCAGAACTGAAAAAGAAGATATTACAACTGATACTACTGCAGAAATCCAAATGATCATTAGTGGCTATTATGAGCAACTATATACCAATAAATTAGAAAATCTAGAAGAAATGGAAAAATTCCTAGATATACACAACTTACAAAGATTGAACCAGGAAGAAATCCAAAACCTGAACAGACCAATAACAAATAAGATCAAAGCTGTAACAAGAAATCTCCCAGTAAAGAAAAGCCCGGAACCTGGTGACTTCACTGCTGAATTCTACCAAGCATTTAAAGAAGAACTAATACCAATCTTACTCAAACTAGTCCAAAAAATAGAGGAGGGAATACTCTCCAAACTTATTCTATGAGGCCAGTATTTCCCTGATACCAAAACCACATGAAGACACATCAAAAAAAGAAAACTACAGGCTAATATCTCTGGTGAATAATGATGCAAAAATCCACAACAAAATACTAGCAAACCTAATTCAGCAATACATTAGAAAGAACATTCAACATGATCAAGTGGGATTTATTCCTGGGATGCAAGGATGGTTCAACATATGCAAATCAATCAATATGATACACTGTATCAATACAATGAAGGATAAAATGGATTTATCCTTCAATTGATGCTTAAAAAGCATTTGACAAAATTCAACATCCCTTCATGATAAAAGCACTCAAAAAACTAGGTATAGAATGAACATACCTCAACATAATAAGAGCCATATATGACAGACCCACAGCTAGTATCATACTGAATGGGGAAAAGCCTTTCCTTTAAGATCTGGAACATAACAAGGATGCCCACTGTCACCACCGTTACTCAACATAGTACTGGAGGTCCTAGCTAGAGTAATCAGATAAGATGGAAAGGGCATCCAAACCAGAAAGTAGGAAGTCAAATAATCCTTGTTTGCAGATAATATAATCTTATATTTGGAAAAATGTAAAGACTACAAGAAAACTATTAGAATTGATCAACAAATTCAGTAAAGTTGCAGAATACAAAATCAACATACAAAAGTCAGTAGCATTTCTATGTGCCAATACTGAACAACATGAAAAAGAAATTTTAAAAGTAATCCCATTTACAATAGCCACACATAAAATTAAATACCTAGGAATTAACCAGTGAAGTGAAAGATCTCTATAATGAAAACTATATAACACTGAAGAGGACACCAAAAAATGAAAAGATATCCCATGTTCATGGATTGGAAAAATAAATATTATTCAAATGGCCATACTACCCAAAGCAATCTACAGATTCAATGAAATCCCTATCGAAATACCAGTAACATCCTCCACAGAAATAGAAAAAAAAATCCTAAAAACTATACAGAGCAACAAAAGACCCAGAATAGCCAAAGCTGTCCTAAGTATAAAGAATGAAACTGGAAGAATCACATTACCTGACTTAAAATTACACTACAGAGGTACAGTAACCAAAACAGCATGGTACTGGTATAAAAATAGACACACAGACCAATGGAACAGAATAGAGAACCCAGAAACAAATCCACACACCTACAATGAACTCATTTTTGACAAATGTACTAAGAATATACACTGGGAAAAAGTCTCTTCAATAAATGGTGCTGGGAAAACTGGATATCCATATGCAGAAGAATGAAACTAGACCACTATCTCTCACCATATACAAAAATCAAATCAAAATGCATTAAAGATTTAAATCTAAGACCTCAAACTATGAAATTACTACAAGCAAACACTGGGGAAAATGTCCGGGACACTGGCCTAGTCAAAAATTTCCAGAATAATACTCCACAAGCACAGGCAACCAAAACAAAAATGGACAGCCATTTGTCACATCAAGTTAAAAAGTTTCTGCACAGCAAAGGATATCATCAATAAAGAAAAAACCCACAGAATGGGAGAAAATATTTTAAAACTACTCATTTGCCAAGGGATTAATAACCAGAATATATAAGGAGCTCAAACAAAAAAAAATCTAATAATCCAATCAAAACATGGGCTAAAGATTTAAATAGACATTTCTCGAAGAAAGACATACAAATGACAAACAGGTCCTCAACATAACTGATCATCAGAGCAATGCAAATAAAAACTACAATGAGATATCATCTCACCCCAGTTCAAATGGCTTTTATCCAAAAGACAGGCAATAATAAATGCTGGCAAGGACATGGAGAAAAGGGAACCCTTGTACATTGTTGTTGGGAATGTAAATTAGTACAACCACTATAAGAACAGTTTGGAGGTTCCTCAAAAAACTAAAAATTGAGCTATCATATGACTCAGCAATCTCACTACTGGTTATATACCAAAAAGAAAGGAAATCAGTATATCAAAGAGATATCTGCATTCCTATGTTTGCTGCAGCACTGTTTACAAGAGCTAAGATTTGGAAGCAACCTAGGTATCCATCAACAGATGAATGGATAAACAAAATGTGGTACATATATGCAATGAAGTACTATTCAGCCATAAAAGGAAATAAGATCCAGTTATTTGCAACAACGTGGATGGAACTGGAAGTCATTATGTTAAGTGAAATGAGCCAGGCACAGAAAAACAAACATCACATGTTCTCACTTACTTGTGAGATCTAAAAACCAAAACAACTGAACTCATGGACATAGAGAGTAGAAAAATGGTCACCAGTGGCTGGGGAGGTCGAGAGGAAGGTAGGGATGGTTAACGGGTATTTAAAAAAAAAATAGAAAAACGAATAAGACCTACTATTTGATAGCACAGTAAGGTGGCTACAGTCAATAATGACTTAGTTGTACATTTTAAAATAACTTACAGAATGTAATCGGATCGTGTGTAACTCAAATGCTTGAGGGGATGGATACCCCATTCTCCATAATGCGGTTATTTCACATTGCATGCCTGTATCAAAACATCTCATGTACCCCTAAATATATACACCTACTATGTACCCACCAAAATTTTTTTAAAAAGGAAAAAAAAGGAATGTTGCATATGGGAAAGTCTTACAAAGTACGTAGGTTTGATTTCTGGCCAGAGAACTAATATGGTAGTGCCACAACAGACTTTTTAGAGACAACCTGCAGCAGCTTTGTAAACATCAGTTCATTCAGAATATGTTCCCTGGCTTGGCCTTACAATAGATTCAAGTCCCCACTCCTAACTGGAAATGGTCTTTGCTCCAAGTAGCTGCTTAAGATATAACTGAAAAATATATATATATATATATGTATTCATTCAAAATGCATCAAGTAATGTGCACGGGGCATGTTAGTCCCAGGGCTGGATGTTAAGGGGCTTAGGAAACAAAAAGACACCCTGTCTTTTGACAGACTCAGCCAGGTAGACAAGATAGTCAAGGTAACAGACAAGACCCAGCCAGGCGCTGTGGCTCATGCCTGTAATCCCAGCATTTTGGGAGGCCGAGGCGGGTGGATCGCGAGGTCAAGAGATAGAGACCATCCTGACCAACATGGTGAAACCCCATCTCTACTAAAAATACAAAACTTAGCTGGGTGTGGTGGCGCATGCCTGTAGTCCCAGCTACTCGGGAGGCGGAGTTTGCAGTGAGCTGAGATCACGCCACTGCACTCTAGCCTGGCAACAGAGCGAGACTGTTTCAAAAACAACAACAACAACAACAACAACAACAACAAAAACATGAACAGATGAAAGACCCCCTGACAAATGCTAATAAAAGAGACTTAGAAAGCACAACAGGAAAAAAAAAGAAATAAATGAAAGCAGAACAGTAAGCTTTGAATTGGGATGCCGCTCTGATGTCTTTGAGGGGCTATTTCCTGGCATGTCTTACACGTGTGATTCTAGTCATGGAACCTTAATAACAGTCTTCTATGCCAGACCTGTGTGACAACATAAGTTCATCTTCCATTATCTTACACATCTCTACTGGCTGTTGAGAGGTTTATATTTCTTTGCATACTCCCCTTTACCTCTAAAGGGAACCTTAAAACAGAGGAGGGGCCCAATAAAAGTCACCACATTTGTGTGAAAATAATGGCAGGGGTCTAAGGATCATGAGAGAGGGATTCCAGCTCTAACTCTTTTCCTAGCTGATGCTGTGAACTTACCTAAACCATAACTAAGATGGGCCTCAGTTTCCTCAGCTACACAGATAGTAACACAGTTACAAATTCAGTTTTTAAAAGATTCCCAAAATTCTTTCAAACATTTCAATTCAGTATTGATACAGGAGGCGTTTCATCCAACTAAAATACTGTCATCCCGTCTAAGAAAGGTGGAGGCTGTCATTGCTAGGTTAACTACTGGCTTTGATATGTTGCTGCAGTTTACAGAAGACCCCCAAATCTTTATAGCAATTGAGATGTGGCAGTTAACTTTCAGGTAACCTTTTTCTTATCTTGAAGTTTTCTAGCTTCCCCATGCCAAAATGCTTCCCAAGGCTATTAAAAAGTTCTTAATATCAGAAACACAGTACCACACCCATGTTCATTAAATTTTAACCTGTTCTTCCTGTATTTATATACCCACACATCATCAATCAGCCCCCTACCCTCACCCGAAGTAAAAGACCCGGTGTAAAGGGAAGAGGAGGACTGTGTCCTGGCTCTACCTCCAATGCCAAATGTGACTTTGCACAAGTCCCTTAACTTCTCAGAGTCTGTTTCCTGCCTCATAAAGTAGAAAAGTATAACACCATATGGTTTGGGTTCTGGGACAGTGTGGTGTGGGGAGGTAAGGGCAGAGTTAACTAGCTCACAGGAGGCCTCGACTGACTCCCAACCCCAGCCTCATTAGTACCACACTTAACACTAATCCCTGGGCAAGCACTCTGTTCCTTTCCGCACTTTTTCCAATCCCTATTAATTCTTGAAAGCCAAATTTCCCTACTTCTTCCTCCAACCAGGCCACACACAAAAAGAGCATGCAAAGCAAATCCAGTCTACCTAAAAAAAAAAAAAAAACAAAGAAACTGTTTATGAAAAGAACTATATTATCTAATATTTGGCTGCTTGCCTTTTTGAATTCTTCTCTCCTTTTTCATCTCAAATAGGTACTGTTATTGAATCATACAAGATGTTTTTATTGTACTGAATCTGATTTCTGAGCATTGCTGGAGGGTCAACAGCAGAGCACTTTTCACTGACCAACTTGAAGGTGGGCAAAGTACTGGGAATCAGGAAGGCTATTTATGTTACTCCTAAAGACTGTTTCTTGTATGCTGCTGTTGGCTCTAACAATCCAAAATATTGCCACTTAAGTATATATTAATATAACATTAGTTCTTTATGTCAAAGAATTTTTTTTACCCTATGGGTAAAAATTATTTTTTAAGTATTGCCGTGCAGTGATTTTTGATTCCCAAAAGAAGAGAAAATATCACACCAAGAGAAAAAAACAAAGTGTAGCAACGAATAGATCAGTATAGTACCTATTTGTATAATGCAAGAACCACCAGGTAAAGATTTGTTATTATATCTTATTCCTGAATGAGAGCCATTTTTACACTCCATACTTTACATATTTTACCAATTAATAATTTTGGGGTTAGACCATGTGACTTGCTTTGGCATGAAATGTGCTTGGCAGTTGGTATTATACTCTGGCATCTCTGCCACGGCCACAGGAAGAACATGTCCAGCTAGCCTGCCATGCCAAGGAGAATGAGAGACACTTGGAGAAGACCCAGACCACATCCACACAGCAGGCACAAAGCCATTCCACCACAGACTAAAGCAATGCCTCCTCGACCAGCCCACAGAGTCGAGAGAACAAACAATTGTTTTAAGTCACTGAGTTTTGGGATGATTTGTTACACAGCATCATATGGCAATAATTAGCTGATACTCTGTGTTTCACATGCAAATTAACTTAAGCAGCTTCCTCTGTAACTAAAGACTGTGAGCTAAATACACATAAAATACCAAATATATACCCTCTGAACGTTTTATATATAAAGAATACTCTTTCAGAAAGAAGTCTAAAATTAGGGATAACTTCAAATGTCTCCCTTTTAATATCAGTTATAAGAAAATCAGATTCTTTTTAAAAATGAATACATATTAAAGAAGACAGATGGTAATATTAAACTGTAAGTCTTTTACTTTTCTTTCCAATAAATTACTATGTCTTTTAAAATCTGTGATCCCTCAAATAAGCCAAATAATGTGTGTGCACAAATAACTTAATCTCTAATGATCAATTTTAGATACAAAATAATTAGGACAAATTACTAATTATTTGGCAAAACACTGACTCTTTTAAATCTGTTTATATACAACTTCTACTATAGTAAGAAGCCTCTAAAAAATAATCTCAGCCAGGTGTGGTGGCTCACACCTGTAGTCCCAGCACATTGGGAGGTCAAGGCAGGTGGACGGCTTGAGCCCAGGAGTTCAAGACCAGCCTAGGCAACATAGTGAAACCCCACCTCTACAAAAAGTAAATAAATAAAATATAAAAATTAGCCAGGTGTGGTGGCATGCACTTGTAGTCCCAGCTACTCGGGAGGCTGAGCTGAGAGGACCACTGGAGCCCAGGAGGTCAAGGTTGCAGGGAGCCAAGATCACACCACTGCACTCCAGCCTAGGTGACACAGTGAGACCCCATCTCGAAAAATAAAATTAAATTAAAATAAGAATCTTGGGCAGGCACGGTGGCTCACGCCTGTAATCCCAGCACTTTGGGAGGCTGAGGCAGGCGGATCACCTGAGGTCAGGTGTTCGAGACCAGCCTGGCCAACACCATGAAACCCTGTCTCTACTAAAAATACAAAAATAAACCAGGTGTGGTGATACACAACTATAATCCCTACTTGGAAGGTGGCTGAGGCAGGAGAATCACTTGAACCTGGGAGGTGGAGGTTGCAGTGAGCCGAGATTGCACCACTGCACTCCAGCCTGGGCAACAGAGTAAGACTACATCTCAAAATAATAATAAGAAGAATCTCAAAGGCTACCTATAAAGGAAACAGTAACATAGTAACATTGGCCCTATCATCTAACATTTCAAATAAAGAAACTTGATGGTACACAGAAAGCTGATTATTGCCCTAAGTTTGAGACTAGGTATTAAAGCCAGAAATTGAAACTAGCATTGGAATCCTCTGTATCATACCTAACTACTAAAATAATTACTTCCAGTCTCTTTTCCTTTTAACATTTCATGGCATGCCTTTCTTACTACTCCTAAGAATCACACTAAAATATATTTACTTTAAATTTTTTGAATATGCTTAGAGAATTTTTCAAAATTCCTGGAAATACAGACATGCCAGATCGAGCAAATCCAACTTTGAACATTAATGGACAACATCCAAACAAATTACTTACTAAGGAGACACTTAATTGCTATTGTACAGAAACAAATTCTCAAAATGATAATTTTTACAAATCATTTTGGCTTTGTTCAATTACCCCTGAAAGATTTTTTTTTGGGGGGGGGAGTGATTTTATATGAAATATAAACACTTTGTAATGAGCTACAAAGCATAAAGCCATTCACAGCTTTACATGGTGTATATTGATGCTACATGGATTCATCCCCTTCATATGACTTTTCTAAAGAAGATTCTTCTATTTCTAGAATATCTACATATAACTAATAGCTGAACCATGAGATTAGAAAATGTTAGAAATAAAATGTATACAAATTCAAGCTTATTTTAAGAAACGGAAGCACTCTCTAGAGGTACATTTTCTAACTAACTGCAAAGTAGTAAGTGAATCAGGTCAATTACTCAAAAGTACCTCTGAGCCTCTCAGTAGTAAATGATGTTTGCCACAACCAATTCTCCAGTGTTACAAAAGTATATTACCTAGAAGTTAATTTTAGTTTGACACATTAACCCACTGGCTGCAAAGAGGGAAGCCCTTCATATACGCCATGAAAATACATGAATACACTAACTTGGCAATTATCACAAATAGCATGTTATATTTTACATGGATGCTAGGAGACAGTCAACAGCCATGTACATAATCTGAATACAGGGAATACATGATCAAAAATCCAAGAATCAGAACACAACAGCAGTTTTCTCCAAAATCTCCCAGTTTACAAATTCGTGAAATGTAAGAAGATTCTTGGGTAATTTGCAGCCTTACTCAGAGAGGCACAGTTTGAGAGCTACAAATGACCTTATAGGTATAATGATTCATTGTATAGATCTGTATTGTCCAATATAGTAGCCACTAGCCATATGTAGTCATTTAAATTTTAATTTGAATTAATTAACATTAAATAAAATTTAAAATCTAGCTCTCCATACTAGCCATACTTCAAGTGCTCAACAGCTACATGTGGCCAGTGGCTACCATGCTGGACAGGTGAGACATGTAATACTTCCAACATTGCAGAAAGTTCTACTGGACAGTGCTGGTATAGATTTTCAATTATGTCAACTGAAGCATCCTCAAGGTCACACAGCCAATCAGCAGAGGAACCGTGAATGCTAGTTCAATTCTGTCCTCAGGATTTCTAGAATTTAACAGTTTTTGGACATTATGTTTCTAAAATTGTTGAAATAATGCGAGAAGGGCTGGAAGACATTCTCAAACTCTCTCTCTCTGCTTGAAGATGTTTTTCTCTCTAACTGGTAATTAAGAAAATGTCCTACTGCCTTTTAAGGGAAAGGAAACATTTCAGCATCAAAAAATATATTTTGCTTGGGGTTGAAGCATTTTTTCTAGGGAGACATTTTGGAATTTGCAATATAAGTTACTCACAAAGTATGATTCACCTATAAAAACTCAATCTATAAACAACTTCCAAATTCAGACTTACTACAGATACTGAGAAGACATTTGATAAATTCTTTATTATTCCAGATTACTGTTTTTAAGAACCAAGAATAAAATAATATTTCTTTCACATAATTAAAGATAAAACAGTAGAAGTACTTATATTAAAAATCAGAAACAAAACACGGATGTCCACTATTACCATTTTCCTAAATATTGTTATAAATGTTCTAGCCTAATCAATAAAATTGAAACGGAAATAAGGGGTACTAATTGCTGAAAAAGAAGGCAGAAAACTAACACTGTTGCTACAATAATTAAAACAATGTATTACCTGAAGCAGGGAGGGGTGGCTCACGCCTGTAATCCCAGCACTTTAGGAGGCTGAGGGAGGCGGATCACGAGGTCAAGAGATCAAGACCATCCTGGCTAACATGACGAAACCCCGTCTCTACTAAAAATACAAAAAAAATTAGCTGGGCGTGGTGGTGAGCGCCTGCAGTCCCGGCTACTCAGGAAGCTGAGGCAGGAGAATGGGGTGAACCTGGGAGGCGGAGGTTGCAGTGAGCCGAGATTGCGCCACTGCACTCCAGCCTGGGTGACAGAGCGAGACTCCGTCTCAAAAAAAAAAGTGTATTACTTGAGAACAAAAACCAAAAGCCAGCAGAACAGAAGAAACACTTCAGAAATAGACCCTTGCTATATTAAAAGTAATGTATGATGAAGAGAGGACCACCAGTCAATGAGAAAGAAGTTGGATCATCTAATCGATTGTGCTGGGGAAACTGAAGCTACTTTGAAAGAAAAGAATAGTTTTAAGCTGTATCTTACATTCCACCACACAATAAATTCTAAAATACTCACAAGATCGATCTGAACAGTCATAAAATAAAATAACAAAGTTAATTATTCATCTTATCCCTGAATCAGGAATAATGTTCCTAACATAAAAGCAATGAAAATTTAACCAAAAAGAAAAAAAAACCAACAGATTGATACGCTTGAATACGTAAAAACCTGAAATTCTGCATATCAAAAATTATAAAATTACACATCCAACAAAATTAGAAAAAATACTGGCAATAACATGACAAAAGCCTGACGTCTTTAATAAACATTTTTACAAATAAAGGGAAAACACAGACATCTTCATAGACACAAGAGAAAAATTGGCAAAGAACATGAATAGACAATCCACAGAAAAAATATAACAATGGCTAACAAACATTTTTTAACATATAAATCCTATCAGTAATCAGAAAAACACAAATTAAAGTAAGGTTTCATTATTTGCCAATCAAATCACCAAACTCTGATCAAATGACACAGTGCTCTAACACACTACTGGTAAGAATGTTAATTAGTACAATCTCTCCACAAAGTAATTTAGCAACATTCATCAACACCCTTATAAAAGTATTCATGTACTTTGAGCTAATAATTCTAATTTGAGGGGTCTATTCTAAGGACATAAATTTGAAATGTAAGTCAAGTTTTATGTACAAAGATGTTAATTATGTCACTGTTTATAAGGGGAAAAAATGTAAACATGGATGTCTGTATTAGTCCATTTTCATGCCGCTATAAAGAACTTCCCTGAGACTGGGTAATTTATAAGGGAAATTACCCAGTTCTGCATGGCTGGGAGGCCTCAGGAAACTAACAATCGTTGCTGAAGGCAAAAGGGAAGCAAGGACCTTCTTCACATGGCAGCAGGAGAGAGAATGGGGGGAACTGCCACTTATAAAACCAACAGATCTCGTGAGAGCTCAGTCACTATCAGGGAAAGGCATAGGGGAAACCACCCCATAATACAATCACCTCCCACCAGGTCCCTCCCTCAGCACCTGGGGATTACAATTTCAGATGAGATTTGGGTGGGGACACAGAGCCAAACCATATCAATGCTCAATAACAATGAATCAAGTACACTGTGTAATTCTACATGATGAAATTATATTTACTACAAATTCTTAATAGCAATGAAAAAAATTATGTAAACCAAAATATACAAATGTACATACAGCATCATCTCTTAAACATGTTGAAACTTTTTAATATGCATAAGAAAAACTAAAATAAACACACCAAAATATTAACAGTGGTTGCTAGCCATTAGAAATGGGTAATTTAATTATTTATATTTTTCTATATCTTCTAAATGTCTATACTGAGTATATTTAAATCAGAATTTAAAGTGTATATTTTGTTAAATAAGTTGTCTTCATTGTTTTAATTTCTAATGGTACAGTATTACTCAATTTAGATTTGAAACAATAGCCAGAAACAAAATCAACCCTTACCATAAGAAGAGGGCTTAAATTTATACTCAGTAGAAGGTTACCATGCACCCAAACTGTTAAATACCTACATTCACAAACACCACTAATGCACAGATTATCTCTAGCACAAGAAAAGAACTCGGTTTTTCAGGATGCATGGCGATGACCTCCATTTTAAATACACAAAACAGCTGGGGAAGCTGTTTACAAAAAAACTCTATGTACCTATCATTCTCATACTTTATTTTTAAAATTAAATCTCAAGTTTTCTGCTTTTTCCACAGAGATTCCTCACATTGATATATTTAATTCTTTTATATAGAATATTAGTCAAATTTTTAACTCATGTAATTTATCATTTAGCATACAAAATTGGTTTCTAGGGCCTAAGGACACTCTTTTGAAAACATTTCAGTCTGAAAAGTTTGTCTTGGATCAATTCCTAAAAGAATAGAGTTGTCAGCACCATGAATCAGGCAATGTCAAACCCTTTTCTCTCACCAGTGACCATCTTCTTGCTACTTTCTCTCTAGCTGAACAGGGTAGTAAGCTTTGTCTTTAAGCTTGACTCTAATGACAATTAAGAGCAGGAACCACAGGCAACTTAGAGATAGATCAGGATCTCATACTGCCAAAATCATTATATACAAAAACCCCATTTTCCCAAATGGCTATAGCCAACAACAAACCAATGAGCCAAAAAAGTTCATCTTCAAATGAGTTTGTGAAGAGATCTAAAAAAAATTAAACAGGGTTTTCCTTATCATCTTTCTCATGCTTTTTTTTTAAATGCTAATGTAATGAGATTCAAAGAGTTATGAATCTCCAGGTGGAAGAAAAAACATGCAATATTTCCCGAGTGTACTTAACCCACTATCCTACTATCATGGCACACAGAATCATTTCTGGAATAGTGCTCTAAGCAGCTAATTTTGGAACTGCAGAGGTAGGTGTCTATACGTACAGTACCACAAAGCCCACCTCACTAGACAAAGACATGGGATGATGTCTTACAGAAAAAGGAGTGAGAAATAATTAGAATACATATTGCCTACGTCCCCACTAATCCACATTTTCTAATTGACATCAACTGGAAATGAATTTCAATATGTGAAAACTTCATTTTACAGCCATCTTTTTACAAACATATCTACTATAAGAAAGAATTAACATTCTAATTATAAACTAATATGGTTATAAATAGAATGTTTACTTCCTTGGTATATTAATGACAAGCTATAGTGAAGGAAGAATATATATGAAAAATTAAGAGATCAAAACCATAAACGCAAGATAATAATAAACCTTCCTCAGACTGACCCAAGGGAGGTCTAAACAAGACCTGTGCAGGACAGACTTAGATAGAGCTTAGAAGTTCCTGGGACCTTCAATAATTATAGTAAGTTGGTGGCCACCCAGAAACCTCAAATAACGAGGCAGGCTGCAGAGCTCCAGTCTCTGGTTTTCCTCTCATAAACAGACTGTTAATTGTCCCTCAATACTTATCCTCCCATCTTCCTTTTGGTAGAAGAATAATTACAACTTCTAACATCTATATAATGCTTCCTTTGTGTCAAGCCCTGTCCAGAATCCTTCATGTGTCCTCCCCCATAACCCCGTGAAGTAGGTATTCCTATTACCCCCATTTTATGAATACGAAAGGATATACAAAGAGGTTAAAAAGCTTTCCCAAAGTCTTACAGCCTTAAGTGGCAGAACTGGGAATCTAACCTGTCCATCTGAAGGAAACTCCCTCAGTTTCCCTTGCAGCTAGATGTGGCCATGTAATTGTTTGGGACAAAGGGATGTGACCATAAGTACAACTTTTGGCTCTTCTCCTTAAAGTTGAAACCACATTCCCTGGCCTTTCTCTTCCCTGAATGCTGGAACGCAGACTGGAGACAGGGCAGCTTCTACTATGTGAGTGGGACCAACTACCTGGGAGTTAACAGCATGAATGGAAGCTGGGTCCCTGAATGATCCTGTGGACTACAGCAGCCTTGGACTGCTCAACTTTGGGCTATTTGATGAGAGAGGAAACATCTACTAAATTTCAACTATATGACTTAGGTGTCTTTGGGGTATCTTTGTTAAGAGCAGCTTAATCTCATTTTCTTTTGGCCCAGAACTTTGTCTTCTTAAATAAACTACTAATAATTTGTTTCTTAATAAAACTTGTTTCTCAGCTTTAGTCCAGATAGTAACTATAACTTACTAAATGCTTACTTGATACTGTTCTAAGCACTTTACATATATTAACTCAGTTAATCTTACACTTATGGGGGAGGCCCTGTTAATATCCTCATCTAAGAGAAGAGAAACTGAGGCGCTGGTTAAGTAATTTGTTCACCATCACGGAGCTAAGAGGCAGCAGAGCTGGGATGGACAAACACTGTGACTTCAGGTCCTAGCTGAACAACTACATTCTAATGGTTGAGGTATTATTAAGGTCACACAATGCATTGAAGAAGTTTAGCCCCTTGAGAAATGTGCAACACTTACAATATGTAACGTTGTTCTAGAACAGGTCTGTATAAAATAGCAAGGAAGCATCACAGTTGAAGTACCTGGGGCCAGCAAGGATGAGCAGTAAGCATGGGGTAAAGATAAGCGAGGATCAAAAATGACTTCACAGAGGTGACAACTGCACAACAATGTACTGGCTATAAGTAAAAGTTCACCAGATAAATGGGGCTGAGGGAGGGAGCAATAAGAGAATGGTACAGGCAAAGGCCACGTGGCATTAAACCCCTGCAACTGCTCCAAGTCACCAAAGAAGCTACAAAGAGGCCACACGGGGTGCTGTGGGCAGGAATGGGCAGGCAACACTGTCAGAACACGGGTCAGAGGCACCTACTTCAATCTCATTTTTCATTTTTCACTTTTTATTTCTAAGTTTCAACCACAAAGATGACAAGGGTGCCCGAATCTTTCATTTTCATAGTTCTTAACATGCAAAAGACAAAATCATTTCATCTCCTTAAACTTCAGTCTTCTTATCCATAAAGTTACATCAGATTTCCCAGGGTCAAGGGTGAAGGAATCCTGTGCATCACCTGGTCCAGCCACTCCATGCTGCCAAGAATCCACTCTGCTAGCTCTGAGACAGAGGGTTGGCCGACCAGCTGTCCCAAGTGGATGGAGCACAGCCACAGAAGGCCAACTCACGTCCCTAGTAAAGGTTTTCTGTATATTGTGTTAAACTTGGTTCTTTGTCGTTTTTACTCAGTGTCCATATCAAGCCTTCTCAACCAATGCAAATAAATCTGCCACTTTCCTACCTGACAGCCCTTCAAATATTCAGAATCTTGGAAATAAGAGGTTGTAAGATATTTTCCAAGTACTATAAATACCTCAAAAATTAATATAAACAGACACTTAAACATTCTTAGTTATGTTAATTACCTACTCCCAAAACTCATTAATAAATACTCTACTACTCAGCAGTGTGTCGGATATAGGCTAGCCTGAAAAAAAAATCACTTATCTTAGAGTGACTACTGAGTATACTTAAAAATAATTTTTCAAAAAGCTAAACATATGGCTAATAGAAAATGGGATCAGTTACGAGATTACATTGGACCAATTAACATACATAGCATTCATTAAAATACATCTTCATTCTTAAACTCTGTCTAAATGAATTTCTTTATTTTGGCTTATATGTGGGGAAATGGTTTCCTTCAAGCTGGCATATTGGCAGTTAACACTGCATCTTAATGTTAACCACCAGACACACTTGACAGTTACGCCGTGCTTTCTGCCAGGGACTTAATCCCCACAGTATTTCCTCTTCAAACTATTTTGCTTTTGAAGGGATCAAAGCACTTTACCTTATTTATCCTTATATCTCAAGCGCTTGAGAGGGAAGGTAGCAAGCATAACTAAAGTTATTAACGTTTTCCTCTTAATAATATTACCAATGTCTATAACATAGATTTCTAGAAAAACCATTAATCCCATCCACTAGGTAGCTGGAGCTAGCACAGAGAGTTAGAGGGAAGCAAGAGACCTGTTAAATCTCTGACCAGCACCAAAAAAAGGAAGAAGGCAGGAAAAATGCATGTTCTACATACATGGGAGGAAAGACATTAAACGTCCTTAATGAAAGTAAAACACAAAATGTTTGTATTAATCCCTAAAAGATACTTGAGCTTTTAGACCAAGAATAAAAATATAACATACACAATATTTTAGAGATTTTAAGATATTTTTCAGAGATGCTGCAAAGTGAGATAATCTGGAAATGAATTGAGGCAACACGACTCCTGGAGGTCAGGTAAAAATTAATCTACTGGAATAACAAAAAAGATTTCACACTGTGATGTAGTTTTTAAAAAGAAAAAAAAAAGTACAAGGTGGGCTCCAATCTCCAAGGAAACTGAACCATGAGCCAAATGGAGAAATACTTGGTGATAAGATATATTCTTACATTTCTTTTCTCATAGCATTTTCTTCCTAGACTCCCATGCTCCTTGAGGCAGGCATTCTTATTTTGTAAGGCATAATTCCACATGTGATTAAACTTGGCAAGTCGTAGAAATAAAAAAGGACAAAGAACGAGCTGCAGTGTGTGGAATATCTTAGCAGAATACATAAAGCAGAACGATGCATAAGAAGAAAGTTAAACAGGGAAAAGTACATTGTTTGCAAAGCCCTCACTTTTCAATAACCATGGATATGTGGTTTAAAGCTTATCTAGTAGGTTCACCCATTTTGGCATCTAACTTCACAACTCGATTCAATTTTATTACAACCCTGGTTAGAATGTTTTATCTGCCTTCACAGAAGGATCCATACATACTAAAGCCAAAAAGATTTAAACCCTAGTTGAAAGGATTTGGGTAAAATGTCATTCTACATTTTCTTAGCATGAGGGCTTGGATTACTGAAACAAGTAAGCTAAGGAGGTGACCTCTCTCCTGAAGCTCTTTCAATCAGTGAATGGGTTTGGGTCTCAACCTTCCTTAAAGACACAGTTACCCACACACTTCCTCCTCCGATATTCATGGGCTGCCTCTCACTTCTCACAAGTATCTGCTGCTCCCATCCCCCATTTTCCCTGACTCCTCTTCCCTCTTCAACTGAAAATCCTTGCAGAGTGTTCACTCGTGCCAAGCACAGGACTAGACGCCAGGGTCACAAACATGTAAGAAAAGTCCCTGCTACCAGGAGAACACAGTTCAGCAGGAGAGCAGAAGCAAACACACTGCTACAGTCCCTGGGGACAAAGGACAACAGGAAGGTTTGCAAAAGTGCTCGGAGAACATAGAAGAAAGGAGGAGAGGAGGGAAAAGGTGTGTGGGAAGGTTTCAGGCAGCTGAGGCACCTACACTGAGTCTTGAAAGGCTGAATGTATATGTTCGGAGCAGACAAGGGCTGGGGAGGACAGGGTATCCCAGACAGCAAGAGCAGGATCTGCGAACGCCTGGAAGCAACAGCACATGGGCCACCCGAGAAGCCCCAAGAATAGGCTGTGGGCTGTACATGAGGACACAGAGGGAGCTGATGCAGGCAGGGCCTGTACTGTGAAGGCCCTTTTACACCACGGAACATCTGCACCTTATCCTAGAGTCAACACACACATGCGCATACATTTTTACATAAATCTTAACAGGGTCACATCTCTTCATTGTTAATAGATCTCTCTGGTTAGCACTGTGAAGGATGGACTGGAATGGAGAAAAGATGAAAAGGCATAAGGAGGCTACAGGCAAGCCTGGGATAGAAAAGAGAAGTCAGATTGGAACTGAGGAAGTAAAAAAAGCTCAGTGATTTATGTGATGTGAGGGGTGAGGGAAGGATCCAGGCTGACCTCTAGGTTCTGGTTTGCACAGCTTATAGTGCCAGCTGCCCTGAGACAGAATCCAGTGCAAGTGGATTTACCAGGGAAAGATAATGATCTGGTGCTGAACTTCCTATTATGACCCAAAAGTATTCAGTAATCTCTATTTCCCATCTAATGCTATTAAAACACCAAACCTGAACTGAACTGTTCCCAGGTTCAGTTACATAGACTATGCAGTCTTGTGCCAAATCTGATTCCAAGACAACTTGTCAGACTAATAATCCTGTGGTCAAAACGCCACATGGGTAATAACGTAACAGTACTCTAGTTTTCCTTTTTAACACACACCCAAACCACACACCTCAAAATATCTTCTCTTCCTCCTACATATTTATAGCTCTCCCCTAACTTTCTAAAAGACTAGGGCCAGAGAATTCCATCACAAGACAGAGAATTGTAACGGTGTTGTTTTAGCCCAGTTGGGGATCGCTATAGGGGTATTTTTCTAGATTCCATGGATCAACAAATAGTTCACATAAAACCAGAGCTCATAAAGAGAAAAAGAATTAATATAAACATTAAACTTCAGGAAGAAGAAAGTTATATCCTCAGAATGCCGTTCTATGCAATTTGGTGCTGGTGTAGGAATTCAGAATGTTAAGTAAGAGACAAAGAAAGAAGCCATCCCACCAGTGATTTTCATATCTTCTCATTCCCTCTGCCCCATGTACATGTGCTGCTGTTCCCCATAAATGCAAATGACAACACTGTGGCTTGCTGCCAGTAATACAATAAACTCAGTAAGATGGTACAGCATCTCATCACAAGACCTAACAATTCCACTACTAAGTATCTACCAAAGAAAAATATACATCCACGCAAAGAGTTGCAAGCAAATGTCCATAATGGTATCATTCATAACAGCCAAAACTAGAAGAATAATCCAACTGTCCATTAACTGATCAGTACATAAAGAAAATCTGGCATGGCCATTGATATACAATGGAATATCACTTGGTCATAAAAAGGAGTAAGTACTGATACATGCTACAACATGGATGACTATTGAAAACATTATGTTAAGTGGAAAAAAACAGACACAAAAAACTAAATCCTGTGTGATCCTACGTTATGAAATTTCTAGAAAAGGCAAAATTATAGAGACAAAGAGCAGATTAGTGGTTGCCTAGAGCTGAGACAGGCACAGGAATTAACCACAGACTGGCAAGGAGGGAACAATGTACGGTGATGAAAGTATTCTGAACTGGACTGTGGTGATGAATATATAAAGTAATATATCAATTTACTAAACCACTGAACTGTACTGAAGTAGGTAAGGTATGACATATAAAGAACACCTCAGTAAAGAAGAAAAAAAAAGGAGACCTTTATCTTATAATGTTATAACACGAGTAAAATTTATCTCTCATCATGCAAACATAATAATTCCATAATGAAGACTGTGCTAGAATGCTACTTTCAACTTCACAAGTTTGTACTATATTCCAATAGTACAGAACCACCCATTCCTCCAAGACCCTATGACTGTGTACATTCTGTTAGTCCTGCTGGAAATGCCCTCCTTTACATGTCAACCTGGCAAAATCCTTCTCATCCTTCAAGTTTCAACCTAATGCTCACACCTTCTCCTGCCATCAGAGTGTACCTTATACGAACTTCCAGTACAGTAATGAGCACATCATATGGTGAAAATATGTTCGCACCTCTCTCTCCACTGAACCAATGCATCGCCAAGGGAGATTCATAGACCTATTCTTAGGGGTCCACAATATGTAAAGAAGCCTATTTTAAAATCTTCTTTCTCAGTGTCCCAGTTTGTACTGCATTTAGAGTCATGATGGGGCAAACTATTACCCATTCCATTGTCTGTCACTAACAAAAAACCAAGAGGCAGACCTACTACACAGATGATGCATTTGGGGCAACAGGAGACCAAATGAAATCATACTGCACCCCACAAGAACCAGGACTTCAGCATTTCCGACACAGAACCGGGAACACTGAGTCATCCCACGCAGGAGAGGTAGTCTGAACTTAAAAACCTCTGCCTGGATGAGTCAATACAATATTTTGTATTGCAAACAGTCCTTTTGTTTTAGCAAAACAACGTCATCTGCCACATTAATACAGTCAATTTGTATTTCAATGACTTCATAGCTTTACATTTCATTACAAACGGGCTTTGGTTTATAGCTGTAAAAAATATATAAGCATAAAGTGCTTATTCTTAGTTACAGGTTTCTACATACTTCAGTAATATAACAAAAGTAATGTAAGTCAACGTTGGGAGCTCAGATAATTGTTTTCCCTTTGAAACAGAACCATATGTTACTCAAATTAGAGAAACAGTACACTAGAATATATACCCTTTCATAGCAGAGGCCCTATCTTTTCCTTTCTCCTCAAATGCATGGCATAGGAAAAACTCTCATAAAATATGGTTGAATAAATGATAGTTTGCATTCTGCTGCTACTCCAAACAACAAAAATGTGAACTGCTACTGTCTGATAATGCCCTCAGCTAATCTATTTTGGAGCTTTAAACTATGGGGAGTTATCTTGCTCTCATAGGTATAAAACCTAACTAAGCAGAACTTGTAGAAGGGGTGGAAAGAAGGTGTGGGGAAGGGAGGGAAAGCAGGCATTCTGTGACTGAAACAGATCTGTCATTCACTGAACTATTTCAAAATTAACCAGAGACAAAAAGAACATTTATGAAACATTTTCCTAGAGATATGGTCTGGCTGTGTCCCAACCCAAATCTCATGTTGAATTGTAATCCCCAGTGTTGGAGGTGGGGAGTGGGAAGTGACTGGATCATGGGGGTGGTTTCTAATGGTTTAGCACAATCCCCCTAGCACTGTTTCATGATTGATAGAGTTCTCATGAGATCTGGTTGTTTAAAAGTATATGGCACCTTCCCCTTCACTCTCTCTCCTGTTCTGCCATGTGAAGATGTGCCTGCCTTTTGCCTTCTGCCATGACTGAAAGTTTCCTGAGGCCTCCCCAGCCACGCTACCTGCACAGCCTGCAGAACTGTTAGCCAATTAAGCCTCTTTTCTTTATAAAGAACCTAGTCTCAGGAAGTTCTTCATAGCAATACACCTAGAATCCAGGACTTAACCTAACACCCACCTTTTGGTCTTTTTCTAACCCCTTCCAAACTGGGTCTTCCACATCCCTCTTCTCCTGTAATGGAAACACTGGCAAAGAGTAAAGTCAGTAATAAAGAAATATTAGGATGGAAATCCTTATTCCTTTTATTCCTGTACCAGGCCCCATACCAAGTGCTGAGATTACAGGGTAAGACAGGGCTGCAGTTACAGGGCAAGAGGGCCAACAAGATTATAAATAAAATGCATAATTAGAAATTCTGAACAGTGCTATTTTACATTCATCATGTCTTTACAAAATTTTATACATCATCTTTACAAAATTTTATAATCATGTCTATCATATTAGCAATTTTGTAACTATATTATGCATATATTAGGTGTGATGGCCAGTTTTATGTGTCAATTCAGCCAGACTATTGTCCCTAGTTATTCGAACACTAATCTACATGCTGCCATGAAGGTCTTGTAGATGTTATTGAAGTCCATAATCAGTTATATTTACATAAAGGAGATTCTCCTAGATAGCCTGTGGGGACCTAACTGAATCAGATGAAAAGGCTTAGGAGCAGAACTTTGGCTTCCCTGAAGAATCCCACCTGTGGACATCAGCTTTGGCTCATGCCCAAGAGTTCTAGTCTGTCTTTCCTGGCAGCCTGCTCTATGAATTTTGGACTCACCTAGCCAGCCCCATAATCACATAAGCCAATTCCTTGCAAGAAATCTTTTTAATATATCTCTTGCTAGTTCTGTTTCTCTGGTTGAATCCTCAATGACACAATAGGATTGAACAAAGAAGTAAATACACTGTAGTAATGAGAACCAAGTTTCTCACTGTCTATGAAAGAAGTTACAAGTAAGGGGAGAGAGAAGGCTAGAATGATTCTTAGGGTGTTAGATTGGAATCAGCGGTAGTACAGTATGAGTATACACATGTACACACACACAAATACATGTATATAGAAATAAATATAGATGTATATACAAGCATATGCTAATATACATGCATGTTTTTCCCAGCTCTCCACCGAGATGGTCTGGAAGCAATGATAATCCAGTAGCAATGAGTTCAATTAGCACCCAGATCCTGACTTCTAAATATCATCTTCCAATAAAAGGAAATGATGCTCTGTGAAAAAGTGGTTGATTGCAGGCTGAGACAGGGAAAATAGAAGGTGAGCCCAAAACATCATATGCTGCTAAAAATCAAGGAAGTGCCCAATAGGGCACGTCAAAAGGACACAGGAGCCAACCTGCCGAAATTCACAATGGCCAAAGCTGAAACAGTTTGAGCAAAAAAGTAAATAAAAATTTACTTCTTTGGATTACAATCATAGGACAAAATAAATATCCAAAACTCCATTTTGATATAAAAAACTGAATAAATGTTTAAATGAAGGAGAAGGGACAGATCATCCTTATGGAAGAATTCCAATAAACATAAAAAGAAATGAAGGAAATACAAAATCACCATTAGGCAAACATCACAGAAATAACTTGCAGGCACGATCTACTGATGGATGCTAAAATCAGCAGGTGAAAGTCTAAGGGAAAACATGAAAATTCATCTCAACATGTCTTCCCCAAGATATTTAACAATTACAAAGGAATAATAATAACTACAGAGGAGAATTAAGCAGACATCACCTTCACTAAGTGATCAAGGTAAGACATTTCATCATCATTTGTACACAGCGTATCCTGCTGTGATACACTAAGAACACATTATTTCTGTGGACTTCTATACAAAACTGGGTAGCCTCAGCCTAACCACGAGAACACACTGACTAACCCAAATTGAGAGGCAGTCTACAAAATAACTGACCAGTTCTCAACAAAAGAGTCATGGTCATGAAAGACTGAGGAACTGTCACAGATTAGAAGGGAGTAAGGAGACATGACAACCAATGCAATGTGAGATACTGGACTGGACTGTGGAACCGAAAAAAAGGGATTGGGGAAAAAGTGGTGAAATTCATAGAAGATCCATAGTTTCAGCAATAATATTGTACCATTGTTAATTTCCAGGTTCCATAATTTTTCCATGAATATTAAAACTGATATTAGAAGAAGCATGAAGGATATATGGGAACTCTCTGTACTAGTTGAACAATTTTTACATAAGATCAAAATGAAAAGCAAAGAAAAAAAGCTGTAGTTTAAAAAGATCTAAATCTGGTCCTATAATTTTTTAAACTTAAAAAAATAGGGCAGTAGTTTTTTTCATCTTTTTTATTTGAAACATGAAGGCTATGTACTCCTATTTTTATTAAAAATAAGTATTATAAATAGCAATCTTCAGTGCTTTTTTAAAAAAAAAAAAAAGGGTATGCCATAACCTCATCCTCTTTATTTACAATGAAAAGGAACTGAACTGGACAGGAAGGAAAAAATCAAACTTGAGAATTTTGTAAAGGACAAATGTATATGTAATTATGTGTAAATGTGTATGTAAAGAGAAGGGTGTGGAAGACTGATTCATTCATTCCTTGTTTAATACATTTCTACTAAGCCCCCACAATATTCTAGGTCTCTGCCAGGTTCTAGGTTAGGGATACTACTATGATATTGTCCCCACGCATGGAGCTCACCACCACTTCTAAGTATTAAATTCCTAACTCTTGACAATTTAGCAACTGTGAGGCACCCAGGGACGAGTTACTGGTAAATGGGAGCCTAATGGCTCAGTGGGAGTTTCCTCTCGCAAGCCCACCATATTCTCAGACAGTGCAGTGGGTAGGAGCAAGCCTCCACTTAGAGATAACAGCATTCAAGAAGTGGCATGTCTTGATTCTGTCCAACAGGTTTCTAAATGAGTAATATATTTGTTGCCTATTTACTTGAGACCTTGAGTTTGTTTTAACTTTAAAGGGTGATCCAAAATTTTACAGGTGAAGCAGAGATCAGTGTCGCTATCCGAAGTTATGAGCCCACAGTGACCTCTTATTTCCAAGGGGGATAGGTAGACTCAAATCACAGTAACTTAGAGACCATTGCTAATAAAAGAACTCTCTAAAGCTGGAAAAGATCAGAACTACACTGATGTCGTACTGAATAGCCACAAGCAACACCCTTTGCATTTGTTTAAGCTTATCAAGGCCTTTGTACAACGCTACAAGGAATTCTCCTTGTCATGAAATGTTAATTCAAATCCAAGAATAGGGTCTGATATGGTTTGGCTCAGTGTCCCCACCCAAATCTCACCTTGAACTGTAATAAACCCCACGTGTCAAGGGCTGGACCAGGTGGAGATAACTGAATCATGGGGGTGGTTCCCCCATGCTGTTCTCATGATAGTGAGTGAGCATCATGAGATCTGATGGTTTTACAAGCATCTGGCATTTTCCCTGCTTGCCTCACTCTCTCTCCTGCTGCCCTGTGAAGAGGTGCCTTCTGCCATGATTGTAAGTTTCCTGAGGCCTCCCCAGCCATGCCAAACTGTAAGTCAATTAAAGCTCTTTTCTTTATAGGTTACAAAGTCTCAGGTATTCATAGCCGCATGAGAATGGACTAATACCTGGTCTATGAAATAAATTATCTCCTAAAAACTGTGAGGCAAATTCCACCTCAGAAAAAACCTAACAGACCAAAGACGAAAAGATGTTTAAGTTGCCTAACTGGCCATTCTTGTGCCAGCCAATCTTTCCTTGCCAGTCCTAACGTCCTTCCTGACAAAAGCCCTGAGGGCACAGGAGCGCACATACAACATTCTGGTCTGATGTCGTCTCTTCCTACATTTAATTTTCCCGGACCCATACACACAGTAAACAGAATAATGCCTGGAAAATGTTAAGCATTTTCATTATGAATCAAACGGAAACTTTATCTTAAGTTGACTGAAACAAGTTTTACTTTCATCTATGCAAGGGAATCCCAGACTTCCCAGGAAACTGTTCAGTACTATGAACAGCCATCCCTCCCTGATGGTCCAAGCCTTGCCATAGCCTTTGGGTTCTCACCAAACCAGACAAAACGACTATTTTTATACTCCTGAACTAATGCTCTCCTCAGCTGACAGGACAACTAAATAACAGAGTAGAGGGGAAAAAGGATAGAAATCAATGTTCAGCTGCTACGTCAGCATCCCCATGCCCAGGCCAGCAAACTTGCCTGCTTCATGCATTTTTCCCATTCTCTTGGCCTTCCCTCCTGTACCTCAGGATGAAGAGCAAAGCTCCCATGATACCAAGTCACCCCCCCAACTTGCCTATTAGATCCCATGGGCACTAGTTCTTGCATCATCAATTTTTCCATCTTGTGGTTAAACCAAAATTTCAAACTGAAAACACTATTAAGTCCTTGGGATAAAGTTAAAAACTAAAAATACTTTTAAGTCTTCAACATTCTTCTTCCCTGCCATTATTCCATAAGGAGAAGTTAACAAACATCCTCTTAAAGAGGCATATGATCCTACTGAGGACTGTATTGCATCTGCATATAACTCTTTAATGTAGGTACTCTTGACTTAGAAACTTTCAAAAACTTGTTTTCAGAACAGGAGTTGTTTTCAAAGGTTTGCTTAAATTTAATGTCCTTTTCTTTTTAGACCTCACTGTGAAGGCAAAATAGAACTTAAGGAGACATTGTTGTTGTATCTACTGTTGCTTTGACTACTTTTGCAGAAATTAGATTAATTTGCCCCTAACAAGAATATATTCAAATGGCTTTCATTTAAAGTGACCATAGATATGGTTGTAATTCATTTTAAATGAATAAGTACAATGGGGTAGAAGGAATTTGCTTGTGTTTTGGGAGGAGGAGGCTGTTAACAACTATTCTTTACAAGTCCTGATGACATTAATGAGAAGCATGCATCAATTCTGTAAAATTATAAACCTTTCAGATGTAACAGCACTCAACTGAAGCACCCAGCTCTAAATTATACACGTTTGAGGCATGTTGCATGATTTAGCTATAATCAAGAGAGCTATACTTCCATTTCATTCAGACATGTGCTAAGACGTTAACAAGGGAGGAAAAAGAGAAGGGGGAAGGAGGAAAGGTCCGTTTTCAGAATAAATTAATCATTCATTTCTGATGAAAGCCAGAAAAGCCAGAAATTTTAACAGCAATGAGCTGCCCTACAAATGACAAACCTCAAATACTAAAATCTCACCTCTTTTTTTTTTTTTAGTAAAGAAGCTGGTTTGCATCACCCCTTCCAAAGACAGGAGCTGAATTTTACCAACTATAGAGACTGCCGAATTGGGAGTGGTGTGTGACATGATTATTGTGAGGACTTCTGGCCCAGTTTTTCTTTCATCTGTGCTAGTAGAGTCTCACTGGATAGCAGAATCATATTTTTAGAAAATTACCTTTAAAAAATAAAGTTTGCAACATAGAAAAACAGAAAAAGGTGTGTGTGGTGGGGGAACAAGCTGAAAACATAGAAGACAGAATTTTTTTAAAAAGACCTTCAGGTACTTGACAAAAGTAAATCTAAAATTTTTTTAATGAACCAAAATGTAAAACGTACCTAAAGAAGAAGAATGAAAAGGAAAGGCAAACAATAATAAGGAGCAACAAATGGGGGGGAAGAAGTCGGTTCAATAAGAAATGAACTGTCATAGCGCAACAAAAAACTTCAGGGTACTTTCCTTAGAAAATAAGCCATCTCATAGCAAATATATAAAAATCGATCAATTTTCATAGTTTCATAACTAGTGTAAGACAATTAAATCATGAAACTACCAAGCACAAAGAAAACCCACTATTTTTCAATCCCACTGTATTCAGCAGCCCACAAGGTCTCTCTCCTCCCCCATCCTCTCCCTCCTCCTCCACCTTCCTTGGCCCATCTGTCTTCCTTTCCTTCCTCCCCTTCCATCTCCACCTCTAGCCAGCACCAAACCAAGGAAAGTGATTGGGTATGTAATGCCCTATCATTTAGGGTGTGCGAGAAGCAAGGCACATTGTTAGATAATTAAGGATTCTGTGGCTTATTCAGTGAGTCCCCCTCTACCCATCTGTCCCCACAATTCTGAAAATCCCTCCAGTCCCCTGTCGGGCTGGACCAGCTTGAATCACATGTAATCCCCATTTCTCCCATTGCCTTCCCACATGTTCATCAACTTTGTCAGCAGGAAAGAAGTAAAAGTCAGGCTGTGAAAAGGCACCTGAGAAAACAAACAAATCAACAACACAGGAGAAATCATTGTTTCAACCTGAACTGAGCGTTTCCATAATTACACTATTGAGACTTCACACAAGCTGAGTGAATGAATGACAGACATTACTAGACTGACAATATGCGAAAACAATGTGCTCACTATATATTTTAGTTATGCCATAAGTCAGTTATACTCTGAAATGGAATAAATGCTAAGACAGGCTTGGTGGATCGAACCTTTAAAATTTTAATATTCCATTATTATTCACATGTCACTAATCGTAGATCTGACTTTTTCTTAAGTGTACTAAGCAGGACATTTTACGAAGTTACTAAGGTCAAAACGATAATATTCCTACTAAGCAGCTGTCGTTTCATAGTCTAATAAAGGTAGATATTGTAGAACATAATTCATGAATACTTTTCAGTCTTTGAAAAAAAAAAGAACCACAGAGTCACCTGTACTTTGATTAAAAAGTTGCAGGGGACCCCCAATAAAGGAAATGCTCAAATCCTGGAAAATGTCTTTTCTAATTCCACAATCAGACTCTAACTCCGAGTGTATGGAACTTTGTGTCAAAATCTATGTAGAAATGCACTATCTGTTTTGAGATGTGGCACTTTTTGCCAAATACACGTACAATTTTCAAAGAATATTCCTGAAGTTACTTTTACCTCGTCATGGAAAATGACTACGTTAAACAAAAACAGCCATTTCTTAGAGAAAGCAATTTTCTGAGCCCTGTAACGCTCTGGTGAGCACCTAACAGACGCAGGCATCAGTGGCAAGCTGATGCAGCGAGAGCGGGCTGGGGAGAGGTAAGGCATGCAGCCTGGCTGACCCACATGGCGGAGTTTCTAAGCACACAAAGCAACCTCCTCCACAGATGCAGAGGCAGCAAAGGCAGCAGCCACAAGATGGCCCAAGGGAAATGTGCACCTGGGAGCTTCTCATAACTTCGTAGGTAAAGAAGTGATGTCAGGCAAGGAACTGCAGCCCAGAGCAAGCGAGCTCATCCCAACCTCAAACTGAAATATGTGACATCAACTAATAGTTCTACGAGAATGATCCAAGCACTACTCTTAAAGGTTTCTGAATTATCTGCAACGATCAATGTTTTCAACTCCCTAAAGAACATAAGCAATTTAAATAAACTCAGAACAGTTTAACATCTTAAATCCATCAGCCTCAAATGTGATCGCACAATCTTGCTTTTTAAACAACTGATGGTCAAATTAGAGCTCCACACACGAATGTGAGTGCTTTTTCATAACCATATTGCTCAGTACCCTAGAAGGGGAAACCACGCACTTTTCTACATTGGTCCTTTCTGTATGCATGAGCCTGATCTCCAGCAGAAGAATCAAACTTAAGACATTCAAATCAGCAACATTCTGGAGGTGATAAGGAACCAGGGTCAGAGTACCATCAAGGGAACCTGGAAAAAAGTCTGCTGTTCTGGCAACGGGACAGGATCCAATGACCTGCTAAGCTCTAGGTAGCGTAGCGTTTCATTCTTTTCCTCCACTTTATTCCAGAGGCAGAGCAATGACATGCTATGTGGTCCAAAAAGCTCATTTTTTCTCTGTTACCCATTCCAATGACTGAGAAAGACACTTCTCAAATTTCACGTGAAAAATTCATCTTACTATACACACTCAACAGCCTTTCTCTTCTAAGAAAAAAAAAAAGGCTACTATGGGCTCGTGTTAATGATGAGACATAAAACTTTCTGAAAGAGGTTACAAATCCCATCTTTAACTCCTAGCTGTAAACTTGACACTGTTACCTCTTATGCAGTACAGGTTTCTACTGGGTAGGTGAAAACTCATTTTGTTTCAGTAACACCCAGGCAAACCAGTCCAGTCAACGTAAGACTAGCCACTAGCCAGGCATAACACTGTCACCTCTAACTAGAAGGCAAGGAAGTGTGAAGCAATTGTTCAAGAAGCTGAGAAACAGACTAATTCTATATTGGTGGGTTTTTCTCCACGTGTATCCTAGAAGAAACTGCCAAAGACAAACTGCCAAGGTCTACCTGGAAAGTAATGATCTCAGAGTGCACAATTACAAAGAGAAGAAGTGGAGAAGGGAGAGGAAAAGGAGGGATGGTGGAAGGGAAGGAGAAAGAGGAGAAAAAGAGGAAAAGAAAGACACATTCAACTTTAGAGTGAGACCCATGGCAGGAGTCCCATATAAATTCTGCGCTTTATGCATCAATTAAAACCCCTGGCATTCACTAAGTACACTAATAAATTACATCAGAGGATGTAACAATTTCCAAGGTCAGTGGGCTGAAGTAGCCAATTATTATTTTTATTCTTATTTAAACAAAAGTCAGCCCTCTAACTAAACAGCTCTGGAGAATGATATATCACATATGACATCTCCAGCTTTGCTTTCTGGTCCCAATTCTCCTCAGTTGAAACCTTGATTTAATCTCATTTTCAACAGCCCAATGCATTACAAGAAAGTGCCAGTTTAATTTTTTTTAAAAATCCTCTACAAAGATTTCTGCTTAATCATCAGTTAACCTAAAACTTCCACAGTCCAAAAGCATGCCTCTTCTGAAGCATTCCAGTTAACAGAGGTCTTTACCACATAAAGCCAAGGTTGTTAACCACTCAAGTTTTCTTAGCAAGCAAAACATACAGCATATTATACTATTAGTCTTGGTCTTTTTTTCACCCACTTACTTTTGGTCCAGAAGAAACAACAGTTCCAGATTTTGAAAAATAGTCTATCAGAAAAATAAAGGCTGTTTTCAATTTAATAACAGTCACCATGTGTAGCTGATACATTTGTAACAGAAAGCCAAAAGATGTCACCTCTTGAAGAAATCTCACTTTAGAGAGATCTTCAATAATAAATTCATCCATCAGCCACCAACATGCCCTCAAAATCTCTGAGCTACCATCCTTGGGGATTATTTATCAGAGAAAATATCTGCAATTTCTGGATCATTTTTTTATTGAGAGCATGTACCCATTACACACCAGAAAGAAAATTTACAAGGCAAAAAATAATTGGCCAGATACTCACCATAAGACAGTCTCTTATTATAATCCAATCAAAACTAAATGAACAAATTCATTAGGCCACTTCCCAAAGCCACAATTCACAAATCATTTGGACTGTGGCTTACTCCCAAGGTGTGTGCACACACTCAGCAGCAGACCTCACCCTTCTACTCGCTGGCCCCTCACGCAGCAGCACACATGCTCACAGAACCAGGTTTGTGTCTGTGTATCTTTCACACTTACACTACAGCTCTGGGGTTGCAGAGACACCACTAAAACCAAGAACTTTAATTCAGAATAATTTATGCCACCACACTGCTCTCCACTACACACGTAATTTTAAAAAATATTACATTTCCCTTTTTATTTGTTATAAATCCTATCAGTAAGTTGAATTTTAGAAATTTCATTATCCATTATGGTCCCTATGAAAACTAGATTAGAAATGGAGAAAGGAGATGAATATTTATTTGAGAATTCTACGAACTGAAGGCAGGTTGGGAAACTGGATTGGGGGATGGTGTAATAAAAGAAAAACAAAAAAAATGGTTTATATTTTCCTGCTATATTCAACTTTCTCCAGCAAAAAGAAATAGTTCACTCACAAGATTACTGGTTCTTCATAATGATTTTTTTAAAAAAAGAGAGAAAAAAATAAACTGAAGTTGGCTTTCACGGTTATCACTCCAGCAGTCTTGCTTCAAATACAACAAGCTGCACTCAACATAGGAGCAGAGTGGAGGCAAAAAAGTCAACAAATAGCAAGTATTTTTGTAGAGACATGAAAAAAGAATACAGCAAAATTGGCTGAATAGCAAATATCGCATATAGATTACAAGCACAAAGTTCTCTAAGAATCAAAGGAAAGGAGTTGAAAAGCAAAAGATTCAGAGTGAAAACACAAATACAAGCATATAAATACAAAAGCCAGATATGATAACTATCAGGAAAAAATAATAGAGTATTTATCTGTGACTTCAGAGTGAAAAGATAAGAAACCAGAGTAATTTTGAGTAAAAATAAAGCTTTATCACTGTCAAAATATGTTTCAGTTTGTTGATTTTTCTGGGGAGACTTTAATACTACATACTAAGAAAGATCATTCAAGGCAAAAAGCTGAAATTACTGTCAGCTTCAGGCCACATCTCTGTACTCATGACTGTAACCCCTTCTCTTTCTTAAAGTTTAAAAGGAAACTTTAAAATTTATCACCATCTCACTTTATAACCAGACAGTCAATTGTCAATGAGTACTTACTATATTTATGTGCTGAAGAATTTTACAATCTACCTTACCTTGGAAGACACATTCTTTATAAAGAAATATAAATAAACTAAGCATTCTGTATAAAGAAATAAACTAAGTACCTATTTTAAAGTAAATAATACATTCTTTAAAACTACAGCAGGGTACAGCAAAAAGAAGGAAGACGACATCCTTATGAGAATGTTCATATTTCCAATCCATTCTGACCCTCCATGTAGTGCCAGGTACACCAGGTACTGGGACAGATGGCAGCTGAATGAGCCCCAAACCCTGCCCTGTCGTGGCGCTTGAAGGAGGGGACATTTACAAGGCACAGAAAGCTCACTAGAAATCCTTGCTCCTGACTGCAGGGAAAAGGGGGAGGATTCAGGAAGGGCATCATGTTGGAAGTGACACCTGGGCTAAATCCTATCAGTTGAGCAGGTTGTAGCAGGCAGAGGGAGTTGCGTGTGCCAAAGCACAAAAGATGAAGAAAAAGAAGAAAGTTATATGAACATGTAACGGGGGTGGGAAAAAGGCCCCAAAGGCAGAAAATTGGATCCCGAGCTTGCCTGGGCAGGACATGTGTAAAATGTAGTGTCCTTTCCTCTAAGTACCTAATAGACTTATTTTCAGAAGCCATGCCCTGGGCGTACATACTGAGTCTTTCAGAGATCTTCTAAAGATCTCAGAGGACAGAACCCTGTTTCTCCTCCTCCCATATATCCTGTTAAAACATAGAGACTTTAGAAATTACATGGCAATTCCTGATGCTGCCCCCTCAACTCGCCCAAAAAAAGCAGACTTGTATTCACCTATTAACATATACCTCACTCTGATCAAGAAAAAATATATTTGGCTTATTTTAAATGATTTTTAGCATTAATCAAATTCTCTAAAAATGAACGTCAGTTGGCTAATGCTTTAAAAAGAAGCACATATACTATGTTTAAAATGAGGTGTATGAAAATATGTATGTATATGGACAATAACTAGAAGTGAATGTGAAAAAATGAAAATAATATTAGCATCATGGATTTAAGAAAAATGAGGATTTTTCCAAAATTCGGAAAAATTTTTCTTCCAAAATTTTCATTAATATACCATTCAGTATACAGCCTTTTAAATACATACAATATTACCTAAATATAAATGGCCTGCCTTAAGAAAAAAATCCCATTTACAAATTTTTTAGTGAAGAAAGCTAAATGATCTGTGTTAATGATTAGTGTTCACATCTAAAAGTTGTAGGAATTAATGAGAGGTAACTTAAAACCGGCTTAACCTAGGGAAAACTGGGGTGAATTAATTTCACAAGCAAAATCGAAGAGGGCGTGATTTATGGTAACCAACATGGTGAGTGTTCAAGTAGATAAAAAGACCCAATTAGATCAGAGAAACAGTCACTTAAACTGAGCTGAAAGGGCTACAGAAAGCCCTTCTCCTGAGGGAGCTGAGCTCTATTGTCTGGATTTGATCTGAATGGAAGTAACAGGAAAAACAGGGGCAGGCACCCTCTGACCCTTTCCGTGGGTCTGGGAGGGAAGAACAGAACAGGAACATAAGCAGGCCAAGCCATCAAGCAGTGGGGCGGGGGTGACTCCAGCAGGGCTGTCTGCCTACACAGCTGTCCACCCCACGACAGGAGTCCCACGGGGAAGTCTCCAGCATTTCCACTGTTATCATCACAACTTCGGACCTTAATGTAAAACACCAAGTTACATCCTCCTGATCGCTATCAAAAGTTATTACGGACGATGATACAGCCTTAGGGCAGTGCCTCCAGTCTTGTAAAGTCCTGATACAAACATAAGATGTATACATAGGCTTTGAGAAGTGGAATACACTTGAGCTTTAGAATCTGAGACCTGGATTCAAATTCCTGAACTTCAAAATCCTTTACTGACTGTGCAGAGTCACACAAGTCACTCAGTGTCTGGGCATCAGCATTTCCTCATTTGTTCAATGGGATGGCATCGCCTCCTCCAGGGCTGCTGTAAAGGAGCACATGGCATGTGGCAGGAGCCTGGGCCCCTTTATAAGCCTCTCACACTGGGCAAGAGACTCGCAGTTCAATTTACTAATTTATAATTAGTAAATTGCACAGGAGCAAGGAAAATTCAGTGAGGGGGAAATCCCCTCTGCTCAGCCTTCCTCACTACCTGCAAAGAGAGAAGCAACTCTCTCCTGAACTCAGCACAGTTAAAGAGCAGTTTTATTTCATTTTTTTGAGAGAGGGTTTCACTGTGTCACCCAGGCTGGAGTGCAGTGGTTTTTATACAACACCAAGTCTGTATGCTTTATTATCCCGGACAAGATTTCTAAGTAATAAACCCAAAGCATGAGCTTTGACTAAAGGAGGTAAGGAGTGGGAAGAGGAGGAAACAAATTACTAAGGTGATGAAGATTCGGGCCTTTTCCATCTGGGGAAAAAGTGAGCTGTGCTGTCTTTTAATATTCAAAACAGTAGTGCACAGGCAGGCAACCATGATAAGACAATAATTCAACTGAAGGGCATTTCTGGTACGTGTAAACTACTTAGGTTTCACGCTTGTGTCGCTTATTACATTAGCAGAACCTGCTGATTGAATTACTTCCCTGCAGTGCTTCCAGGTCTCTGGTTTTTCCCATATAACACCTAATACTGCTTATGAAGATGCTGTATTTGTCCTTTGGTATTTTACCAACTGGTATCTGAAGATGCCTGTTTGCTCAGAATGTTTTTCAGAAACTCTAGGTCATATGTACCCCACCACCTATGTAACCAAAAAGGCTTAACTGCTCTCACAGGAAGGTTCAAACTGTACAGTGTAAAGCTATGCCAGCTCTCTGAAGGGTCTAAATCAACTGAGTTTCATCAAAGCCTGAGAGCTGGCACCTGGTCTAAGCTAACACAATAAGCAAATAAAAGGCAGTTTTCCTGGACTGCTGTTGGACTGTGCTTTTTGGATTAGCTAAACCAAGTGCCACTGCTGGAACAAGTTATACCAAGTACTGTTAGTGAGGAGATAAGAGCTATATGGTCTTTTCCCTTAATCAATACTAACAGGAAGATTAAAAGACAAGAAGGGAAAAATCAACATAGCAGTGACGTTAGGCCCAGGCAAAGACAGACCTTTATTAGAGAGGAAAAGTACTTGAAGCCCCTTTTCCAAACTATAAACGAAACACAAATGCTAGCCTAAATTACCAACAACAGCAACAAAAGCAAGAAGAAAGATTTCAAGGGTACATGCCACAGCTAATAAGGTTAGACAGCTTTTCTGGAAGTAGGAACAAAATGGATCATCTTGAAAACTAGAGAAATGAACTTATTTTGGATGACAAAGGCAGCTTTTCCTGCCTTTATCCAACATCCAATTCATATTGATGCATCAATTCAATATGATAATATAATTATATATAATATATTCAGGTAAATAGGGCAGATATGAGGATTCATTTTTATTTCCTCAAAAACAGACATTTAATTTTCTGAAAACATACCAGGAGCACAATACTTAAGTGGGCAAAGCACGTATGTGGGCAACTTCCCAAAAAAGTTAATGTAACTTGTAAACCCAAGAAAAAAACATTTCACCTTACTGGTAACTTCTTTGAATGAGTGAAGTTTTACACCACTATGTTTAATGAGAATACCCAGTATGGCAAGGGTTTGGTTAAAAAACAAACTAAAAACATATAAAACTGCTTTGGAACACATACAGTAAAGGCAGGATTGAACAACTTGGAGTCAGAAAGGCCTAGGTTCGAATCAGCACTCTGTCACATGTGGCCCTGCACAGGCTTCTCAAGCATCATGACTCAGTTTCATGCATAAAATGATGAGTGATGGTACCTACCTCCCTTGCTAAACATTTAAAGAGGCCACACACGAATAGCACTTTACAAAGGACTCAGCTAAGAATCAGCACTCAATAAAGGACAGATACCATCAGGGCTCAGGAGCCAGCCCTCTGGGGACCTCCCCCAAGGAGCAGGAAGAACCAACCCACTAAGCAACAAGAGTCTAGCCAGAATTTCCTCATCTCCGCAGGAAAAGAAAAAAAAACTCAGATCTCGATGCTTCCTCTTTAAGGATAATTTTTAACTACAGGTTCTGGCCAGGGACCTCCACTTCAATTCAAAAGGAGCACCCTGAAGAAATGGCAGAGGTCGACATGGGAACACGACCAGGCCAAGCAGGGCAGCCAGCCCCTCAGTGATCCAAGACCCCCACCTGCAGCAAACACTGCAAGGCCAGAAACGCTCTGCTCTTTTCTCCAGCAATGGGATCAATTACACCCTCAGAGGGGCTGGTCTGGGGGCAAAATGCCAATCCCCACCTGCTCCACACTATTGCTGCCACAGCTCAGCAAGAGATAGCCAAGACCCCAAGGCAGAGGGACAAGCCCACCCCTGCTTGAAACAACAGCCTGGAGGAAAAGCAGCCCATTCTGCCTCCTGAGGGCAATCCCCTAGCTGATGGGCACACTCTGCGTCCTCCCATGCAGGAAAGAGCACAGGGCGATGGGTCCTTCTCCTCCTTTCTTGGCAGAAAAAGCACTCAGGATCCCATCCCTTGGGCCTCCAGTGAAAGCAACGCTCCGGAGGCACAGTTGTCTGAATGGGTAACAGGAAAGAGTTCTTGGATCACTAACTGCTCTGCCAGAGGAGTTTAACCCCAAAACATTCACTGGTTCCAGCACAAGTTTCAAAATCAAACCACTGAGCGCCCAAATGATTAAATAGATCACGTTATCTCATCTCACTGTCACCATCGCACAGAAGGGGGCTACACCCATTGTGAGCAACTGTTCTTTGGCAGGGGAAGCGAGACAAAGGTAGGAGGGAGATGAATTACAAAAGGGAAAACAAGCATATTTGGAGATTTCAAGCAAGACTGGGTCCTAAGGATTAGTTCACTAACCTACTCAGAAGGCTGACACTGCCTGCTATCTAAAGTCTGGAATAATGCCTTGAAATGTTATTAGCAGGGCTTTCCCCTCTCAGAGGCCACAGCCTTTACTGGGCCCAGGTCCTTCCTTTCAAGTCTCTCTCATCACAAAGGCCCTCTCACCCCTTCAATTCCAAAGTCGCTGGATATCTCTCAGCCTCTCAGCCCCTCAACCTCTCAATGTGCCTTCAGGCCCTCTGCTTTCCCCTTGCTAACCCTTAGCTAACTCACCCTTTCTACTTCTGCTGACATAGAATTCCCCTCCCTCCCCACAAAAACCTGCCCTCCCCCAAAAACAAATTTTGTCCCCTACTGTACATGAAACCCTGTACTTCTCCTTGGCAGCACCTTGCCAGGTTTGCTTAAAGGGCTTCCTTCTTGATGGACTGTAAGCCTCATGAAGGCAGGGACCACTCTGAGATTACCTACTATAACCCTAGCCCAAGTATTTCAACACCCCAACAATACCCCAAACTGACTTTCCAACTTCACCTCCCTCCCCAAGTACTTCAGCCTCCAGCCAAACCCCTCAAGGTTCCAAAATCGCCATGCTTTTACTACCACTGCTCTATAAAAAACCCAGGTCACCTCTCAAGGCTCTGCTAAAGGCCACCTGCCCCAGGAAATCTTTCCCAATCTCCCAGCAATACACATGCCTCTCACCTTCACCCTGGTGGAAATAATCAAGCATGAGAGCCACAAGGACCTACCTTCTAATCAGATTCCCACTAACTAGGGGAGTGAGCTTGAACAAGTCACTAAGCTGGAGCCTCATTGCCCAGATAATAAATTTGAACTCCTGGAAAGGATAATGTAAACCACCTAACAGAACCTGGCATATAGTACGCCCAGAGCTCTCGCCCACCACCCCTCTACACCCTAATTAATGATTTGTTGCTAAGTCATCTGTCTTGCCCTTAGACTGTGTACCCCTGGGGGGCATTTCCTTATGTAGGCCCCACCACCCCTGGTCCTCTGAAGTGAAATCGGCCTCGTAAAACAGCAACAACAGCATCACCTAACACAAACTGAGTGATCAGTGTTTAGTGTGTATATTTAAATAGTGCTTAATTCCTAGTATGTACAGGCAATCCCATTTTTTTTCTTCATCTTAAAGTTCAGGGGTCCATGTGCAGGATCAATGAATCCCATTTTTAATATACCCATGCAGAACACACATGCAATAAAATATATACATACACACATGCATCTCAAAATTCTTAGTGTAATTTTAAGCTTTAAAAACAACAAAATTATAAAAGCTACAGACTTATCATCTGAAAGTTCAATTATTTAAATTTCTTTCACACTCGGTTGATCAATTTTGAATGCAAAAGTTTTGATTTCACATTTTGCAGTCCCTCTCATTAGAAATGAAAAATGCTAAAATTCCCCAAACAGAATTTGGGGAAATTTCAGAAGTTACGTTCACTTTAGCTACTAGAGGAATGTTTTCATTTTCTTTCTATGGCAAAGTGTTCAATCTGGAGGCAGTAACCGGTGGATGCTAGGCCTGTAGCTCTCCCAACCCTGAGTGCTGTGCAGGTGGCTGGCAGCAGTGGCTGCTGTCAAATTTTGTCTCTCTTTTGTAAACTGCACCACACAAGAGCAATCTTCTGCTTTGGCTTGCTTCTCACCAACACAGAACTGTTCTCCATGGTGTGGAGGAGACAAAGTATTTCAGGAACTGTATGACCTTCTTACTGCCGACAGTCACAGACAGGTACAACCAATATAAATGAGCTCTTCATCCTGTTCTTTAACCACCCGAATGCAGTGTTAAAACATTCTTCTGGTCCTTCCTGTACCTGCAGGATGCTTGTATAGATTACCTCACCTACTCGAATCTCTGTTAGTTCTGTTATTTCATGTCAGGTGACCTTTAAAAGCTTGAAAATCTGTGTCATGCATCAGCTCTCCTGAGTGAAAGCTGCTTATGTTCCAGTCTGCCAGAAGCATGGTTCTCAGTAAGCTAGGCTATTCTTCAACTGCTGTGCTCTCAACAAATTTCAAGAGATAATACTGGAGATTAACAAACGCAAAAAGACTTGCAGATGACTTATAAAGTCACTCCAAAAATGCTTCTGTTAGCTAAGATTTTCAAACCGTACAGTACTTAATATTTGGAATAACTCATCCAAAAGGCTGAAATTGTGCTCACTAGAATGATCAATAACCCGAGGAGACAAAAAAAACTCAACAAAAACTTAATGAATTCATTTTCTATCAGTCTTGTCAGGTTGCATTTTGAATTCTATCCAGAGCATGTGATGAAAGTACCCAAACCATAATGTAATCTTATGTACTACACATCAAGGATCTAGTCAGCATAATTTTCTGGGATCTGGTGTGAAGGCACACTCCTTTGTGTCTACAGTCCTTTCGCAGGAAGGGCCTTTCCCCAATGCAATCAATCAATCAATCAATCAATCATCAGTCCAGAAAAGCCTAATTGCTCACCCATCACCAGTTCTGATTATAATTAGTGTTCTATAATCATGGAGCAGGAAGCACAAGATAGGAAAGGAGGGGGGCCACTGAGGTCCTCCGAGGCACTTGGTAATCGTGATCAGCCGTTTTATACCAATAGCCTAGAAGCCAAACACAACTGCTCGCTCTGGTTAAATTCTGTTAAACCAGTACTAACAAGAATGGAACTACAAAGCTTGAAATAATGATTTCTTATCCTAAAAACAAATTCTGCATGAGCAGAAACGCAGGGATAAGCAGAGTGAAGTGTTTGAGAGTGAGAAGCATTATGTGGATGGCTAGAAAGAAAACCTCAAACGAGAATGACTCGCAATAGCCTTAAACCTGCTACTGAAAATGCCCCCGATGCATATTTATTAGGTCTGTCATCCAAGAGGCTTGTATGCCACAGTATTTCCAGCCATCATTAACAGGCATTAATGACCACAGCCTTTCAACGCCACTGTGGCGCACTGCAATGCAGCTCTGAGCAGCTGGTGGAATCAGAACAGATGGCCTGCTTCCCTTCAAGGCAGGACTTTCTGCAGGTGACAATATGACTGCTAGGTGACTGACAAAAAGAAAAACAAACAAAAGTTGAAACTGGAATATCTGATGTCAGTAAAGCACATGTTTAGTTTCTCAGGGAAACTCTGACTTGGGCCCTAAAGGTTAGTAGGATTGTTTACAAAACTGCAGTTGTGCTACGGAAGCAGAGTGCTCCTTCCAAGTCCAGAAACATTCACTGAGCCCTGGCCACATCTCCATGTGGGGTGGCAAACAAGGGTGTGTCACAGAAATCCATTTCTCCAAGAGGCTCAGCGAGTACCTAACATGCACCAGAAAGGGAAGCCCAGAACTCCAAAGGGGGTGGAAGTCGGGGTTCCTACCCTCAAGGGGCAATACGCTCTGGTGGAATGGAATGGCCACTCTGGGCACATGGCAAGCAGCACAGAGGGCAGAACCACATTTTTGTCCAGGGATGCTTAACTACCTGCCCTTATATTTGCTTACACTTCTATTTTTCCCTTCAGTATATTGCTTATATACTTTGCCTCTTAACAACGGAATACTTGGAATCTTCTGATTGTAAGAGCAGAACCCACTCAAGGTGGCTTAAACAGAAAAAAGAGTAAGTAAAACCCGAAAGAAGTGGGGACTCTCAAAAGACACAGAATTATTTTCTCAGAAAAGCTCTTCCTGATTATTCTGCCCAAAAGGATCCCCCGCTACCTCATCCCTAGCATTTTACCCTGCCAATTCACCCACCCCTGCCCACCCAATCACTCTCTTCCTCCTTATCCTGCTTTAGTTTCCTCCCAGCAGTCTGAAGTTCCACTTTTTATCGACTCATTTGCTTGCTCACCTCTCCCAATAAAAGGTAAGCTCCAAGGAGGCAGGAAGGGAAGCTGTCTGTCTTGTTCGCTGGTGTAGCCCAGGGCTGGGAGCAGTGCTGGTCCTCAGTCAGTATCTTGAGTCACTGAATGAATGGTCAATCACACGAAACTAGGTCTCAGGAGGTACCTGAACCAGGAACTAGAAGCAAGACGGCTGCCCTCTAGCTCACACTCCATTCTCTCTCTGCCTTGTTGGGCTGCAGCCTCAGTTTCTCCTTCCAACTCCACTGTGCCTTCCACGTCCACTCTGCAAAGAGCAGAGGGCTTTCTTCACTCCCATCTCATGCTGGGAAAACCCTGCAACAGTCTCCTGTGCCCTTAGGGTAAAGTCCAAATCCCTTCCAATATCTTATAAGCCCTTCATGATCTCCCCCCATCATCATCCCTCACATTATTTCATTCAATCATTCTTTTCTAGCCATCAAGAGTGTTTCTCTGTTCCTCAAAGTAGCCACACGTGCTCATCTCTAGGTTACAGAATACTCCAAATCTTCTTTGGAAAGCACTCTTTCCCTCTTGTCTCCATCCTGGTCATCCCCAACTCATCCTGGCACATGGCTAGGGTACCCTGCTAACACATCCACCATCCCAGCCTTCGGGTCTCCCAGCTAGGCTGTCAGTGCTGCAGCAGCAGGGACCATGACTCTCTTGTTCACCTGCGCATCCCTTAGTGCAATCCACAGCATCTGACAAGGGGCAGATGCTCAAATATTTGGGGAATAAATAAATGGACCATGTATCAGTAATGGTTATTCACAAAGAGGCCGGGACAAAAATAAGAGAGCAGTTAACCAGGAAAAGCAATGTGTCTGCCTTGTCCTAGCTGTATTCCTCATGCCTGGAAGAGTAGACAGCCAATAAATATTTGCTGAATGAATACATTCCTGGCTTGCCTGATGTAACTCCACCCCTTTCTCTCCCACTTGAGAAAACATATCAGAATGTAAGAGGGTGAAAAATGGCATTATTAACATGACATATATGAATCATTTGAAAGATCCACACTTTATTACTTGTCATAAATTACTAGCCACGTACCCTCAAGACTGATCATCACATATGAGGTAGTCGAGACAGTGGTTGAGAACAGCTGATTTAGACAAAGCTAAGAAACACGACGCACTTTCTGCTCTTATTATTTTATTTTCCAGAAGATGAAGGTGACAATAAGCTCAGTAAGAACTAACAACTGAATTATTCTAACCTTTACTTTTCTTTTTATAAAACAGATTTCTGCACACCCCAGGAGAAACGTTTAATTAAATCAAAAGACATTATAAATTTCTTTTCACAGTTATTTTTCTCCCATACCAATGAGGTCTACCAAGTTGCTGTTGTCTCCATTCAAAAGCCAACCTACAACCCCACATACATACTTTCAGGAAGGCCACACTGCAAGCCCTGCACAGCAGATATAAAACCAGCGCTCCAATGTGACAATATTGGTCTCCCTCAAATATAGCAACAGCTATTTTGTTTTGTTTTGGTCCTTTGTGCATAAGTATTTTATCTTTTCGATAAAATGTTTGGTAAAATTATTGAACCTGAATCAAGCCTGTTTTACTTTCATTTATACACAGCATCCCCAAATATTGATCACAGGATGAAACACAACCAAAAATGAAAAGACCTAATGAAGCTTTCAGTCTTGGTGTGTTAAAGAGAGAAACAAATAAATCTGAGAAAGCCAGACCAGAAACCACAGAGCAACACAGACAGCCACATATTCCAAACAAGGCTAAAGTTAGTAAAGGAAAATATAGCAACTCAAAGCCAGTAACACCATAACCCTTAATAGCCTACAGAATTAGACACGCCATCCACACAAACAGATCTGAGCTCTTCAGATCACCCCACATGGGGAGTGACAGTAAAGATTTTGTTTTATAAATTTTTTTTAAGTTCAAAGACCCTTTAGTCTATAAAAGATACTAATGTTTGATGTCTTTGGGCCCAAATTAGAGTGGAGGATGAGAAAAGGAAAAGTGTTAGGGTATATTTGAAGGTTTCTTATCGCCACCAAAGGGTGTAGTAGTCAAGGCAAAGTGCTGAGGTTACAGCAACAACAAAAAGCATATAGAAATTGGGACCTGCTTTTTTTTTTTAAAAAAAAGACTATAAACTCTACAAGCTACTATAACCGTCTTTGTCTTACCTGACAGAACACTGCATCATCCAAGGGAAATGAGGCAGGTATCTACCTCCTTTTGTACAGCTTAATCAATTTCTACTAAAATACTTCATTTTTCAGTCATATTTATATTTTCATTTGTAGAGGTTCTTACCCTCTTTTTGTGCCAAGAATCCCTTTGGCAGTTTGATGACATGTACTGAGCCCTTCTCAGACTAATGTTTTTAAACATATAAGATAAAATACAAAGGATTACAATTGGAATCAGTTATACTTAATTATCAAAATAGTCTTAAATTGCAATACATACGTGCATTTCTGTAATAATGCATTAAATAACAAAATCTAGCAAGTCTTTTTGTTGCCTGCACTCATAAGTGAATGAAAATGCTAAACTGCAGTTTGAATATCATGAAAATAAAGACATATTTTTCCCCCATCTAAGTTCAAGAACGTCCCAAACTCCATCTGCGGACCCTAGGTTAAGAACCCTTGGTTGAGAGAGCCAATAAAAATACATTTTGTGAAGCATCAAAAGAAAAAAAAAAAAGTCTTGCAAAATGCATTATCCATTCAACTGTGAGGTGAGAGAGTTCGAACTAAGAGAGTAAGCAATATTTTTCCAAAAACCACGATGGGCCATTAGTCAGCAAGAGAGCCACATGCTTCAAACTGAATCCAGAAAGGATGCTTTGAGGAACTGACAGCGCTGCTGGAATCTGTCTTAAAGTGGGGAAAGGGTAGAGTGGGGGAGTACCGCCACCCAGCTCAACCCAGATCACCTATGAACTTGAAACTCTCTCGTTCTGGGAGCCTTTGTCCTCAAGAATAAAATATAAGGGCTGAACATATACCATGACCATTAGGCCCCATCCAGTCCTCATTTTTTTTTATTATACTTTAAGTCTGGGATACATGTGCAGAATGTGCAGGTTTGCTACATAGGTACATACTTGCCATGGTGGTTTGCTGCACCCATCAACTCATCATCTACATTAGGTATTTCTCCTAATGCTATCCAGTCCTAAACTTTTATCATGAGATCATCTCCTCTTTATGCTGATTATTTCAGCCTATTTAGCTAAATTTCAAAACATCACTGTCTTTCTTAAACTTGGAACATAAAGTTTTACCCAATTTTAATGCTCTCACGGGTAATCTAACACCAATGAGTCAAATAGATGTATATCATTACAACTTTTTTAAACATTCTGTTTTTACGCACATCTTCATAAAAAACAACCACAGCATTGGTCTTTTCTGCTATTAAAACAACTGTCAGGGAACTTAGAATATGTAACTGAATTATTTTCCACATTTGCGCCAATGAACAGAATTACTGAGCACAGACCAAGAAGGGCTCTTGAAGGCTACCTAATCCAATCATATTTTGCAAATTGATAAAGAAACAGAAAGGAGGAGGAGGAACTAAGCCAAAGTCACAGAGCCAGTCAGCAAGAGAGCAGGGCTTATCCAGGTCACCCACCTGTAAATGCACGTTCTTCCCACTATACCAAACAGCCTCTCAAATCCTGAGCCACTTCCCTAACCTTAAAACGTCAATAAGTTTAAAATTATAGCAAAAAGACCTGCTGGTTAGACCAGTCATTTTTCTCTACCTTAAGTAGTGGACACAACAAAGAGTTGCAGCTATGATACATTAACTGGCTGGAATCATGGAATAATTAAATTCCATTAATCTGCCCAGAAAGTGATGAGCTCACTAAAATCCTAGCTATGTGGAATCTCTTAATAATACTGTGTAACACACGAAAAGATACATAAGTATTTATATATGGATATAGACACCTATCAGCTCTTTATTCTGCTCTCCAGGATTTCCTAGTAATGTTTTACTATGACATTCAAAAGTGAGCAAAAAGGACAGTCACATAACCACTAAAAACAAAAAAGCACTGAATTTGACAAGCAAAGCTTCTATCAATATCAAATATTAGGCATTTTTAGATCTCAGGAATCATCTCACTAGTCAGAAAATCTACTTGAAATTTTCTGTTTTCCAAAATTTATGCCCCAGAGAACATAAAGATAATATCATAAAGATGATATTAATTCTATGTGAATATTATTGTTGTTTTAAGATGAAGTACACTGTCTCAAATCCTAAGAGTGGAATATGAATAAGGTTCTTTTTTAAAATCTACCTACCTAGTCACTCTTTCACCTGCACTCTTCAATGTGTTCAACATTGGTAAACAGTCAGAAACCTACTCTCAAAAAAAGAAAACCACCACAATTCAAGTATTCAAAAACCAGACTAGCATCCTCTACTCATATTTCACCTCCTGAGAGAGAACTTCCCTCACCTTCCAGCCGAAGAAAGCAATACCCACCTAAGCAGTCACTCTCCAAGTTTATCAACTCCTCTTTAGAACTTGGCTGCACCTGAAATTGTCACTTATTACTCATCTATTTGCATGTTTCTTTCTGTTTATGCCTGTCACTCCACTCTAAAAGGAAAGTTCCCTGTTCTCACTGCATCAGCAATGCCTAAACAGCACAGGCACAGGGTAGGTACACAAACGACGGTTGAGTGTCTCGCCCACTAAGTGCCAACTGTGTCATACTTTGGTCTCCTGGAAAAGCATTAGCAAAGGGCAGAGCATATGCAACTGCAACGTTATATTCACAGGCTCCTGTGGAGTTAGACTATGATACTAGGAGAATCCAGGGTTTCAATCCTTTCCGTGGCTTCGGAATGCCCTGCACTTCCAGCTATGAACACAAAACCTCTCCAGGCTCACTCGCTGCTTTTCTGAAACATCTCAACAATGATTTCCTCAAAAGGAAATAATGAAATAAAGTCCTGGCATACGTTAATCTTCCGCGTCAAGTTCACAGTGTTAAACACACTTTGAAGCCAGCCACACAAATAAAACCAAACTCCACAAAATTAGGTTGGGCTGAAGTTACATAAGACAGACTAAACTGTGGCTTTTCTCCTGTCATTCCTCCCGCCTTCCTGTGAACCCTGATATTTGTCTTTGAAGTGCAATTAAGATGCAGGTGAGAAAAACACTTATCTGCAAAGAGCTTCAAAATACGTAATGAGATTTTCAATACCACTCCCACCTAATGCACTAGCAACAGAGTCAGGAAGACTGGGAAGCTTTGAGTTGTGCGGTGTCTGGAAGCTTCCCTTAAAAACTCCTCTCTTTAAAATTATTTGTAAGTCAGTACTTACTTCAGAAAGAAACTCACTTATCAAAACACGTTTTGCAAAGTTCCGTGAGTCTTCCCACAGCCATGACTCCTCATATGTGTGCTAAGCCTACCTATCAGCGCCGAGGATGTTCTGAATACAGGTCTTTCAACGCAGAAGGACAAAAGCGCGGGTTCCCAGGAGCGACACATCCAAAGGAAAAAATAATCCTTTCTTCAACACTAAACCCAAGTTGTTCCTTCCCCTCAGTTTCCTGCACTTCCCCACTCCCCCTCCCCTTTCACTGCCCACTATATCCAGCTTTAATCCCGCGAAGCCTCTCTCCTGGCTTATTAAGGGTAAACAATAGAAATGTCACAAGGAAACTCAGGAAGTAGATGAAGTCTCTAATTGCTGCCGTTTAACATTGTACATAATTACTATCTTCAAAATGCGGCTTTCACCAGCAGAGAGGGAGCCGAGGCGGGCGAGGCTGGCGAGCTCCCCGCTGCCGGGAGGGCATCGGCGAGGCCGGGACCGGGGGGATGCGGCCCGCACCCCGGTGCCAGGCCCCGAGCAGCCGCATTCAGCCCCTCCCCTTCAGAGCACTCCAAGCGGGGAGAAGCGGCGGGCCGGCCGGCCCGGGTCACACACAGTTCACTGCCCTCGGGCTGCGGCGGCCCGCGGCGGTCTTCGGAACAATTTGCAAAGCGCAGCCGGGGATGCCACAGCCCGCGGCGGCCCGAGCTCACTGCGCCGCGCTCGGAGTTCGGGGGCACGGGAACCACGGTCCGCGCGGGAGGTGGGAAGACGGGGCTCCAGGCCGGCCGGCCGGCCTCTCAGCTTCGGGAAGCGACCCCGCGAAGTGCCCGCGACGGCGGCGCCTCACCCGGAGTCCCTGCCCACCCTCCTCGGGCCGGACGCGGCGCGCGGGAAGTGGAGCCCCTGCCCCCGCCCCCACAATACGGCCGCGGACCCGGTGCCCGGCGCCGCCCCCGCTGGGTCTCCCGAGTCCTGGCCGCCAGTTCCTTGGCCGCGTCCTCCGCGCGGACAACACAGCCCGGCGCCCGCCGCAGCACCCAGAGCGAGCGCCGATGGGGGACATCCCGCCCCCGCGCCGCCGTCCCGGCCCTGCGAGCCTCTCCTGCCGCCCCGAGCGCCCCAGCGGTCCCCAAAGAGCGCCAAGCCACCCCGCCAGCCCCGCTCGAGGATGCGGGCGCTCCCCGCCTGCGACGCTGCCCGGGACCAGGGACCCCAGGACTCACCCGAGCACCACCAGCTCCCCGTATTTCACTGGCTCCTTATTGGGGGCGCAGTGCTCCTCCTGGCCAGGGGAAAACATGGAGCCCCGCTCGGCCGCCGACGCCGCCGCCTCCGCCGCGATCCCCGCCGAGTCCGCGCCGCCGCTACAATCCCATCCCGAGAACGGGGTGAGCGCGCCGGGGAAGGGCACGGCGGCGAAGGGGGCGCGGGGCGGCCAGTCCCGCTGCTGCTCCGTCGTGGCTGCGCGGCTGCTCTGCCTGACTCCCCGGAGCTCCGCGCGCCGCGGCCGCCCCGAGTCAGAGCCGGCAACAAATGGGACCCGGCAGTAGGGGGACCTGCCTGCGCCGTGCGCCGCCGCCGAAGCGCCGCGGGAGGGAGGGAAGGAGGAGGGAGCGGGCGCACGAGGGGCGGGGGCCGCGCGGGGGAGGCGGGGGCCAGCGCGCGGGCAGGTGGGAGCCGCCCCGCCCCACGCGGAGCCAGCCGCCCGCCCCCGGCCCGCTAGGCGCCCCCTCCCCCGGCGCGTGGGGCCGCCCGCGCCAACTCCCCGCCCCCTTCGGCCCGGCGGAGGCTCGGCCCCTGTGTTATGTAAACATAGAGTAAAAGGGAAAGGAAGTTCTTAAAGGAGCAGCTCTATTTTTTTTCCTCACTTCCTTCCCCAAACTTAGAGCGCGGGGTCCTCAGCCCTCGCGCCTGGTTCTTCAGCCGCGAAGGCCCGCGGGAGATCCTGGAAGCGAGCGGCCGCGGTTCCCAAGCCCACGTTTTCCTGGTTGGAGTTCGATGGGATTAACTTCCTCTCCGAGTAGAAGAGCGCTCTGTCGGTGTCACTGTGTCCCGGCTTACATCTAGAGGTGTCGCACACACCCACTTGGGTGCCTCCCCTTCCAAAACCAAGCAGAAAGGCGTCTAGAAAATTAGAAGGTTTTGCCAGTTGGTGCTGGAGTAGAGGACGTTTCGAAGGCGCTTGGAGCACCCCACCGTTGCACTGGATGTAGCTACCCCGGCTTGTCGTCAACAGAGCTCCACCTGGCTTTTGGGGGGTGGCGGGGGGATGGAGGAAGAGTTGTTTTTTAATCCATACTTTATCCACTTTTCCTGTGCCTTCTTTCCATCCCCTAATACATATAAGGGGAAATTACCTGGGTGGATTTTTTCGTGAACGGAAATGTCCCTTTATGACCATGATTCAATCAATGCACTGTTTGCTTTCTATTCTTTTTAAACTAGTTATTGCTACAGCTTTAAAATATTGTAGACTGTGATAGTTTTACTGACTGCTGTTTTTCATCATACAGGATTTTATTGTTCTAACATTTATTAAGCACTCATAATGTGCTAGGAACTCTACATATTATTGCGAGTCATTGCCTCTCAACACTGTTAAATATTTAAAGAAATAAATGCTGCAAAAGCTACCCTGTGTATAGTGACTGGTTGGCTATGACCCGAAGCAAAGGACTAGAAAAAATAACTGCATCTGTAACCTTCCATTCCGCTGTGCTGCACCCCTTGTGTAACATTCTCTGACAGGTTATTACGGTAGTGACATGATGTTTCTGGTAATTTTACTTCAGTTAGGAACTGATTTTTTTAAATTGAGGTTTTAGAAATAAATTATTCCAAAGTAACTAAAGCCACACCATTGGTAAGCCAAAAATAAACTTTATTAAACAGTTATTTCAGCTAACTATAGAAATTCTGTATTTCAAATGAATATTAGTTATTCTGCGTATATTACATATTCTCTATATTTTTTATATGTAATAAAAAATCTGTTACAGTTTTAACCAGCACTCCTTCACTAAAGGGGTAAATCATTTCTCCTCCCCAGTGTTGATGTAAATTTCTTTCAAATTTCTGCTGGATTAATGTTGTCTTCATGTACTCTGTGCATCTACTTACCACATAGATTGTATGACTATCAAAGATCTGTCAGAATCATTCTGCAGTTGCGCAGTCCCGATTACGATGGTGCCTGCCTCTGTCACCCTAGCTTCTCTAGGCCTGCTCTATTGCTGCTTCTGCTCTGTAGGCTACCATTACCTCCTTCCTTCTCTCTTGGCCTGCTGTGCCTGTGTGCATTGCATTGCATTACACTGTTCTGGCTGCATTTCCTCCTTGCTGTGCTTCGCATCTGCCCTTAGGAAGATAGAAAGAAATATGTATTAACCTACTAAGTTCCCAGCACTAAGCTGAGAGTTTCCCATGGGATATCCCAGTCTTCCAAGGCCCTCCAGTCTAGCTATCTGCCTGTGGCACCCCTGACTTCCAGAGGGACACGTCTCTCTTTCTACTCTCCCAACATGTCTTTGAGAATGTTTATAGTACTTAATCAGGTCTGTCTTTATCACACTGACTTACAGGAAGTGTTGCTGTGAATGAGTTTTTGTGTCAATGGACACAAAATCCTAGGCAGCTCAAGGCTAGATCAGCTCTGTGAATCACTCTGAGCCCTGAAAGCTTCTGACTGGTAAGAGCAATTCTATTGATCGCAGTCAAGAATACATACAGGGACCAGGCATGGAAATCCAAATGAGCAAATGGGCTCAGTGAGGACTGTGGCACATTGGTAGGGTCTGTGCCGTCTACAGGGCTTATCTGTCACTCATCTCTAGCTGATTGTTGCCATGTGACAATGACAGTTCACTCTTGCTAGATTTAATTTTTCTAAAAGCCTCAAATCCTGATTACACCAAACCTCTCAATTTTTAACTGTTGGCAACTCATTCACACTTTCAGTTTTCTTGAAACACAGCATGAGCCCATCAAAACTATGTCTGTTTTTCTAGACTCTATGTACCCAAGGTCCCCACAGTTGCTTTCTTTGATTTCAAGAAAACAGACATGAGTAAAGGTAAAAACACTTCTCAAATGGTATCAAATGGTAGAGCTAGGGGGATGGCAGAGTGGTGAGGGGTGTTAACTTGATTTTCTCAGAGCGTTGATGGCTTGTGTTCCTAAAGCCAGCGTGACTTTCTCTGTGCATCTCTTATCAGAGTTATTTGCTCACAACTTAAACCAATTAGGACATGACCCCATCATCCCCAGTTAATATTAAGAATCTGATTGTAGCATGGATTTATCCCCTCTTGAATGTAATTGTTTTAGTGAGTTGCTCCAGGCTGGTGGGACAATCTGGCTGTGCCATCTGCCAACCCACTAAGAGCCAGGGTGGGCTTGGCTGACTTGATTGTCAAGGCAGACCCTTCCCTGCTCTCTCTGCTTGCCATTCCATTTATGTCCCTCACCCCAGACCACTCTCTTGAAGAGGATGACCCACCCACAGCATCCCAGAGGGAGTCTGTGCTATTTCTTGGGCTACCAGAGGCCATATGCTTACTATACATATAAATAATGTAAGGCTTTCTCTTGACTTTCCCCCGTTATGTCTTCCTGTTTTGTTAAAATCAAAAGATTTAGTGAAAAAGTATATGTTTGTTTTAAACATACCTAAAGTCAGTCAAATACCTTTCAGTATTTCTAGAATGAAGCATCTAATTTTTGGTCATTCTACATTCTACCTTACATGTTTATGTTTGGAAAGACTAAAGAGCAAGTAGACACTTTCAGAAATATGTTTGGACAAACTGAGCAGGATACAGTATATTTTTTCATGGAAGTTTAGATTACATTTCATTTTTAAACTGTTATCTTTTTGTAGTTTTCTAATTCAGAGGAATATAAGCTCTTTGTCAAAAGTTTTAGAAATATGAAAAAAAGGATTTAAAAAATTGTCTTAAATCATCTATAATCTCATTACCCAGAAAAAAACCCTATTTATCATTTTTGTGTATTTCCTTCATTTTTTATTTTTTATTTTTTGACATATGTATAATCACCCTCTCTAAAGTGTATCCTGCCTTTTTAATTTAATATTATATTGTCCAAAGTTTTCTTTTGTAACTAAAACTTCAAAAATATTTTTGTTGTTTCATCATAAGTATCAACATTTATTAACCATTCCCCTCCTATGGAATATGTAGAAGGTTTCTAATTTTTGCTCTTATAAATAATAAACATGTTTATATTTGTTATTACTTCATGAAGACATATTTCTGTAGGTAAAATTATTATATTAAAGGGGACAAATATTTTTAAGACCCTTTCATGCATATTTCCAAACCATTTTTCAGAAGGTTATAACTGCCAGTTTATACTGTAACTAGCAGTATGTGAGAGGCTGCCTCAGGAAACTCCTACCAGCATTTTAAAATCCTTACTAATTTAATGGGTGATAATTTTTTATTTGCACTTTCATTATTTGCTATTGTAAGATACATTGACTTTTTCCTTTTGTGGGAAAAAAAACCCACATAACATGAGACCTACCCCCTTAACAGATTATTAAGTGCACAGTACAGCTTGTTAATTATAAGAACATTGTTCTACAGCACATCTCTAGAACCTTTTCATCTTACGTGACTGAATCTTTATACCCATTGAAGAGCAACTCACCATTTCTCCTTCCCCTTGCCCCTGGCAACCACCATTCTACTTTCTGCTTTGATGAGTTTGATTTTTTGAGATACTTCATATAAGTAAATCATGTAGTCATTTGTCCTTCCATGACTAGTTTATTTTACATACAGATTTACGCATATGATAGCATATGACAGGATTTCCTTCTTTTAATGGCTGAATAATATTTCATTGTAAGTATATACATTTTCCTTATCCATTAATCTGTTAATAGACATTTAGATTGGCTCCTGTAAATAATGCTGCAATGAACATGAGAGTACAAACATCTCTTTGAGTTACCAATCTTAATCGTTTTGGATAAATACATTGAATTAGAATTGCTGGGGCCGGGCGCGGTGGCTCACGCTTGTAATCCCAGCACTTTGGGGTGCCGAGGCGGGCGGATCACGAGGTCAGGAGATCGAGACCACGGTGAAACCCCGTCTCTACTAAAAATACAAAAAATTAGCCGGGCGTGGTGGCGTGCGCCTGTAGTCCCAGCTACTCGGAGAGGCTGAGGCAGGAGAATGGCGTGAACCCGGAAGGTGGAGCTTTTAGTTAGCCGAGATTGCGCCACTGCACTCCAGCCTGGGCGACAGAGCGAGACTCCGTCTCAAAAAAAAAAGAATTGCTGGATGATATGTTAACTCTGATTTTTTTAGGAACCCCTATACTGTTACCCATAGCAGCCACACCATTTTACATTCCCATCTACAATACACAAAGATTAAAATTTCTCCACATGCTTGCCAACGCTTGTTATTTTCTGCTTTGTTTTGTTATAGTGGCCATCCTAATAGACATAAGATGATATTTCATTGTGATTTTGATTTGCATTTCCTGATGATTAGTGACACTGAGTATCTTTTGCTATATCTGTTGGCAATTTCTATATCTTCTTTAATGAATTGTCTATTTAAGTTCTTTGCCCATGTTTTCATTGGGTCATTTGTGTTTTTGTTTGTTTTGCTATTGAGTTGTAGGAGTTTCTTATGTATTTTGGGTAGTAACCTCTTATCAGATATATGTCTTGCAAATATTTTCTCCCATTCCATACCTATGTTTGGTATGCTTTTTCCCTCTCTTGCTGGTTTCCTTTGTTGTACAGAAGCTTTTTAGTTTTATGCAGTCCCACTTGGCTATTTTTGCTTTTATTGGCTGTGCTTTCAGTGTCATATTAAGGAATCACTGCCAAGACCAGTGCATGAAGACTTTCCTCTATGTTTTCTTTTCAGAGATTTATATTTTAGGTTTTATGTTCTTTAATCTATTGAGTATATTTCTGTGTATGGTATAAAATAGGGGTCCAATTTTATTCTTTTTTATGTGGATCTTCAGTTTTCCCAATACCATTTGTTGAAGAGACTATCCTTTCCCCATTTTGTAATTTTGGCACTCTTGTGGAAGATCAGTTGACCATATGTGAATGGGTTTATTTCTGGGCTCTCTGTTTTGTTCCATTGATCTACATGTCTGTCTTTATGCCAGTACCATATTGTTTTGGTTACTGTAGCTTTGAATATGTTTTGAAATCAGGAAGTGTGAGGCCTCCAGGTTTTTCTTTCTCAAGATTGTTTTAACTTCTCCTTTGTGGTTCTATGTCAATTTTGGATTCAGTTTTTCTATTTCTGTAAAAATTGCCATTGGGATTTTGATAGGGATTGCATTGAATATGTAGCTTTGGTTAGTATGTACATGTTAACAATATTAAGTCTTCCAATCCATGAACATCAGATATTTTTCCATTTATTTATGTATCTTCAATTCCCTTCAGCAATGTTTTGGTTTTTAGTGCACAAGTCTTTTACCTCCTTGGTTCATTCCTAAGTATTTTATCCTTTTTGATGCTATTGGAAATGGGATTGTTTTCTATTTTCTTTGTTGGATTGTTTGTTGTTAGTGTAGAGAAATGCAAATGATTTTTGTATGTTGATTTTTGTGTCTTGCAACTTTACTGAATTCATTTATTAGTTGTAACAGTTATTTTCTGAAGTCTTTAGGGTTTGCCATGTATAAAATCATGTTACCTGAGAACACAGCTAATTTATTAACAGAGACCTTTTATTTCTTTTTCTTGCCTAAGTGTTCTGGCTAAGAGTTTCAGTACTATGTTAAATAGAAATAGCGAGAGTGGGCATCCTTGCCTTGTTTCTGACCTTAGAGGAAAAGCTTGTAGTTTTTCATCATTGAGTATTAAGTTAGCTGTGGACTTCCCATATGCTGCCTTTAAAATGTTAAGAGAATTTCCTTTTATTCCTATTTTGTTGAGTGTATTTACTATGAAAGGGTGCTGAATTTTTTCAAATGCTTGTTCTGTATCTATTAAGATGATCATATGATTTTTGCAAGTGCTTGTTCTGTATCTATTAAGATGATCATGTGATTTTCATCCTTCTGTTAATATCACATTGATTTTCATAAGTTGAACCAACCTTGCATCTCAGGGACAAATCATAACGTCATCACACACTACTGCACTCCAGCCTTGGTGACAAAGTGAGACCCTATCTCAAAAAACAAAGAAAAAAAGAGAAAAGGAAAGGAAAAAAAGAGAGAGAGAGAGAGTTGGGGGAGGAGGCGCCACACACTGTTTTTTCTTTTTTTTTCTTTTTTTTCTTTTTCTTTTTTGTTTTTTTGAGATGGAGTCTCACTCTGTCTCCCAGGCTGGAGTGCAGTGGTGCGATCTCAGCTCACTGCAACCTCCACCTCCCAGGTTCAAGAGATTCTCCTGCCTCTGCCTCCCGAGTAGCTGGGACTACAGGCACCTGCCACTGTGCCCAACTAATTTTTATATTTTTAGTAGAGACGGGGTTTCACCATGTTGGCCAGGCTGTTCTCGAACTCCTGACCTCAAGTGATCCACCTGCCTCGGCCTCCCAAAGTGCTGGGATTACAGGCATGAGCCACTGTGCCCGGCCGAGGTGCCACACACTTTTAAATGAGCAGATCTCAGGAGAATTCACTATCAGGAAGACAGTACCAAGCCATGAGGACTCTGCCCCCATGATCCAAACACCTCCCATCAGGTCCCACCCTCAGTATTGGGGATTACAGTTCAACATGAGATTTGGGCTGGGACAAATATCCAAACTATCTCATAGGGTACACACTGGCCTCACAAAATGAGTTTGCAAATGTTCCTTTGTCTTCAGTTGTTTTTGGAAGGGTTTGAGAAGAACTGCCATTAGTTATTTTTTAAATGTTTGCAAGAATTCACGTGTGGAGCTATCTGATCCTGGACTTTTCTTTGCTAGGAGTTTTTTGATTACCAATTCTATGTCGTTACTAGTGACAGGTCTGTTCAGATTTTCTGTTTCTTCATGATTCAGTCTTGGTAGGTTACATTTCTAGAAATGTATCTATTTCTTCTAGGTTACCCACTTTATTGATGTATAATTGTTCATAGTTGTTCCTTATAATCCTCTTTATTTCTGTGGCACCAGTTGCAATGTCTCCTCTTTCATTTCTGATTTTATCTGAATCTTTTTTCATTTGTTCTTTTCAAAAAACCAACTCTTAGTTTTTATTTTTTTCTGTTGTTTTCCTATTCTCTGTTTCATTTATTTCTGTTCTGACTTAATTATTTTCTTCCTCTTCCCAAGTTTGGGCTTAGTATGTTTTTCTTTTTCTAATTCCTTGAGGTATAGAATCAGGTTGCTTATTTGAGATGTGAAATCCTTCCTTTTTTTTTTTTTTTTTTTTGAGACAGGGTCTTATTCTGTTACCCAGACTGGACTGCAGTGGCACAATCTTGGCTCACTGCAACTTCCGTCTCCCAGGCTCAAGTGATCCTCCCACCTCAGCCTCCTTAGTAGCTAGGACTACAGGTCTGTGCCACCACACCCAGCTAATTTTTTATAAAGACAGGGTTTCACCAGGTTGACCAGGCTGGTCTCCAACTCCTGAGCCCAAGAGATCCACCCGTACCTAGTGGATCCTCCCAAAGTGCTGGGTCTACAGGTATGACCCACTGCACCCGGCCCCTTCTTTTTTAATGTAGGTATGTACTGCTATAAACTTCCCTCCTAGTACTGCATTTGCTAAATCCAATAAGTTTTAGTATGATAGTTTTCATTTCTGTTTGTCTCAAAATATTTTCTAATTTCCCTTATTTCTTCTTGATCAATTGGTTGTTCCAGAGCATGTTGTTTAATTTCCACATATTTGAATTTTCCAACTTGCCCTCTGCTATTGACTTCTAGTTTCATCCCAATGTGGTCCAAAAAGATACTTGGTATTATTTCAATCTTCTTAAATGTGTTAAGACTTATTTTGTGACCTAACAGGTGATTGATCCTGAAGAATGTTCTGTGTATCCTTGAAAAGAATGTGTATTCTGCTGCTGTTGTTGGATGGATGCATTTACTTTTTTTTTTTTTTGAGATGGAGTCTCATTCTTTCACCCAAGCTGGAGAGCAGTGGCACAATCTCGGCTCACTGCAATCTCTGCCTCCTGGATTCAAGCGATTCTCCGGCCTCAGCCTCCCAAGTAGCTGGGATTACAAGCACACACCACCATGCCTGGCTAATTTTTGTATTTTTAATAGAGACGGAGTTTCACCATGTTAGCCAGGCTGGTCTTGAACTCCTGACCTCAGGTGATCCACCCACCTCAGCCTTCCAAAGTGCTAGGATTACAGGCATGAGCCACCACACCCGGCCTGCATTCACTTTTTAAAACAAAAATGGTTGAGCTCGTAGTTAATAAAATCTTGGATTTTGTCAGATGAATTGCTTTTAAGAAGGGTCTACCTTATCAGAACCTGTGCAACTAAATTACTGAATCTAAGTGAAATTAAATATTTCTTTCTATCTTATTTCCAATTTGCTAATTTCAGACAATTCAATGAGTTTTTTCTCATTCTGCTAAAGAGCTTTCAATTATTTCAATAAGTAGTACATATAGATCGTAAGCAATGACAATAATACCAAAGGGCAAAAAATGTCTTAAACCTACTATTCTCCTCCCTAGTGGAAACTACCATTCCCAGTTTCTTGTGTATTTTTCCAGCATTATCCTCTGTGTATGTATATGATTGTGCAAATAATATTTAAGAAACTATACAGAAATGGCAGCACACTATATATACTACTCTGCTAACTTTTTTCACTTAACACAGAGACCAGGAAAAGACTCCTAAAGGAGGCCTTTGAGCAGATGAATGAATGACGACGGTCACCTGTGCAAGATCTGAAGGAACAGTGATATTCCATACAGAAGGTACAGCAAGTACAAATGCCCTAAGATGGGAATGAGCTTGGCATATATTAGGAACAGAAAGAAACCCATGCTACTGGAGCTCACCGAATGAGCAGGAAAGGCATATAAGAAAAATTGAAGATGTAGGTAGGAGTCAGATTGTACTGGGCTTTCGGGTAATGATGGGAAAATGTGATTTGTTTCTCTTCGATATTGGAACTCTCTGGCGATTTGGGAATAGTTTTTGAAACAATAAAAAATAAAATCATCTAACAATTTTACCTACATACATATCATGAGAGACCATAAAATGCTTGGCTGAAATCAAGATACGCATTTTTTAAAAGCTGCATAATAAATGATTTCTTAATAAAGGGATTCATTTTTACACTCTTAGCCAAAGGCCAGAATTATTGTGAACAAAGAGACAAACTTGTAACGGTGAGATGGTCCTGAAAGAGGGCCTCCCTACACTTGTTTAATAATGAGACAGGGACTCAAGAGGTTAACCTGAAGCCTGAGAAAGGGATTCTAATAGAGTGGAGAGAGGCGTGGTATAGGAGTCAGAGACCTCAGTTCGACATTACTAAATTTCCTTTTGCCTGCCTCAGTTTTCCCATCTGTGAGATAACACTTCCTGGCTATGTATCTCACAATGTTTTTCAGAAAATCAAATGAGGTAATGCATGTGATGGTTATTTGCATACTGCATAGTATTAAAAATGTGTACAGTATTATTATTTTTGAATACAATTACAAGAAGAATATTGTGTGAGGGAGAATGTAGAACTATTAAATAACACATCAGTAAATATGTGTTGAAAGCTTCCTGTACTTCATAGGTTCAGCTCTGTAATAATAAGCCAATGTGATAAATATTTATTTAGTATCTATTATTTTGAAGGCCTGGTGATAGATACAGCAAGTGATACAGCAGCAAGTAAGACAGCAGGAAACCAGAATTCCCAGTGGTCACACTTTGGAGGTAAAATCCTGATCCCAGAATGAGGGACAGTGCAAAGCTATGCAATGGGAAGGGTGTGGAAATCTGGCTGGTAAAGTCCACATAATCTGTAGCTTTCCTGCTAATTGTGAAATGTTCTAGTTGTGACAACTAGAATCTCACAATTGAAATAAGAAATTGATCCAAATGAGAATGCTTTCTAAACTATAGAGTACTATACAGTAGCATGATTGTGAGAGAATACTAAAAGATCAGCTTATGTCAGGAAGCTGCCTCTAAAATTTTGATCTAATGTTTCAATCATCTTCAACTAGCCCGTGAGTATCCATTTGACCTTAACTTGGGTGCAATAAAGGCACTCATTTTATTCTTACCATTTTATTATCTTTTAAATGCCGCCATTATCATTGCACATGTGAAGCGATTGGGTGTGTTTAGCTGCAAAATAAACACATGAAGCAGAGCCACCTAATCTCCATTACCACGTGCTAGTTCACATGAAAAATCCAAGGGCACGTAGACACACAGCTCTGCCCAGGTGGAACTGACCCCCACGGTCAACAATTAAGGTAGGAACGTGCACCAGCTAAGAGGCAGAAGTTGTAACTATTCCCTTAAGATAAATAATAAGATAAAATGACATTTTTCATTTATTTCAAAAGCATTAAAGCCAAGGTTGCAGCTTAATCAGAGTAATGGGAGAATTAAACACTTTAAGACCCACAAAATCAAAACTGTTGATTTACAAAACATCCACCTGCCTGGTAAATGTAAGTTCCTATTAACCTTTTTCTTTGCTCGGTCGCTGGTCAATTACACAAAGAGGTCTTCCCGCTTGTGTTCAGTTCTTGTGTTATGATTGGCTAACGTCAATATGCCAGAAACATCTGCTATTGACCAAAACCAAGCCACAAATACACAACAGAAAAGTCAAAAATCTTAACTAAGCTCTAACACTTAACATTTAAAGAAATATTCATTTATGAGAGAAAAGAACCAAATTTATTTCCTCTATGAAATGAACATTTTATTAAATGTGTCCTCTTCTACCTCTAGACCAATAGATGCTACAAGCTAGTTTTTTTTTTTAGTCTTAAAAATTAAATCCCTTGCCCTCTCACTCCTCTAGGCATTTTAAAATTTATAATCTTTCTGGCAATCATCTTTTGTAATACAAAGTATGGATATTAAGTTGCAATGTCTATAGTTCTAAGCATACATTTTCATTCACAATTAGAGATTTTATTAAGTGGCTTTTGAGGATAATGATTGTATCAGTTATCTATTACTGCAAAACAAAATACTTTTGGGGTGGTTTGTAACTCAGTCATAGATTAAATAAGATAAACTACACTATCCCTTTATTTAACATAGTCTTTTTTTTTTGACAGTCTCACTCGGTCACCCAGACTAGAATTCAATGGAGTGATCTCGGCTCACTGCAACCTCCACCTCCCGGGTTCAAGTGATTCTCCTGCCGCAGCCTCCCAAGTAGCTGGGATTATAGGTGCACAGCACCACGCCTGGCTAATTTTTGTATTTTTAGTAGAGATGGGGTTTCACCATGTTGGCCAGGTTGGTCTGACCTTCTGATCTCAAGCTATCTGCCTGCCTCGGCCTCCCAAAGTGCTGGGATTACAGACATGAGCCACCACGCCCGACCTATTTAATACAGTCTTATTAAGCATTTTTGGTTGCAAGTATCAGAAACCCATTTAACCTATCTTAAAGATGAGGAATTTGTAACAAGTTTATGTAGGTAGTTTATGGAAAATAAGGGCAGGAAGTGCAATTGGGCTTCATCAAGGACAAAACCAGAAAATGGAAAATCTGACCAAGAACTAAGGTAGTTGATCTCTGTTTTCCTCTGAGACTGCATGGATTCTCTTTGTGTCTTTTTGTCTTCCTCTTTTTCTTCTTTCTGTGTTTTCATTTTTATCTTCTCTCTGTGCAGTCATCTTTGTTTCTTTATGCGCCTGTCAGAGGGGGGCCACCCTATAGCTCCCGCAGTTACATGTCCTTAGCTCATGTAACTGACAAAAACTGCTTAGCCACTCGCAATCCCAATTCCAGTTCTAAAGACAAAGAATTTGATTGGCTTACCTTGGGCCAGGTGACAAGTCCTGGTCCCATCAGCTAAGGCTAAGGGTCAGTCAGGGACATGAAGCTCAAACATAGCTACTATGGGAGCAATTTTTAGAGAAAAAAAGGACATGGGCTGGGAAACATCTTGAAACTGTCTACTACAACTGTCATTCCAATGGAGAGAAAGTGGGAAAAATGGAGTGTAAACAAAAAAAGTTATAGAGCTATATTTAGCACTATGTGTGGGATAAAAATGGGAGAGCATAGCCAAAGAAGACACATTAATGGAAGTAAAGAATAGTGAAGGATTAGATCAAGAAGATTAAAATATAGGAGAGTAATTTGAATTGGAAGGAGAGAGGTCTTGTTGAAGATTTTGAGATGGGAGGTGATGATGTCAAAACAACAGGAGCAAAATCGACATTCACGCATTTAAAATAATTATTCAGTGAGGGTCTACTCTGTGCCAGGCCTAGTGCTGGGCTCTGGGATTAGTTTAGTCATATACTTTAGAGCCTCTGAAGGGTCTTCACTGCCTGGAGGGCTGCTAAGGGACTCTACTCCTGGGTGCTATTGAGGGAAAATGGCAACAGAGTCAGAACAATTCAGTGACCACAAAAAGGCAAACCAGAGAGGACATCACCTTGAGTGTAAATTTCACTTTTTATTCTCCAGTTTTCTCCACCTGTAATTGATAATAAAGTATGTGTAACGTTATACTTCCTTCCCAGAGGCATGAGAAATGCAAAGCTTGGTTTTATTGCAGAATGTTATAAAAGAACCAGTGTCAAACAGGAACTTGTGTTCCTTTTAACTTTGCAGCTCATCACCATAGGGCCTTTAACAAGTCATCAGTTCTCTGTGCCTTATTCTTGAAGTTCAGTAGGTAATAGTAGCATCATTAACACTGACTAAATGTGTATTATGTACCAGGTGCTATCATACAGACTTTACACAAATAATGTATCTAATCCTCACAAGAACTGAATGAGGTAGGCCCTATTAGCATCACATCCTCATTACCTAGATAAAGAAATTGAAGCATAGAGAATTTAAGTGCCTTGTTCAGAGCTCTACAGCTAGTAAGTGGTAGGAGCTGGGCTTTAGACTCAAAATATCTGGTTCCAGAATCCACACCTTTTAACAATATGCTATGACGTTAATTACTTTTTAAAATTTTACTTTACACTTATTGGTGATATTATCTTGATGTCCTTTTATACGCCTATCATACACATCAGCTTGTGTCACACATGCACTTCTAGCATGGAGGACCATTTAGCTAACTAGATGTACCTTTCTGTCCCAAAGTAACTAAAAGCACAGGGCCAGAGATACCTATTCACAAGGTATTATAAACAGAGGAATCACAGACTGTGCTAGTCAACCCTCCAGTAAGAGCTCCAGGCTCCTTTTTTGTTTTTTGGGTTTTTGTTTTGTTTTGTTTTTTGAGACAGGGTCTCACTCTGTTGCCCAGGCACTGGAGTACAGTGGCATGATCTCAGCTCACTGCAGCCACAACCTCCTGGGCTCAAGCAATCCTCCTGCCTCAGCCTCCCAAGTAACTGGGGCTATTGGCGTGGCTGATTTTTGTATTTTTTATAGAGATGGGATTTTGCCATGTCGCTCAAGCTGGTCTCAAACTCCTGGACTCAAGGGATCTGCCCCCCTTGGCCTCCCAAACTGCTGGGATTACAGGCATGGGCCACTGCACCTGGCTAACTTCAAGCCCTTGAGGCCAGTTGATGTACCCAATGCGCTCCCTGAGCAAACAAGAGAGCTGTTTCTCTCTGGGTGGGGGCCGGTGTTTAAAGGCTCAATCTCTGCTCACTGCTCTGCTGCCTCAGCACCATGCGCACGCGCGCGCGTGCACACACACACACACACACACATTCTCAGTGGAAAAGGCATTCTGTGTCCTCACTGTCAAGAGGGACTGGCACATCCAACTCCCCCACCAGATCACTTCTGGCCTAGCTATAGAGTAATTCTATTATACATAGGGTGACTAAAAACTTTAACTTCAGGGCTCTTCTGACTCTGTACACTAAGCAGGAGTTTATGGCCTTGCCAAAGAACCATGCTGCTTGTTCAGGAACTGGGAAGGCATCCTAATCATCATCCTATCTGTTCTTAAGAGACCCTAGACTGGAATGGTCCAGTCACCTCTGAGCAACACAGGTTTGTCTGTTGTCTGTTGGTGGGTGTGTCCCCTGTAACCGAGTCCATAGCCAGCTGCCGAGAGTGCCTACATCAGCATGGTTGAGGGAGAGATACAAACTTCTGGCTCCACGAAAGCAGGCCAACATGCACATAATGCTTTACAACGCTGCTAACTCCAAATCTGCTCAAATTTCATTAACAAAAGGATCAATGTCAGTAACCTGAATATCAAATTATCAAGTTCCATTGCCTAATGTAAGTTGGCAGTCCTTAGCCTTTTTGCATGAACTCCAGATAAGATGATGTTGAGGTGTGAGGTCTTTTGAATCACAATAAACAGAGGGTCACTCGTGATACTTCAAGAAAAGGGAGATTTTGCTGTAAGTCTCCACCTGGATCAAAAAGAGGCCAGGGGCAGTGGCTCACACCTGTAATCCCAGCACTTTGGGAGGCCGAGGCAGGCAGATCATGAGGTCAAGAGATTGAGACCATCCTGGCCAACATGGTGAAACCCTGTCTCCACTAAAAATACAAAAATGTATGGGCCTGGTGGCACACGCCTGTAGTCCCAGCTACTTGGGAGGCTGAGGTAGGAGAATTGCTTTAACCAGGGAGGCGGAGGTTGCAGTGAGCCAAGATCACACCACTGCACTCCAGCCTGGCAACACAGCGAGACTCCATCTCAAAAAAAAAAAGAAAAAGAAACTGGGGCAGCTCCAGGGGCCAGTGGGCTGTCCAGTTATCGGCAGATGCTTGATTTCTAATATGTTCCTGCTCTCCACCTCCTCTCTATAGTCAGACTTCCTTTATTGGCTCATATTTGCAGAGCACACTGGAAATTAAATTCCTCAATGTTGTAATGAACGGTTCCGCTTCTGCTCCTAATGATGCTTTCTGAATTCCTTCTCTTGACATTTCTAAGTTCACATTCCTGAGAGAAGGAATCTGATTGGCTCAACACGTTTTATTGGAACATCAAGTCAGAGGTTATAGGCCAGCCTTGAGCTGGGTTGTCCCTCCTGGTTCAATCAGCTATAATGGTGAGGAAGAGTCAAGCAGTAGAAAAAAATGGCTGCTGGCTGGGTGAGGTGGCTCATGCCTGTAATCCCAGCACTTTTGGAGGCCAAGGTGGGCAGATCACCTGAGGTCAGGAGTTCAAGACTAGCCTGGCCAACATGTGAAACCCCGTCTCTATTAAAAATACAAAAATTAGCTGGGCGTGTTGGCAGACGCCTGTAATCCCAGCCACTCGGGAGGCTGAAGCAGGAGAATCGCTTGAATCTGGGAGGTGGAGGTTGCAGTGAGCAGAGATTGTGCCGTTGCACTCCAGCCTGGGTGAGGAGTGGAACTCTGTCTCAAAAAAAAGGAAAAAAAAAAGAAAAGAAAAGACAAAATGGCTGACAATGATGCACTCTTTTGTTTTCTTTTTCTTTCTTTCTTTTTTTTTTTTTGGAGACGGAGTTCGCTTTTGTTGCCCAGGCTGGAGTGCAATGGTGCGATCTTGGCTCACCACAACCTCCGCCTTCTGGGTTCAAGCAATCCTCCTGCCTCAGCCTCCAGAGTAGCTGGGATTACAGGCATGTGCCACCACGCCAGGCTACTTTTGAATTTTTGGTAGAGACAGGGTTTCTCCATGTTGGTCAAGCTGGTCTGGAACTGCCCACCTCAGGTGATCTGCCCACCTCAGCCTCCCAAAGTGCTGGGATTACAGGCGTGAGCCACCGCACCTGGCCGCCAGTGATGCACTGTTGTGTGCACTCTCTGTCTCTGTCTCTCTCTCTCTGTCTCTCTCTCTCTTCTCTCAAGTGGAAATTGCTTCACTAGAAGCTACTCTGGGCTAGCAGGCACTGTAAACATGTCTAGTGTAGGTGGGATATTTGGGGCAGAACTGAGAACTTGAGCCTGTTAATACCCTGTTACCAGGGTATTAACATTGTCTATTTTACATAATTACATTAAATTACAATGGGACCATTTAAAAATTTTTAAATAATCAAATATAGTCATTTCTAGGCAATCAATCAATATCATAATCTTTAAGATGTAAGCCTACCCATATTTTCCAAAGTTAATTCTTCAATAAATTTATGTATTGCCTTTGAAGAAAGCAGATTTTAAATGAGTAAATTATCAAAGAAAGGTTTGAGACTACTTACAATCTCTTTCATCTTCACAAACTTCAAACCTATCCCCAGCTTTTCCAATCTTTTCCCTGGAGTTTGATTTCCACTTGCCCACACCTCACTTTAATTTAGGCCAGATAGTCATTACAAATGAAACTATCAGAAGCAACAAGAAATGTTCAAAGGATTTACCCTTGTTGTTTGGCTTCTCACATAGAACCTACAAGGTCAAAGTTTACAAAATTATCCTCTAAAGATAATTTTTGGAAAGGAAATAGCAGATTTGGAGATAAAGATGTATTTTAGCAATAAAAAGTAAAGTTTTAGGCACAAAGTCTATGAGGCTAATTTTTTTCATTTTTATTGTAAATATTCTCATGACAAGTAATCTAATCAGAAATATATCCCTCCAAAGTCAGATTTCCTTGATAATTTTGGAAGATTCTTGTTCTAGATATGTCCATCATTTTCCCTTGTCCAAACTCTCTTCTTAGAGAACTTTTCCTGCTAAGGACTCTGAAGGAATATGACTCATGCCCTTGGTAAATGGACCAAGAGTGGGCAAATGATCCAGTCAGGACCATTCAAATCCTCTCTTTCAGAAATTTCAGAAATTGAAACAGAGAGACTGGGTAAATTGACATTTTAGGCTTAAGAGCCATAAGGTCGAATAGAATTAATATTAGGATTGGCTTTATAGCATCCCAAAGTTAAATGAAGCTGAAGCTACAGGGAAGCAGATCCTAAAAGACCTATAGAAGTCTGTTTCCATAGGGAAGATGGAGCTGACCTGCAGAGAGAAGTAAAGACAATAAACTGAGAAAAACCAAGAGGACTTATTCGCCTGAAGAAATTTAAGTTCCCACATGTCCCCAGCTGTATCATTAGATTCGTAGGATTTTTTCAGATGGTTACAATAAATTTCTCTTTACTTCAACTAGCTTGTGTGTTTCTTTTTCTTATAATGAGATTAAGATAATTCTGTTTATATGTGCATATTTTTAATATGGATGAATACTGCATTTAGTAATGCCTCAAAAAATAGAAAGGAATGGCCTCCACCCACTCTGGTGCTCTCTGAAGGAAATTGAAGGCAAGCACCAAAGCAGGCATATCTTAAGTATTTGCAAAGAACAGCAGTTTCATCCAGAATGGGATTTGATGAGTAACTTCTGTGACCAAGATGGAACTTAATAGAAAAGCTGTTCCTCATAAGATGGATGGTTCAGTTACTGCAGTCACTCAGCAAATTATAGTAAGTGTCCACTGCATGTGCTAGGCACTGCGTGAACAGCTCTGCAGCCCTCTAGGAGATTAGGTAAGTTATAAGTAAGGTTCCCAGTAGGACAATGAGTAAATCACAGCTACTATGTAATACACTCCAGCCCACTGAATGCTAAGGATGATTTCAAAAGGAAAGCACTGGGCCGGAGAGTTGAAGGGTTTGAGCCACACATAAAAAATTCAGGCCTTTCTTCCTTAAATTTCTCTGACATGGATTCCAAGTTTAAGCAAATTCCTGTAAGCAAGTTTCTAAGACAATTCTGAACAAGTCGACAAAGATTTACTAAAAACTTACCATGTGCTAGGCAGTGAGCCTACACTAAGATGAAAAGGGCTTGGCACCTTGTCAAGGAGTTTTTGTGTTAGAAAGCTAACTAAGATAAACACATCCAAATGGCTTTTGAATCCTGATAAGAGATATCATTCACTCACTAGCTTCCTATTTGTATTGATGCCTGAATATTGTGTTGGTGATTTCTGTACCTATCTAAAACCTTTGTGACTCTACCTGATCTCCCGTCATTAAATTCTATCCCATTAGGAAGAGATGTGATTCCAAATAATGTCATTATAGCTTCATAAGAGTATAAATAACTGAAAACCCTCAACTTTCTCTCTGGACAAAGTCTAGGAAAGTCCACTGAGTCTTAGCCTTGGAAAGCACAGTGTCAGACTTTAAGCAATGATAGATTTGGTGCCATTTTTGTCGTTGAAGAGAAAGACAAGCAGTATAACCCTCTCAGTCCACAGGTAATGAGCAAGTTAAAACATCAGTTGTCAGCCCAGGAAGCAAGTTGAAAGAGAGCTCTCTGGCGCAAGAGCTGAAGCTGTCAGTCACATTAATGGAATAAAAAAGAGTGTACAAATATCTCTGGATTCCCAAATTAAATTGTCTCTTTCTTCCATGACAGATCAAGGAACTTTCTCAGAATCAGTTAAGGACCCAGCACGACTGGGATTAGAGACTTAGAGGAAGAAGCACAAGATCAGAAAATTTTTAGACAGCATCTTGCAGATGCACAGTCCTGCCTAAGTGCTTCATAATCATAATGTTATGGTTGAGTGCCTATCAAATTATAGCTGAAGACAAAGCAAAGCACAGACCTTTTCAGAGCAGTTACTGCTTACTTAATGGTCTGATAGGGCACAGGATACATTCTTGGAAATGTCAGGTATTCAGTAAGTCATAGTCTTAGAAAGAGAAAAAAGACAGTCTTTCCAGAATTCAGGCTTATTACCTAAGATAAAAGTCACAGTTCACGCCCAGCAGGAATTTACAAAGACAAACACAAATGTTGCACTATTAGTCCCCAAAGCTCCATAATCAAACAAGGGATTTTAGCTGCTCCGAATCATTCAGCTACATTCCTAAAATGCCATGTTATCAAGACTCGAAAGATTCCATAGTGGATTAATGTGAGCTAGGATTCAAGTGGACCCTGACACAAAATCCCTCAAGAGGAGGCAGGCTGTAGCTATGGAAAGGGGAAAGAGCAGGTAAATTGAAGTCAGATGGATCTGACTTTAGATCTCAGGGCCAACATTTGACAGCTCTGTTCTCTGCTTAAGTTACTTAACATCTCTGAGCCTCAAGTCTGTCTTCTGTAAAATGACAGTAATAATACCTACCTCACAGGGTTACTGGGAGAATTAAGAAAGGTAATGTGTGATGCATAATACCTGGCAAGCGGTGGATAATCAATAAAGATCTGTCCTCTTTCCCTAGTATAGCCTAGAAGTAAATGTCACTTTATAGTTTGTGTTTCCTTACACTTAAGGTTTCTTCATTGGACTGGAGAGGCACTATGGAGGAGAAGTTAAAGCATACAGCATGTACCCTAAAACCTAAAGTATAATAATTTTTAAAAAAAAGCATACAGCAAATGGAACTGAATTGCCTGAGCTTGAAGCCTGGTTTCACTGCTCTCTAGCTGTATAACTGGGCTAGTTACTTAGCCTCTTTGTATCCCAGTTTCCACAGAGGCTGAATTGAATGAATGTAGGTGAATGGTGTGGAACAGTGTCCAGCACATAGTGAACACTGTAAGATTTAGTTACTCTCATTATTACCATTGTTGTTACCTGCATCCTGGGTAAAATATATATGTATCACCTGAAGCAATAACTCCCATCTCACGTTTATCTTTTACAGTGTGACCTGTCGCTTCTCCATCAACAGGTGGTGTCCCCTCACCTTGAATCTGGGTGGGCTTTTCACACCTTTGTTCAATACAGCATGGTGGAAGTAACTCTATGAGTTACAACACGACATTCAGCTTCTACCTTGTCTACCGGAACACATGCATTTGGAGCCCTGAGGCCACCATGCTTGTGAGGAGGCTGAGCCACATGGGGAGGCCACATGGAGGTGCTCTGGTCAGCAGCTCTACTCCACAAGCCACCTTTTTATCCCAGGTATGAGAGTGAAGCAGCCTCCAGGTATGAGGATTCCAGCCCCCAGCCGCTGAGTCACTCTCAGCTTTTGAGCCTTTCCATCTGAGAACTCAGATGTCCCAGAGCAGAATGAACACATCCTTTTTGTGCTCTATCCAAATTCCTGACTCACAGAATCTATGAGCTTATTAAAATGGTGGTTGTTTTAAGCTGCTATATCTTGGGAGAGTTTGTTGTTGGCAGTAGTATCTGGAACACCTTCTTTCAAGCAGAAAGGTACATTATTTGAACTTTCCTGGAGTTAACGTGTGAAAAAAATTATTTTTTGATGAACAAGAAATATGGCCCCCTTCATAATTATTCATGGGAATAACTTGAAAAAGCAGGCATTTTAAATTATATATATATATATATATATATTTTTGAGACAGAGTCTCACTTTGTCACCCAGGATGGAGTGCAGTGGCACGATCTCGGCTCACTGCAAGCTCCGCCTCCTGGATTCACACCATTCTCCTGCCTCAGCCTCCCGAGTAGCTGGGACTACAGGCGCCCGCCACTACGCCTGGCTAATTTTTTGTATTTTTAGTAGAGACAGGGTTTCACCGTGTTAGCCAGGATGCTCTCGATCTCCTGACCTCATGATCTGCCCGCCTCGGCCTCCCAAAGTGCTGGGATTACAGGCGTGAGCCACTGTACCCGGCTTAAATTATATTTTTCTTATATGAGTTGATGGGCAGGGCCTGGAACTGGTGTTTATATATTACATGTCAAAAAGGCTTGCACGGTTCTCCTCTTCCAACATGTATACAGTTATCCATTACTTTTCTAGAACTGGAGTTCCCAAGAAGAAATTTTTTTTTGTAACTGGAGCAACAAAAGTCTCTCTGGTGTTTCCCAACTCTGAAATAGAAATCATTTAGAAGTGTTCAGAGAGCCATATTCCATTATCGCTGGGCATGTTAAATAGCTAGTGGTCTCAGATTCAGAATTATTCACAGCAGTTTATTAAAGTGGTAAAAGGGTCTCTACTGATTTGTATTTCTATATGTATTCAAATCCCTCTTAGTAAGCTGGGCCACTCTCATCACAGTATCACTGTGGAGAGGCCCATCTTATGTTTATAAAATGGGAAAAATTGTGGCTAGGTATGCAAGACACCCAAAACAGGGTGTCTGTGTTAATTAAGAACACGGAATTCCATTTCATAAGGGAAGATTTCCTGAAAACAACCATCTGTCGTGTGTGTGTGTGTGTGTGTGTGTTTTAAGCGATCCTGATTTCAAACCAGAAGTTCTAGTAAAAGCTGACCTGAAACATTTCCCTATGTCAGCTTTCACTAACTTCTCGCAGGCAGATCTATTCTGTCTGATCAGTGTTTGTTTGAGAGGACACGGGGGCAAGCTTGCTAAGCAGTGACAGATTGTCCCTGTCACATGGTCTGAAAATTCCCTGGTCTCAATTTTTAGGTTTTTGAGCCCTTCCTCCTTAGAAAAAACTTCTTTTTGCCAGGTTCCCTCCCCACTTCTCTCTCCTGTGCAAGCAGCTTACCCCTGTCACCCTCCAGGCCTTCTACAGCATGGGCTTTGCAGTTAGACACCTGGATTTAATTCTTGGATTCTCTACCTACCAGCAATATGCCTTTGGGCAAATTGCCTAAATTCTCTGATCATCATTTCTTAACCTGAACAGAGGAAGCAATGATCTCCCTACCTTGCAAGATTCTTGTGAGAATTAAAGAAATAATGCCTCCTCAGCACCTAGAACAGTGCTTAGAATGTTCACTACCCGTTAGCTATTCTTTAGAATAAATGAGTGTATAGCATAGATCTCAGAACAGGCAAGAGCTTTAGAGTCCAGGCCCCGCTTTCTAAAATGACCTCTGGGGCCAGGCACAGTGACTCACTCCTGTAATCCCAGCATTTTGGGAGGCCAAGGCAGACAGATCACTTGAGGCTAGGAGTTCAAGACCAGCCTCAGCAGTAAGGTGACACCCCATCTCTACAAAAAAATAATAAAAATTAGCCAGTCATGGTGGTGCATGTCTGTAACCCCAGCTACTCAGGAAGCTGAGGTGGGAAGATCAGGATCTGCTTGAGCCCAGGCTGCTGAGGCTGCAGTGAGCCAAGATTGTGCCACTGCACTCCAGCCTGGGTGACAGAGTGAGACCCTGTCTCTCAATCAATCAATCAAATGCCCTTTAGACTTCAAAGTTATTCTAGGAGTGCTAGAAATAGGCAGAGGTGTCAAAGCCAATAAAAACAGCTCTAGAGGGCACCTAAGGCTCTGCTGATGAACTTTGCAGGGGGCAGGCTCCTAATGGGATCATACATTCCTGGTTCAATAGTGCTTTGTGTTCATTGCAGCTCCTAACAGGATTATGGCAGGAGAATGGTGGTCTATTAGAGAGCATCCTGCTACAGGTTCAAGAACCAGACACACCCTTGCTTTCTGTTCATCACAGTGAGGAACTCCCCTGACAATATATAAATTATGTGAAGATCACAGGGGTTGACTACCTGATTCAAATGTACGCTTGTTCTTCAGGGAGACCAGTATCTCTCATTTTACATTTATGTAACAGATTAACCTTACGGTACAGGTGGCAGAAGTGTGACAACGACGAACTCAAGTGACTTTCTGTTGCCATGACAGGAGCGATTATCAGATCCCTGGGAATGAAGGTAAGGAAGGTGAAGTTTGTTTTTAGCTTTTCATTCCCCCCACCCTCCAACCTCTCTTTCAGTGCCAGGACAGTGATCCCAACTTCTCTCAGGATCCTGAATGTATCACCAGGGGTACTGCACTTTCATCTCCCCTCCTCCAAATATCCTAAGCTCCAAGACAGCTCTCCTTTAGTTAGCAGAGCACCACTCTCGCTGTGCTTCATACAAATTTGTTATTAGGTTAGACTAATTCATAGTAAGCTATGATGTTCCATATGTCTTGAGGCTTAGAAATCCAGTGCAGTGGGTTGGTTGTGCCCCCCTCTCACAAAATGTGTTAAAGTTCTAGCCCTCAGTTCCTATGCATGTGATCTTATTTGAAAAAAGAGTTTCTGCAGATACAATTAAGTGAAGGGTCTTGAGATCATTCTGGATTAGTTGGGTGAGCCCTAAATCAAATGACAAGTGTCCTTATAAGAAGAGGAGAAGACAGGGATTGGAGTGATGCAGCCACAAGCTAAGGAAATGCTGGAGCCACCAGAGGCTGGAAGAGGCAAGGAAGGATTCTCCTCTAGAGACTTTGGAGAGAGCATGGCCCTGCCAACATCTTGATTATGGACATCTGGCCTCTAGAACTATGAGAGAATACATTTCTGTTGTTCAAAGCCACCAGTTTGTGATAATTTGTCAGGGCAGCCACAGGACATAAATACACTCAGAAATCCCAATCACCACAACCCCAGCCCCTCACTCTAAAATGGACTTTCCCATACATTATTCCAATGCCACTTTGTTTTTTTTTTTTTTTTGAGACGGAGTCTCGCTCTGTCAGCCAGGCTGGAGTGCAGTGGCGCGATCTCGGCTCACTGCAAGCTCCGCCTCCCGGGTTCACGCCATTCTCCTGCCTCAGCCTCTCCGAGTAGCTCGGACTACAGGCGCCCGCCACCACGCCCGGCTAATTTTTTTGTGTGTGTATTTTTAGTAGAGACGGGGTTTCACTGTGGTCTCGATCTCCTGACCTCATGATCCGCCCGCCTCGGCCTCCCAAAGTGCTGGGATTACAAGCGTGAGCCACCACGCCCGGCCACCAATGCCACTTTCTAAGAAGGGCAGAAGTAGATTCCTGATCTCATCTTGACCAATGGAGAGCCTGAAGTTCAGAAAGGTTTAGTCACTTCCCCCTGACACAGAGCTAAGACTCAAAACAGTTCTCTGCCTTTCTCTTCTGCCGGTTTCTCTAAGGAATTATTGTTGTTGCTTTTATTTTTAAAGAGGATCCTATAGTCCCAAATGCATATTTAACTGGTAAAGAATTTTTTTCTCCTTCCTCCTGCTTCCCTTACTCTGTTACTTTGTTTCCAGAGCTGAAGGCCCTAAAGTCTCAGCTTTTCCACCTTTGCTGACTTCAGAGAGAACGGGGAAGGAGGCAAGGCTGCATGAAGTAATATCAAATATGAAAACGTAAATATTTGCAGTTTTTCTACTTCTTTTTCATGCCCCTTTGTGAGGGCTCAACTCACACTACGTCCCAGCCCTTCTCTAATTTGTGAACAAACACTTTGGCAGCACTGTTAATTCCATCATCATCATCTGTGCTTACGAATATTTTTAATTAAATGATATCACCAAATTTTGGTCACAGCTCCCCATCCTCTAATTTTCAATAGCAATTATCCTTCTGGTTATATATTTCAATATGTTCCAGAAACATTTTCTTTCTGGTAGATTCACTGGGGGGAGTCCCCCCTTACATTTTTCCATAGAAATCAGAAGCTGATCAGCTGATCCCCTCATATTAATAATTTACTGAGGCTCCAGGCAGCTAAGCTATCAGCAACAACCTATCACTTTTTTGCTTCCTGTCTTGGGAATTGCTCAAGCATTCCAGTATCTTTGTAAGGCTGAGAGGTGCTGAAGTTGGCACATACGTATTGAGTGGCTCCCCTCTATAGAGCACTGTACTCCAGTTGCTATAGAAATCAGTTAAAGCATCTAACTCTGGATTCTTGTGTCTCACGTATTCAAATTTAGATGAACTATGACGTGGCTACAAAAAAAAAAATATGCCAGCTTCCATGAGATAGAAATGCAAATCTGCCACATAATTTGGCTCCTTAAACTGATAAAGCAGTCATGGAAAGACAAAGGAGGTCATTTATCTGTTCCATTTTATTATCGTCCAGCTCGAGGGAGCTTCATTTATGGCGAAAACTTCCTGGGTACTTTTGCTCCCTTGAAACTTAGTGGAGAGAAAGACGGAAGAGAGGGAGTTACAACAGAGTGACATGGCACATTCTTCTAGTGTTTGAGATGACAAACTGCTTCTGTTTTTTAAAACTGTATCACATAAAGAGAATCTACTTGGAGACCGGCCAAGACTGAGACTGCGAAGCCTGAGAGATAGTACAGGTGAGGGGAGTTTGAAATGTGTACCAAGATTCAAAGAAGAAGAAATAAGGAACCACAACCAAGCACTGAGTATTGTGAAAGAAAGAGGCAAAATGCTCTATTTCTGATTGCCCTTCTTTTGAGCTAAAAAAACCTTTCTTGAAAAGAAATTGAAAATCAATCCAGTACACACACTACACTTTACCTTCTGTTACTGTAAAGCATACGTTCAACGTAAAAGTGGTATTGCTGAAAATAAAGCCATTGAGAAAGGCTAAATAGGATGGGGAGAGAGGGAAGAGAAAAAAAAACAGGAGAACATAAAAAGTTTTAGGTCTCATAAAAGTAAGTCTTTAAAATGGCATTTTCTCTTTACACCAAAACAACTTAGAAAACCTGCACTTAAGAGAACACTTGAATGAATCTTTCTTCAGCTGAATTTCAAATGCTGTGTTGCAACGTTTGAAGGAGAAATTGATTTACATGAGAACAGTAAAACAGGACTTATACATCACATTACCTCTCAGTGCTTTGCACCTTAGCATTTGCACCTTACATTTATGGGTCCAGGATTTAGATACCCAAGGTTACCTACCTCAGCAAGGACAGTGCCCAAATATTACAATGTGCAAGGACTCTCTGAGAGTTTGGGGCCTGGAGATGTTAACTAAGGAGGTATAGAGACCATAACACTTATCTTTGCTTCCATTTTCTTTGAAGAAAAAAGATGATCATATGATTGATCTTGTAATTGCACAGGAGGAAGTGACAGCTAAGAGTTTGAAAGGGAAGTATGAGGAATTAAAGTTGATTGTTAAACAAAGAGAAGGTTTCACAAGAAACTGGAAATGTTATTCAAAAGACTTTCAGATGACGAAAGTCTTGGCTGTAGGCACCATCCTGGCAACCCCTACCCAGTCACATAATTCTATAAACTATAGCGGCAGAGTAATGTAGCAGAAAGGTAATGGAGGATAGTGACTAAGTGATTTCCCTCTGGAATCAGATGGAGATTCAAGTCTCAGCTCGACTACTTGACCGCTGATCTAGCCAAGCAAGTTATTTAGCCTCTCTGTGTTTTAGTTTCTTCAATTATACAATGGGGGACGATAAGTGTTTCCCACTCGGGCTCCAGTGAGAACTAAGTGGAGTAATGAATACTAATTGCTAAGCCTCATGTCTAGAACACAGCAGATATTCAATAAATATCAGCTCCTATTGTTGCTACCGTCTTTACTACTTCTACATAAGACAGATAATAGCCTAAGCTACTTCTTCTTTTAATTTGTATCGCATGCCCGTAGAGCACCAGTATAATCATACCAGCCACTCTCCTGTTACTGCTTCAGTTCTTCAGAAATTGCAAATGTACTAGGCCTAAAGCTGCCTACACATTTCATGTCTGGGTTGACCTTTAACCTGGTGGGACAATATTAACCTACTCTATCAAATCCTGCAACACTTCACTGGACCAATATCAGCTTGGGCTTCACATCACCAGAAATATACTACCTTCCACTGATTTGCAGTTTCTCCTAGGTTTTAGGGCTTTCAAAATTGGATATGGTCAATTTCATTACTAGTGGTCTATAGAGTCCATTTTAAAATCATTTGTCTTTGTAAACTCAAAGGTGCACCCATCAGCAAAGGTTCTTGCAGAATTTTCATTATTCTGGGCTACAGAGTGGATGGGTATACAGGCAAAGTCCCTCTCATAGCAATAAGATTATAACGACTTAATTAACAGAGAAATGGTTATCTGCTGCAAGTGGTACAAGACTCGCATTCTTAGTGGATTTTTTTTTAAGTTGCTGAAAATTAGTTTTGGGGAGTCATTAGGACCATTCAGCTAATGAGGGTTATTTGTGCAAATTCCTAGGAAATGCAGGAAGAAGGTGGCTCACGCCTGTAATCTCAACACTTTAGGAGGCTGAGGCGGGCGGACCATGAGGTCAGGAGTTCGAGACCAGCCTGGCCAACATGGTGAAACCCCCATCTCTACTAAAAATACAAAACAATTAGTTGGGCATGGTGGCGGGCGCCTGTAACCCCAGCTACTTGGGAGGCTGAGGCAAGGAGAATCACTTGAACCTGGGAGGCAGAGGTTGCAGCGAGCCGAGATAGCACCACTGCACTCCAGCCTGGGTGACAGTGCAAGACTTCACCTCAAAAAAACAAACAAACAAAAAAAGAAAATGCATGAAGTTTAGATGAGACAACAAAAAGGTAGGGGACCCTTCTCTGGTCAGGCCTTTAGGAGAGGGAGGAGGAAAAATGCAAAAGTTCTGTACCTTGGCTTACTTACTTATTTTTGGAATCCATACGTGGGATCTGAGAAAAGTCATACTCTGTTTTGGTGTTTTTCTTGGTACTTGTTTTCTTTTTATTTACTTTTTTTTCTGGTTTTAAACCCCATGTAAATATGAGTAAATTAGGAAAAAAAATGAGCAATTATTGCCTGACTAAAAAATAAATAAGCACACATAGAAACAAGAAGACATGAGTTTCCTAGGTCAGAAACCATTATAGGAATGGGAAGAGTCTGCTGACATTTTTTTCCAGGAAAAGTCAGCCTCCAGTAAATCAACTTTTGGAGGCATGGCCTTTGCACAGCAGTGAAAAATGAACAGAGGCAGATGGAATGAAGGGAAGCTACTTTACCTTGCAGAGCTAAGTTTAAATCCAGTTTTCTAAAATGTCTTCTGCAGGGTTCAGAAGTTGAAGGAGAATTAACTCAATAAAAGCAACAAAAGAAATGAAGAACACCTCCTCAAATTTAGGGGGACTGTTAGCCCATCCCATCCTGGAAAAACAGTCTTTGTGCATTAAACAAAAAAAAAAATGCAAAGACAAAAATAAAAATTACTGTAGATAGGAGTTCCCTGTGAAAGAAAAGCCTTTGCTTAAAATTTGGTTATCATTATTTTCAGAGCAGATGGGGCCATACTCATCTCAAGCTTCCTCACATGCAGAAACTGGCCAAAGTTGCCACTAATTAGCAACGCCCCACACTGTTCAATGGCCCTCTCAGTCCATTTGCAGGCCAAGGCCTTGGCGACCTCCGATGTACCACCTGAGACCACGACTCAACAATGGAGGCCTATGAATCGTCCTGCAGCGGCCACCCTGTCAGTTGTGCTCAATGTGCAGGGTAACAAAGCCAGAAGGCTGCTTTAGTTTTTACTTATTTTTCCTTTTTAATTCCTTCAAAGGAAATTTCAATTTCTCAAAGGTCATTGGCTAAGGAAAAAATAATAATTTTTGTCTCATCACCTATTTTCCCTACTTAATATTTCTTATTTATCTTTCTCACAGAAAGGAAATGTGAAGAGTATTTTTCTCTTAAAATAAGAGCAGGGAGAATCTTTTTCTTTTCTGTGCCCACATGGTAATTTTCAAAAGTGCATGTATTTGTAACTTACTTTTCACTTGCTTTATACCATTTGGAGGAAAGGCTTTCTGGTCAACCCTTCTGCCAGGCAAAATGAACGTATGGATGGCAGCGGCTGCCCTATGCTTTTTCTCTCCTCACCTTCTCCATGGGCCTTTGGCACTGATGGATTCTCAGCAGGAATTGGGGCCTTCAGGATTTCATCCCAGCCACAAAGGCCCCTGGACTCTCCCTGTGGCCTCCAGTATATGACTGGCTCTGTCATGTTCATGAAGACAAAAATTACATGTTTTTTAATCCCCTTTTCAAATGCACCACCATTAAGGGAAACATTTCAGCAAATTTAGGGGTAGCACAAAGAGGTAACTGTTCTGAGCAGACAGAAAATTCAATTCTTCTTCAGATTCTGTGTGTGTGTGTGTGTGTGTGTGTGTGTGTGTGTGTGTGTGTGTTATGTATGGAAAACTTTTATACTTATACTTTATCTTCACAGCTTGTCCAGCACTTTCTCCAAGCTCTTTCTGCAACAGCACATTCAAAGCAAAAGTAAATAAGTAACGAGATGTTCATTAGGGTAATCCTAGAATGAGCCTTGTGTTACCTCCCAAATTAAAATCTCTTACCACTTCTAATTGGCTTTTGAAATGGAAACTTTGGATTCCTAGTATCTTATATTTTAAGTAGAACATATCAGATCTTCATCTCTGAAAACATGAAAGCAAGCATCTTCCAACATTATTGTAGTTTTTTTCTGCCTTTATAGTCTTTAATTAGCAGGAGCAAGAGCTAATATTTAAGGTAAATCAGGTAATAATAATAGCTAACATTTATCTAGCACTTCAAATGGGCCTGAGACTATGCTAAGAACTTTATGCCCATTATCTCATTTAATTCTCAAGACAATACTGCATTAGAAACTAATATTATCCTCATGTTACAGATGACAAAACCAGGTACCAGAGAGATTGAGCAATTTGCCTAAGGTCACACAGCTAGTAGGTGGCTTGAGTAGGTCCATCTGTTCCTGGCATCTGAACACTTAACCATGACACTTGCCTACTGCCTTTGCCAAGTGGCAAATAATTGTCTCTCTAAAACTTTTCGAGAAAAAACTTGCCTTCAATGTGTTTTTTCCAATCCCATCATGAATAAATAAAGGCTACACTGGCATGCTTCAGCCGATCCCTTCCCACCGTTTTGTATACAGGAGTTTAGACATGGCCACAGATGAATCCCTTATGGAGAGCAGCTGGTTCTGACTGTTGGGAGCATCAGAATTAGCTGCAGCAGTTGCTTTTGGCACTTCATAGTTAACCAAATTTTTCTGTAGTCGTTCTGGTGACAAATACTCTGGGACAGAATTTAGCAATCACAAAAACCAAAAGACCCAAAATATTTAGGCAGGCAAATAGTTTGCAAGGGACATCATGTGAACCCCAGACCTTAGGAGTTTTCATTCTTTCCCGTTCTTTAACCTTGCCTTCACACGAGAGACTAGTTTAGAGTCATATTAAATCACAAGGCATCACAGTGAAAGTAGGAAAAAGGCAAAATCGTTTTGCCACTGTGGACCTTGATTCCTATTTCCCATTACAAATTAGTGTGAGAAAGCCCCTGATTTGGCTAACAGGGGCTCATTTAGTTATTTTAACAGATGTGGGGTTTTCCTCAGAATCTTTAGAAGCAACTTTCTTACTATTTGCTCCTCAATGCTTAGAAAAATAAAGTCCCTGAAATGAGATAAAGGTCAGCCACCAACAGAGACCCTGTAATCTCTTTCCCATCTCCCTTCAGGCAGTTAAAATTCTCCTTCTTTATTGAAATGTTGTGCTCAGTAGAGGTATAAACAAATTGTAAGAGACCACTTATTTAACAGTCTGACAGCTTAACCAAATCTCCTTGTAGCAGAGCTTCCATTGTAAGATTCAGTTCTCATATGCCACAGAGGAAAATTCATATTCATAGCAGTGTAATCTCATGTGAAAACCTGTCACGTTAATGGTACGGTCTCTACAGTTACACTGTTTACGGGGTTTGTAGTGGCACCAGCCACATTACCATATTCGTGCTGAGGATCCACCATCTCCTTCATCTTGGGAAATCTTGGCATTGAATAAAATAAGAGAGCTGATCCTTTATGCAAATACTACCAGTAAACATGGACCACTTAGCATATGCGCCTTGCCGGCCATAAGGAGCATTAGTATTGGAAACACCTCTTTCTGCCAAGAACACTGGAGTCCTCCTGTCATGAACTATTTATTCAGAGATCAGTCTTCTTGTTGGCAGCTAACCACCAAACCCACAAGCTTGTGTTTAATGTGCTCTAGGAGGATAGACTGAATTCTCCTCCATGAACTGTGCGAGAGTGATGCCTCACTGAGGTGCCCTGGAAAATGTGCTGCCTGGAAATTGTCTGTACCAAAGCTTGTGAATGATACAGCACTTCTCATGGGTGTTAACGGCATGGTTGATCTGTTCCAGCCAGCCTTACCTGAAAGCAAGAACAAAATAAACACAGCAGACTGCATGGGCTCTTGAGGGAGATTTGGCTCTACTCTGCAAACTCAGAGCTTTCTACTAACAAAAGTCTCCCAACAGCCTGCTCGTTTGCACAGTAAAAACAACGTGCAGATTTCTTGGCAATTGGAGGGGTTATCCAGCAGCTATGACAAAAGTTAATGCTCACATTTTTCTTATGAAATGTGTACATGTGGCCTTCCTCTTCAGCAAGGACACTCTCAATGGACCATTTTTTTTTGTTGGGGGATCCACTCCTTACTCACTCCTCATCCAGGGGGGCTGGACAGGGATCTGCCCAGCTTTCAGATAACGCTCATGCCCAGGTCTAAGCGAATAAACATATTGCATTTCTCTAGGTCACAGACACTGCAGGAGGTTTGCATCTGAATTACTAGATGTTTACTTATACAGAAGGGACAGAGGCTCTGCTAGTTCTTGTTGTATTCAAACTTGAAAGGGTGTAGCCTTGGAAGCTGCTGGCAGACATCCTAGGACTACAAAAGGCATGGGAATAGAACTGATATGGAGGAAGCTGACCTGAAGAAAGGAGAGTAATATTTCTGGTGATGTCATTTAAAGCTGATCAAGCCACACCTGAAGCTTTTAAGAAATTTAAATGACAGTTATCCAAGTACTTTATGTATTAGGATTGTCACAATTGCTCTTCTTTAGAGTGGTGTATTTTTCCAAAAATATTTTAGGGACAGTAAACATATCTTACCAAACTGATAGAGAATAGTAATAATAAATGTTAGGCAAAGGCAAAGTGTTTAGTTTACCAAAAGCTTTCGGAAACATTATTTCATTTGATCCTCATTAGCAAAACATGAGATATATAAGATGAAGATTATTATTTTATTCCTATAAGGGTTAATTGGTGTCACAACAAAAGAACAAAAGGGCAGAAACTGACCTTAGTGATCATCTGTCCTGCCCTGCTATATTACAAATGAGGACATTACAGTTCCGAAAAATCAGGAGACTTACCTAACATCGCGCAACTAGTCACTTAATTAATATTTTAGGAGAAAAAACTTTTTTGAATTTCTTTGTAAGTTCAAATGCTACCACATCTTTATTATCCACTAATCTCTTATACCCGAAGTACAGCTTCCTTCTTTAAACAAACAAAACAAAAACAAAAACAAAAAAGAGGACATGATTCACTCATACAAAAGGAACATTAAATCTAATTCAAGTAAGGTACCTGAGCCCTTGAAATGTGACTGGGTCACAAACTGGACAGAGCCAATTTTCCTATCCATAACCATAACACGGCACCTTTCTCATTGCCCCAAGATATTATCCCATCACTGTGATGTTATAAATTGGTAGGAAGTGCTTCCACCCTGTCTATGATGCCTTGCTTGGTAGTTGTGAGCACTGGTTTTCTTATCCTTAGGGTCGTGAAGCTGGCTCTTCATTGGCAATGAGGCATCTGGCTGGACGCTGGCCATCTGCCTGCAACGAAGAAAACGCTATTCTTGGAGATCTCATTCTTGATTATAATGGGTAAGGTTACTACTGCATGGTATCTTTCCCAGGTCTGGCATAAGTTTAAACTAGATTTCTGCCATATTTCTCCCCAAATACCTTTAAAAATATTGGATGGCAATATGTTTGGTTACTCAAATATATTCAATTAATAAAATCAATTTATTCAAATTTTCAACAAATACTACGTGAGTGGTCCTGTTCTAGGTGCTCGAATAAAGTTGTGAACAAAACAGAGAAAAACGTCTGACCCTGTGGGACATAAGTTCTAGTGAGGAAGCCGACAAACAAGGTAAGTAAAATGTATAGTTACGTAGTGATACACAATAATGAGGGGAAAAAATGAAGCAGAAAAGCAGGATAGGCTTTCCCAAGATGGAAAGGAGGTGTGCTTCTAAATTGCTAGATGCTTGCTAATAATGAAGGGACAAAGGCTTTGCCAATTCCTGTTGTATTCAAGCTTGGAAGGATATAATCTTGGAAGCTGCTGGCAAACATCTTAATGACTACAAAAGACATGAGAACAGAACTGATATGGAGGAAGCTGATCTGAGGAAAGAAGAGTAACTAGCATTTGGTGATGTCCAAGCCTAATCAAGCCCTTAGAAGTAACTAGGAACTAAGATGGAGTAACTAAGGAAGTGAGGGATCTTGTCATAAGAATACCTGGCAGAGGGAGCAATCCAGAGGGACCAGCAAGTGCAAAGACACTGGGGCAGAAGCACACCTCAGTTGTTTGAAGAACAGGAAAGAGGCCAGTGTGGTTACATTGGCATAATTGAGGGGAAAGCAGTAGGAAATGGGGTCAAGGGATAAGAGGGCATCATCATGTGGACTTGACTTTTATTCTGGATGAGATGGGAATCCTTGGAAGGTTTTGAGCAGAGGATTCTCATGATTGAACTTTATGTTTTTCAACAGAATAGCCCTGGCTGCTAGGTTGAGAAGAAACCTCAAAGGGCAAGGATAGAAGCAGAGAGACCAGAGACTGCCACAGCAGTGATAGATGATGGAGAGTTGAACCGGAATGGCAGCAAGAGGGTGATGTGAAGAATGTGAAGGACATATATATATATATTTTTATATACTTTATTTATAATTTATAAATATATAGAATTATATATTATATAATATATAATTTTAAAAAGTTATATATAATTTATAATATATATATTAAAAAACTAGTAACTAAGATGGAGTAACTAAGGAAGTGAGGGATCTTGCCATAAGAATACCTGGCAGAGGAGCAATCCAGAGGGAATTACAAGTGCAAAGACCCTGGTGTCTCTTCCCCTAGGAATGACAGATATCTATATATATTAGATTTAACAGTATTTGCCAACAGATCATATATAGGGACTGTGAGAGAGGAAAGAGTCAAGGGTCAAGGATGCCCTTAGGATCTTTGGGCTGAAACAACTGGAAGAATAGCGTAGCCAACAACTGGAGACTGCAGGCAAAGATAGTTTCAAGAAGAATGCGAGGATCTCGGTTTCGGACATGTTAAGTTTGAGACGTCAATTAGATATCCAATTGGAGAGTCAAGTGGGTAGATGGTTGTGAGTTTAATGGAGAGGTCCAGAGTGAAGATACAATTTTGGGAGTCATCAGCACAGAGGTGGTGTTAAAGTTGTAAGACTGGAAATGTTTGCCAAGACAGTAAATGCAATTACAAAAGCGAAGTATCAAGAGATGAGCCCCGGGCAAGTCCAACATTTAGAGTTTGGAGGGATGAAGAAGACACTGCCAGTGAGGTTGGGGGAACACCAGGAGAACCCGGGAGGCAAGAGAGAAAAGTGTTTTAAGGAGTAAAGCATTCAACTTTGTCAAATGCTGCCCATAGGTCAATTAAGAGGAGGTCTGAGAAATTACATTAGAGTTAGCAGTGTTCTTGACCATTGGTGACCTTGAGCAGTGTGAGTGGAGAGGTGGGGGTCCCAAACTGGGTTCACGAGAGAGAGAAAGAGAGAGAAGCAACTGGAGGTTGCAAGAACAGATGTTTCCTTCAAGGGGTTTTCTTCTTAAAGAGAGGAGGAAATGGGATATAACTGGAAGAGGAAGTAGGGAGAGAAGAGAATTATTTCTAAGAAAGAACAGCATGTTTGTAAGTTGATAGGACTGCCACTGTAGAGAAAAACTTGAAGGTGCAGGGTTGGGGATGGAGGCAGCAGGGAATTGCTGGAGCAAATGTCCTTGGGTACGAGGGACAATGGGGCCAACACCCAGGTGGAGACTTTGGCCGAGGGCAGGAGCAAGGCTAGGTCATCACAGTGATAGGGGAAGGTAGAGGCTAGGCCAGTGGCAGGTAGGCTGGCAGATGCAAGGTAGAAACCTCGTGACAGTTCTTCTCTCATCACTTCCATTTTCTTGCTGAAGTAGTGTGCTTTTCATGCAAAGAGGTGGCTTTCAACATTTTTACGAAGCTAAGGAATGTCAATGTTGAGAATTTTGTGACTAGGAAACCTAACAAGAGTTGTGTAGCTAGTGTTAGTTTTGTGCCTAACTTATCATACTCTTCAGAATAGATGGCTCTGCTATCCTAGGACTGGGCCTGTCTTTCTAGAAACAAATTCCTGACACCCAGATTAGACGGTTCTGAGGAAGTCTCACATACCTGATTCTGTCATTCCTAGGGGAAGAGACATAAACCTTCCATTATCTTGATTTCGTTGAGTGCCTGCCTTTTCTCTCTTTCTCAAGGTTCCCCCTCCCTGTCAAATCTCTTTTCAGACATTCAGGAGACAGCATGCTCCGGAGGCAGTTGCAGCATACAGTAGACCAGAGGAAACCCCAGGGAAACTTCAGGGAGGTCCTGTATCTTACTGGTTTTTCCAGATTTACATTGAGATTGTCCCTGATAATTCCTTTCTCTACTTTCATGACTTTTAAAAACTCATCCTTAAATCTTTAAGAGATGTTTACAGAACCACGATGGATATAATAAATACACTCTTTTCCACAATTTAGAATTTGAGATTTTTGAAGTGTTCAGGCAGGTAGGGAAAGAAGGGGAATTTGTTATGTCATCCAATTCTGACAGTTCTATGAGGTAGGTATGATTATCTAGATCTTATAGATCAGATTCAGAGAGATTAAGTAACTACTTGCCCAAATAGTAAGTAGGGGTCCCAGACTTGAACTCTGGACTCTCAGAGCCCAGCACTGTGCTCTTTTCATTGTACTTTGCTCTATGATCATTTAGGAAAGGCAACTACTACGTCAGTAATTTATGAAGGAATTTCCTGCCCTGTCCATAGCCTAGCTCTCTAGATAACTCAGAAACTCCTACCTCAGACCCTTGTTCTGTGGGGTTGTTCTACATAGAACCTTTTGATATACCATGGGCATTCCAGATCCAGAACACTGCTTTCTGCCAAGGTGACTTTTAATTTACCAGGGCTCTGTTTGGTATACATATGTCCAAACCATTGGTCTACTGTTTTATTGCAAAAATCAGTAAGGAAGGAAGTTTAGGCACACAACTAGAATGTGAAGCTGCTTTTTTTTTTTTTTTTTGCTCTTCATTCTGTGTCTCAAATATACTTCTTAGGCATTCCAAGTGGACATTTACGACTTTTTACAGATCAGCTTTTCCAAGTACACGATCTAAAGTGGCACTCCTCTATTTTCAGAGCTCCTAGCTCCTTTCATTAGCAATCTTTAGTGAGAAGAGGGAGGCCATCCTAAGTAAACTTCCTCAACTCCTCTACCCTTTGCATCAGATTTGCTTCATGTTTATTCCACCCTCCTTCCTCTGATCTCAGAGGCAGGAAGCCGTGTCCCTTATCTTTCCAAGATAACCTTTCTGTGTGTGTCCACGATGCCACTTCCTCCCATGTCTTTAATGGGAACCTCTTCTCACATGTTCAAGCTCATATTTAGCCTCGTGCCTAAAATTTTTAAAAATGCCTGCTATCCATTAAGCCACAGCTGCTTTTCTTAAGTTTCACTGTGTCGAACTTTTTGGACGAGATGCTAAAACTCAATACATTTATGTCTTTTTATGGCAATCTACCCTAATTATTCTATTGAAATCTCTCACTTTGGATGGCTTCCTTTGGGAATGTTTTCATCCATTAGCCTCCCTGTCACTGAACCCTCCTCCGATCTCTGATGGTTTTCTCTAAGCACCTGCATTGAGCTTTTCCTCTTCTCTTCCTCGAATCTAGTCAGTCTCCCAGCTTCTGCCTCTCCCTTTTCCTTCCCCCACTGTGTTCTTCCGCTCTGTGATATGACTCACTCCACAGCTCCCTCTCCCCCAAGGTGAGCTGGCATTCTCTTGCCAATGCCAGGCCATGACTCCTCTGATTGGCTAGAGGTCTCCCTGCTCCCTCTCCTCTGGTGGAGCCCATCCTCAAAGTCTCTTCCTTCACAAAGCCTTCCAGGCTCATCTGTCCTTGGTTAGAATCAGCTTTTCCTTGGGAAGTTTTCACTTTCCAGAACCTTATTATTGTACTTATTATAATATGTTTTATTACTACTTTGAGTTACTGTTGGTTCCTTCATTTGACTGTAAGCTTCACAGGGCAGGCGCCATATCTAAGTTGCCTTTTTACTCCCCACACCCCTATGCTGAGTGTGCTGTTTTTCTTATGGTAGGCTGAACTAATTTGAACTGAGTTAAGTAGGACACAGGAAGGACAAGTGGGGTTTGGTGAATATTCAGATACCCAGGCGCCTCCAATATTGACCCCAAGTTATGGGAAGGCTCACAAAAGCCAGGAAACATGGATGTTAAAGAGGAATCAAAGGAGGAAAGCATAAAAATGAACTAAATGAAAGGACTTGGGGAATGACAGAACCATAGCAGAGAATGGAGACAGGAGAGCAAAAGGAATGGCCAAGGAGAGCTTGGGAAACAAGGGGCATGAAGGCAGGGGCGAAGGGGGCACAGAACAGGAGAATCCCATTTTCTCTGTCCCATGCCTTTGGACCTTTATTTCTCACATGTAATTTCTCTGGCCCAGGGAAAATAAAACCAAATTTTCACAAGGATATTTGGAAGCTTATTATTTATAAAGTTTTAGAAGATCTTCAAATATACAGCATAAGAGAGAGAGATTTTATTGTTTCATAAGTAGTCTTTACTTTTAAAGTGAGATAAATGTCTTTAAATACAACTGGAAAATATGCCAAAAGACTTTCCCTTCATTTTTCTGTTGAAACACTAAAGATACACTGACCACACTGACTATAAATATATATTGAATGAATTTTTAAATGGCCAGATAAGAAATAGTAATTGATTATATATAAAATGCCTATTTGCACCTCCTTGTTTTACTTACCCTTTTACCAAAAGGCAGAAAGAAGCAATACAGTAAATTTATTTTTAATATCAGTTTTCCTCTCTTTCTGCCATTTTTCTTTGCACTAATAGTAAATATTATAGTTAATTAAGCTGAAATTTCACAGGCTGCTCTCCTAATGTGATCATTTAAATCCAGGCCAGATGCTAACCAAACCCTACTTAAACAAGGCCTTCCCCACTCTTAAGATTCACCCTAGAAGGTTCCATGGACAGTTTTAGAATATTTATTTCTGAAAACTGACATACAAACATTTTCCACAACAGGAAAGAAAGCATCAGCTTTCTATTTGCAGCACAAGAAAACACCACTGGGATGAAGCCTCAAAAACACATTTGGGTGACGGCAGATCACGAGACACTTGGAGTAAAGATATCAGGTTTCAATCAAAAATATATAGACTGGATATGAATAAACTCCCCTGAAATCTCACTCACTTCCACTGACTGGGGTTTCAGATGGGGAGATCAGTAACACTTACAGATGACTCCAGAGAAACAAGGATCCCATCTGCAGACAGATGAAAAAGAGGAGGAAATTTTTCTTGGGTGCTTTGCTTGAGACATGTTAGAAACAAAATAGTCTATCACATCTTTCTAAAAGCATCGGCTGGTAGTCTTTTGCCAACAATTCAATTGATTTAGAATGCTAAGCTTGGAGAATTGCATCATCTGTCTTAGAGGTCTGCAGGCTCACTCCTGCCTAACCACTGGGAAATGAAGACATGAAAAGTCAATGACATCCTAGCATTGGCATCTGTTTTGTCTTTGCGCTCATATGCAAAGACAGCACAATGAGGGAAATTATAAATGGCAGCATATTTTCAACCCTATCTCAATCAGATGTCTGCCACTGTCCTTTCCAAATCTACTCTCCACCCTGCTTCATGCAACAGAAGGCTGACCCATACACTACCAGCTGTGCTTGGTTAATGGCACACTCTGGCAGGAGACTGGAGGAGGGAGGAGAGTGAGGTCTGGGTATGCATTCCCCAGCTCCCTCCTTGTCTGATTGCAAAGACTGCTTCTCTCCACCAAAGGCTCCTGTCAAATGCCTTCTCCATGCAGCCACTCCTTCTAGATTCTTGTAACCACTTGTCCCTTCTGGCCTAAGAGTGATAAAGGTTAACAATGGTCCCTGTATTAAGCACCCTTAAAATTACTAGTCTGAATCTACCAGCTGCTTCCTGCTCATCCCTGACTGAAATGTGGGCTAACAGTGATACATTACTGGTGACCATCACCAATAATGTTGTATTGAAGATTCAAAGACTAGCATACAGATCACAATAACAAATGCTATGATTCTTTTGCCTCAGCCTCCCTAGAAGCTGGGATTACAGGCGTGTGCCCCACAGCCGGCTAATTTTTGTATTTTTAGTAGAGATGGGGTTTCACTATGTTGGCCAGGCTGGTCTCGAACTCCTGACCTCAGGTGATCTGCCCGCCTCAGCGTCCCAAAGTGCTGCTATGATTCTTTGTTGTTGACCTTGGGCATGGGAGGAAGAGAAAAATGGCAAAAATTCCATAGATTTCCTATTCCTGCCACAGACCTTTATCACGGTAGATAAAGATTGGGCCATAAGGAACTTCAATCTAGGATCAAGTATTTGCTCTTATAATTTAGTTGAGGCTTATTGATGATTTTCATTTACATGTTTAAGATACCCAAATGTTAATATGAATATGAAGAAGGAAATAATAACTAGAGGATGACCTGAATTTTTTTTTTTTTTTTAACGGCGTTTCGTTCTGTCCCCCAGGCTGGAGTGCAGTGGTGCGATCTTGGCTCACTGCAAGCTCCGCCTCCCAGGTTCACGCCATTCTCCTGCCTCAGCCTCCCAAGTAGCTGGGACTACAGGCGCCCGCCACTATGCCCAGCTAATTTTTTGTATTTTTAATAGAGACGGGGTTTCACCGTGTTAGCCAGGATGGTCTCAATCTCCTGACTTTGTGATCTGCCCGCCTCGGCCTCCCAAAGTGCTGGATTACAGGCGTGAGCCACCATGCCCAGCCAAGGATGACCTGAAAATTTAAAACCATATTATCCTATAGAACTTAAAACTGGCAGATGAAATTTTGAAAAACACTGTAGTTGGATTCAATTTTCCTTCCACAGTCTATCCTTGGTTTTGTGTTTTAGTTTTTCTCCCTCAGTCTTACCATTTACATAATAACAAGATCCTTGTTTCTGTAGTAATCAGTTCTCTTAATTTTCCACTTGAAGTTATTTAATCCTTCTTAAGAAGGCAAGTGTGTCCTAGAAACTAGAGTAAGAAATAGGAGCACGCTGATCAAATTATGTTCCTTTGAGTCAAACTTGCCTTTTCTTGTGCCTAAATTTGTCTTTTGGCAAAGTGAGAGAAAATGAAGTTAATACCCCTACACTTTAGTAGACTGAATCACACAAAAAGCTGACAATGCCTCAGGATTCGTGGTGATCCCAGCTTTACTACAAAAAGGTTTTATTGTTACATCATGCAGCACTGTATCTCCTAGCAGACGGATGCAGCAGAAGGTATATCTCAAAAATAATTTTTAATATTAAAACATATTTGATTATAAATGAAATGGAGAAAAACGTGTTTATCTGAACATAAGGTGTAAATGCAGATGCTTTTTCAAAAGGAAATGTGTTCTTCTTGAATTGTCAGCATCTTTCACCCAATTGTTTGATGAGCTTATGGTCCTAACTGTCAAGACTCTGCCTAGATAATTTAGTTATTATTATTTTTTATTTTTAACACTTAAATAAAACTTTTACTGCTTAGAAGGGAGAACAGGGGTTTTGATCACTGAACAGAAACCTCCAGGACTGCAGAGCTTGGTGGGTATTATCCATTTGCCTTTCCTATCCATTACTCATCCAGAATTCATTCATTTATTCATTCATTCATCCATCCATCCATTCATTCCATTCATCCAAAACATTTATTAATAAATGGCTAACTATAATACAATGTAAGTATTATTATTAAGGCTTGGATCACAAGATGTTGGAGCCTAGATAGTTCTCTGGTTGAGGTTGGGTAATGAGGGGGGATTCAATTTTATGTTGGGACTTGAAAGATGAGCAACAGTCCCGTAAAAACAATGGATGGCGAAGGAATTCCGGGCAGAAAGAACAGCACATGTAAAAGCCTAGGAGCATGAGAATGTCTGGTGTGACCAGGTGACGAAGATTGAGCCAGGTGTCAAAGGCCTGGTGTGCTGAGTTAGGGTCTGAATTTCATCCTATGGACACAGGGAGCCTTTAAAATCTTGACCCAGGGATAGGGCATAATCACACTTGTATTTTTTTAAAAGTTGTGTTGTTTAAAGTTTGGATGGATGGGAGGAGGCTTGGAAAGCAGGAGGGGGGTCACTCTAAAAATCAAGGTGCAAGACAGTGCAGGTTTAAATTCGGGCAATGGCACTGGAAAGGAGAGAAGAAGGATATGTCTCACAGATATTGTAGAGGCACAGATCAATAGGACTTGGGCTGTTCGTGGGGAGATGGGAGTGAGGGAGAGTGGAGTGAGTCAGAGATGACTCTGAAGTCTTTAACTAGTGAACCAGAGCAACATGCTTGTGGGGAGGCAGAATGAATTCACTTAACAATATGCATGGTTTGTGGTTGCTGGGACTGTGCAGATGGAGATATCCAATTGACAGGTGAAATGTGAAGGTGGAGCTCAGAAGCCAGGAGAGGATTGAAGATTTTGGCTATAATTACTTCATAAGAATTGATGCCATGGAGATGGATGAGATCATGCAGACCAAACACAGAGAATGGGAAGAGGGAAAGGAAAAGGAAAAAAATTAAAGTCTAATGGGCTGTGCTTTTTCAGCTGCACAGCATTCATTCCTTTTTTCTGGTGCTAGTTCTTTATTTCCTTTGGCCAGCCACACCTCCCTGCTGCATGTAATTCTGTTAAAGTAAACCTTCATGGTGTCCTGTCCAAACTATGCTATATTTCCTGCTCCGGGATGGACAGAGTATGTGTCTCATCACCCTGGCCACAGTGACTTGATCAGCGATGTGGCAGTGACGTGCTAGAATGGGCTCCTTCCACTTCACAAGTGGCATTACATCAGTAGCTTGAAATTAGCCATGGTGGAGGTATTTACACCACAGAAATTAGCAAACACTAAAAATCAGTCCCTCCCTCCTTGCCGAGAGCCAGGTTACCGGCACACTGCTGAATGTGAGCATAAACACATGCAGACCAATGAATGTCTTCTCAGAGATCTGATATACAAATCTCAGGGAAAAGATGCCCTTTTTCACTCTCATTGCAAACTGTGAGGTGTGCTCATGGCAAACTTTCTTGCTTCAGGCAAGTTTTTTGTAGAAAAAAACTTCTACAAAAAACCTGTCTGAGAAAGAACAGACAATACAGAGGGAAGGTCGCCACAGGGAGAAGACACAGAACCCCTGCACAGGATTTGTTGCTGTTTTGTTTTTTCAGTTTTCAAAAACTTCCTAAAGTTTACAAATGCAACCTACCCATAGAAAATTCCATATAACCTATGTGTTCAGTTAACAAATTAAAAAATAAATACTGAATGCTCACTGCTCAGGTTAAGATATAGATTATTAATTGCCCAGAAGCCAACTGTATACTATCTCACTCCTCTTCATCTGGACCTTTGTCATAATTTTCTGGATTAGAAAAATCAATTTTATGACCTATGTATACGTTCATAATTGCAGAATTTTCTCTCTCTCTCTCTTCCTCTAAGTCACTTAAGGCAGAAGGCAGCATTTAGGAAATCATTGGTTTTCCTGGTGTGGGGAAATGGGATAGGTTTATAGGATGATATGAAAGATCCAAGGGAGAAAGATTGAGGATGGCAGAGCCAGAGAGAGTGATTTAGTGAACGGTAATAGGGAAGGTGGAGGGACATGGAATCCAGCATGCTGAGGGAGGCCTCAGCTTTGAAATAGAGGATAGAGAGATAGATGCCTGCTTCTAATACAAGGAAGGGAATTAGTGTCTACTCATGAATTTCTTTGACTCATATATGAAAGGTACAGCTGAACAATAGTAAGTGCTTCCAATTTCATCTTAGCCCATGCTCTATGAGTGCGGAGCCTTTCTTGAATAAGCTGTTGCATCCATGGACTTTGGAGCTAGTGACCTGGGATCTCCTCTCCTTTACCCTTTGGCCTGGCATCTCTGGGCACAGGTCTTTGTGCTTGGTTCTGGCTCCTGGAACCCGGTACTCCTTGACTTTCTCCCTGGCACAAGGCTCTGGCAGTGGCTTTGCCCCATGGAGCCTCAGCCTATGGCTCAGCACCATTTCTTACCTCCTTAGGAGTGTCTAACACCCTGGCCTGGTCGGCACGCTTACTTTCTCTGGCCCTAGTTTTGTCTCTAAGGAAACCAGCTCCTGCAATGGGGTGGGGTTCAGGATTAGTGGGCTGGTTGGCAGGAAAGGAGCAAAACAGGTAAATGTGGAGGTGGAGGTGCAGGAAGGTGGGTAAACAGGATCCACTCCTGTGACCTCCTTTGCTGAATTCACTTGCTTAGCCCCAATCCCATGTCCAGAAAATATTCCTAGGACCTCTCTAGTCTGCTCGTCCAATAATTCTTGAGACGTTAGATCTATTTTCCAACCCATCCCTGCTTCTGATTAAGTGTGTGTTTAAATTGCCTTGGCTACATCAAAAATAAAACATTTCTACAAAAACTTTCTGGAGTCCTTGCCTTGTTTCTGAGCTTGCTTTTGAAATACCAATTAGCCAGAGAAATATATGCTTCATGTTTCCAAAAAAAGAAATAGGGAAGACCTCGCTAAAGATAGCTCGCTCTGGTGAGAGATGTTTTTTCTTTGAGAAGCTGCAACTAAATGTCTATGTATTCCAACAACATTTAGCAAAAAATGTCCCTTGTCCTTAGAAGAATGGAAGGCACCGAATGAGAAGTCTCTCTCAGGCCAGGCAATAATGAAAGGCTTTGGACTATTAGAACTAGAGTCTGAACTGTATAAAACATTCATCTGTGCAGGAGCAGAAAGCTCAGTCAAATGACTTCTAACAATTCCTTGACTCTGGGTTTGAATGGATAGGTACGGGCACATATACCACTTTAACTGAACTGACACCAAAGCATTCCATCTCATCCTAATAGATGGCAAAGGTCACTCTTTCCCTTCATTTGATGAATGACTATGGCACCACCACATTTGTCTTATACTTGGCAGCAATTCTCAAGTTAGTGATAATGAGGGTCTTCCTAACAAGGGAGCCAACTGCTCTAGTGAGTTAGTGGAAGCCATTGCATCTGCCCAGCTACTTCACATAGAGTTCACAGCCAAAGGAAAGTCCTGCTGCCCAGAGGCACACAGCAAAAGGGTCTTAATGCAATAATATTTCTGAAGATAGCAGTCCCCAAATAGTGATCATAAAAACTCACAAACACTGTTAGCCCACAGAATATTATTAGGTTGGTGCAAATGAAATTGCAGTTTTTGCCATTGAAAGTAGCGGCAAAAACCGCAATTACTTTTGCAACAACCTAATACTATACTGAGCATGGAAGTGACTAAAGAAAAAATATCAAATTTTCCTCTTCATTTGGAAAAATTCTAGAAAATGAGAATGGTCATCATTCCACTCCTACCATGCTTCATTTGGGTAGAAGTTCTGCAGTCCCAGTGGATAATTGCATGGATAGCTTAGTCCTGTCCAGTGGCTGTTTAAAAATTAATGTGGTGAGTGGGAAGAATATTTCTTTAAGAAGAAATACTGAGCCAACAAGAGAGACTAGAGGTGAAGTAAGAATGTCAGAAGATAGAAAACACAGATATGATGAAGTAGAAGGCTAAAAATATGATTTTGTTCTGTTAGATATAATGAGACTTTGACTCAATGACCTCCTTGACTCTCCAAACTTGGAATTGGTTTCAAACAGGAATTGGAATTCTTGCTTACTGGCAGAAAAACATTTGTTTCTGGGGTCAGCAATGCCTTATATTTCCCAGAACATATTTCACAGCAAATCAGCAGCTGTACCGAGGATGGAGTTCTAGATGCTCTCTAACAAACTTCAGACACGAAGCAGGATACAGACCTCCTCCATTGCTTAGTTCTTTCATCTCTGAGGAGCATACCCAACAGAATGGTTGAAGAATAAATGACATTGCAGAGGGGCTGTGTTTTTATCTCCACAATACTCTTTAATATGATTCTGTGCTACCATCGAAACTTTATTTAAGTAAATTATAGGTGCACTTCTCTCTCCTCATTAATTTATTCATTCTTTGGTTGTTTGTCATTTTCTAAAAACCCAAACATATAAGAAGCATTTTCTGTGTGTTAGATACTGTGTTAGATGTTAGAGAATCAAAGGAAAACAAACAAAAACAAAAACATGGTACCAGCCCTTGAAGGACTCTTAGTGTCTAGCAGAAAAAGATTGTCACATTAACAAACAAGCCAAATAAAGACATGAAATTTCCACTGCTGGAAATATTTACATTTACTGTATGTGGTGAAAAAAAAAAGAAGTGGTCAATTAACTGTGTGTGTGTGTGTGTGCGCGTGCATGCGTGCGCGTGTGCTCTCACACATGCAAGATAGGGGAGGGGATGTAGATCAATAAGAAAGGGTTCAGGGAAAACGTGGCCCGTGAATAGAGTCTTGCAAGATGAGTTGGCACTGACTGGGAGAGCAGGGTGAAGGAGGGAGCATGCCGTGTTCTTGACCGTTGGAATCTGGAGTGTTGATGAGGGCATCAAGTCACCGGGACGCAAATATGGTAGGGGCAAGATTTCAGAAGGCCTTCTATACCACATTAAAAAGACTGGGCTCTGCCCTGCAGTCACAGAAGGTTTTAATCATATTAAAACTGTAAACTATTGCTGGTTTGGAACAATCCCTCCCCCAGCAATGCAGAGGAGAGATTGGAGGGGCAAGGGGCTGAGGCTGACCAGATGGCAGGCCATTGCAAGGTCCAGCCAGTTGAGACTAAGCCAAGGCAATAGCAGTGGAGGGTGAAGAGACTTACAGGAGGGAAGCCAAGGAGGGGAGTGGCTGTGGGAGTGAGGGAGAATGCAGCCTCGGAGCCAGCCCAGGCTACGGGCTTGGGTGGAGCATCCACGGAGATTGGGAGTGGAGGAGTAGATGAGATGATGAGCCCATTCCACTTGTCTGAATTGGAGTTGCCTATGGGACATCAGGGTGAGAGGTCCAGCAGGCAAAATAATATAGGGATTCTTACATTAAAGAGTTTAGGGTCTGCGATCTTGGGTGGGAAAAAAAATTGCATCTTTCTTTTCATTAACCTCTAACTAAAATTTAGTATTTCCTTTATGAGAGTACGCAAGAGACCACAGTGATATTAGCAGTACCTTTGACTTTGTCATCCGTAGAAATGACAGATGCATTCATACCACTTTTCAGTTATTGCAGACATCTTGAAATTTGCTCACACGTATCACTGCTTCAAAATGATGCTTATTACGCCTGCTGCTAAATATTATTTAATGTTAATAAAAGGCATGCATACTATGTCACACCTTTATTTTTAATATTTTAATAATTATATTTCTACATGACTTGTTTCATTTGTAATCTCACATATTTAATGTCAAGTATTTAAAAACATTATTCCGAGAAGGAGTTGATGGGCTTCAGCAGGCTGCCAAGTGTATCCATGGACCAAGTAAAGGTCAAGAACCTCTGGTCCAGAGTTTGAAGGCACCAGGCTGGTTCAATAATTCACGGACTTCTGCTGAACAACAATGTGCTGAGAAGGATGTGACCTATTCCCAGAGCTCCAGAAATAGATTGGGATGAAAGGAAATGGTTGACTGCAAAAGAAAATGAAGTTTGCACTTGTTTGGTTAGGAAGCTTCTGGCCTCCCGCCTGAAATAGTTGGCCTTTATAGATCCAAAGTCTCCTGCTCAAAATGTGCCCTGGGCTGGTTTCAGTTACTGCTCTTGGGAAATTGTGAAGACAAGAACCATGAGCCACTGTGATGGTGTGCACTGATCCCAGAGTAGGGCACTCTTAAAATGAACATCATTCAGCAGAGAGTTGAATCGTTTGTTAAAATCAGTTATGATGTGAGGAATGTAAAGCAATGGCAGACTTGTATAACTGTCCCTGGGCAGGACTTTTCCTTTCCTGAGTCCAGATCCTAGTGTTCACTCAGCCACAAAGAATAATGTTTGAAATTGGGCAGAGAAGATATATGGGGGTGGAGGCAATCAGCTCCGCTGACCACAAGGCCAGATGTGTCCATTCACTGGACATGTGAGGCCTCCCTCAGTTCATAGAATATCTCCTTTTCCAGCCCTCTAAGGCCAAGAGGTTGAACTTGACACTTGACCTTCCCACTAACCCTACCTCCTTCTTTAGTTCTGCCATCTTGTAGCTGCTCTTGTGAGGCAAAACAACCTAAATTGCTATGTGACTTTCAACTCTCAAAAAAGTGTAAAAGTCTACTTCCTAAGTCAAAGCCCTGTATATTTACTTCTGGAAATCTATCCTACTAAAATCTCACTCCTGTAATGGTTGTTGATTGAAGCATTATTTATGATTTTAAAAATTGAAAAAAACCCAAAAGTCTATCAAGAGGCAACTGCTTAGTTAGACCTGGTTCATCCATACTTATGAAGTACTTCAAAGTGCTTGAAAAGTATACACCAGTACAGACAGATACTCCTGCCACACTGTAAAGTGAAAAAGAAATTGTAGAATAATATGCATAGTAGGACTACTTTTTATTTATTTATTTTTATTATACTTTAAGTTTTAGGGTACATGTGCACAATGTGCAGGTTTGTTACATGTGTATACATGTGCCATGTTGGTGTGCTGCACCCATTAACTCGTCAAGGACTACTTTTTAAACAAAAGTGTGTGTGAGGTCCTCAATAGGTTTGTAAATGTCTAGATAAGGATCTAAAGGATCTAAAAGATGATCCCTGCACTTGAAGATGCTTATTTTGGAAGCTGAGAGTGGAATAAATAGGATGGGTAAGGGAGGAGGAGGATGAGAATTTCAAAGAGAAATTGTTGCTCTTTACTGTAATATCTCCATATTGTTTGAAAGTACAAAATTACTTTTGTGATTTAAAATAGAATTGGAAGAAAGATCATATTAGCTCTCATCATATGTAGTGGTAATCATCTGGGAATTGTTTTGTAAGTTTTAATTTGTCAAATAAACTCATGCAATATTAGAAAAAGTTCTGTATCAGTTAGAACTATGAATAACAGAGACCCGAAGTAACAGTGTCTTAGACAAACGAGGACTATAGTTCTCTGGAGATAGATAATCCAAGGCTACTTTGACAGCTGTTTCCCTGATGGCCCCTTTGAGCTCAATTTCCAACTCCTCCATCTTGAGTGTGTGGCCTCAGCCTCGTGGTATAAGATGGGCCTAGAGCTATGGATATCTCACTCCTGTTCTCAGAAGCAGAAGAAGGGCAGGCCAGGCGCGGTGGCTCACGCCTGTAGTCTCAGCACTTAGGCGAGGCTGAGCCAGGTGGATCACTTGAGGCCAGGAGTTCGAGACCAGCCTGGCCAACACGTTGAAACCCTGTCTCTACTGAAAATACAAAAAAATTAGCCGGGCATGGTGGCACGTACCTGTACTCCCAGCTACTCGGAGGTTGAGGCGGGAGAATCACTTGACCCTGGGAGGCGGAGGTTGCAGTGAGCCGAGATCACGCCACTGCACTCCAGCCTGGGTGAGAGAGTGACACCCTGTCTCAAAGAAGAAAAAAAGAAAGAAAAACGCACACACACACACACAGAAACAGAAGAAGGACAAAGAAGGGACTCAGGGGCAGAGCCAGCTCCATCGTCTGCATAATTTTTTTCTAAATCGCCAGTTCCATATTCTATGAAAGCACAGCACACAGAGGAAACCTTGAGCTGCTTTTCCTGCTGACTCTAGACCATAGCAGCGGTATCTGAAGCCTTCTTCTCAAGGCCTTTTCTTTTTCTTCCTTCACTCCACCTGCCTTCTTCTCCTTCCACATCCCCTTTCCATATTCTCCCCTCTCCATACACCACACTTCGGTTTGCCAAGCAGGCACCAGTCAGAGCTGAAGAGTTTACTACTTCCTAGGTTGCTTTGGGACTTGCTAGATCCTCACAATAGAATGGTAGGGACCACAATGAAGGCACTTTCCTTCTGGGCAGCATTTGGAGAATTAGCTCTCAGGGTGTGAGACAGAAACACACAAAGTAGAAAAGACACAGCCATTCAGCCAACTATGGGTTCTGCTTCTGGCTGCAGAAACAGCTAATTCTGGGTGTGTGTGTGTGTGTTGGGGGGGGTGTGTATTACAGAGGGTGCATGTGTACTGTTTATGTAAAATTTTAGCTACTTGATCTCTCAACATCTCTCTCCCATCCAAACCCCTAAAATGTTTCACCAACACCCCTCTTATGACATTTTTCTTCCTCTTTTGTTATAGTTATTCGTACATCTATTTTCTTTCTCCTACTAGACCATAAACTTCTTGAGGGCAGAGACTATTTTGATGCATCTGTATATATTTTGGCCTCTAGAAAGGTGCCTGGCACAAGGCCAGAGCTCAGTGTCTATTGTAGGAACGAATGCACCAAATGCTATTGAAATCTCAAGTGACATGTGGGTCGCGAACCTCCCAGAAAAGGCAGGTTATGGTTGTACAAAGATATTGTGAGGTCTTTTTGAACACAAAAAAATGGAGAGGATTTAAATAGGAGGAAAATGTGAAGAATGAGTTTGTATTCTGACACATGTCTATCTCTCTTCTGGAGTCTCCCCTTGTTGCCGAGTTGACACTTTTCTCTCCCTCCCCGCATCTCCTGTCACATTGACAGTCTGTCCCTGGGCAATGCCGCTCACTTTCAGATTGGATCAGCTGCCCATTGTGACTCACCTCCATATTTTAAACTCCCTAAAGGCATAGACCTTCCCTAACCCTTTCTATCCCTTATTTCTATTTCCTTATCTGGGCAGTGGTTACATTGGTATATAAATATACAAAAACTCTTCAAGCTGCACACAATATTTGTGCACTTGTCTGTATATATACTGTACCACAGTTTGTTTACATTGGAGAAAGAAAAGAAACATAAGCTCCTCAGAGCAGGGGTTCATGCGTTCTGCTCATCATAATATCCTCACCACCTGCAGAACCTGAACCTAGAGTAGGTGCTCAATGGCTATTTCTTGAATGAGTGAAGCCACTAACTCTGGGTTCGCATCCTATTTTATTCATATTTCTTTCTATCTATGTTTTGTTTGCAGCTCTTGGTTAAGCAGGAGTATGTGACAACAGGCCCAGAGAAGTTATGTACCCTCGCCATGAGAACCCAGCTAGTCAGAGCAGGGAGATTCTGTTTGCCTCCAAAGTCTTTGCTCTTTTTTCTTTTTCAAAAAAGCCAGTCAAATGTAGGAGTGGGGTGTTGTATACCAGCTTTAGTGAAACAACTACTGATAACCCACTATCATCAGAGCAGCCCTGAGCTATCCCACTATTTCAATGCTCCAGCCTCAGCTTCAAGAAGAGACAGATGGGAAATATGAGGACAGAGGTGTGAACAGGGAAGAGTAAAGACATATTCTTGGCCTAAGAGCCATGTGGATAATAGAGGAGGCAGCCAGTGAAAGGAAAGGGTCAGATTCTAGACTCGGAGGAGCTGCTGTTAGATGTAGGCTGTCCTCTGAGAGTTCTCTGATTCCAGGACCAGCAAGTGGTTATAACCACTGTGCCCATGCAGAGAGGGAATCTTTGCCTAGAGCTTAGTAATCCAGGATTCCTTAGAAGTCAAACAAACCAGTTATTCTGGTATAGGCCAGCCTAGCCCACACTTCACTTTTGGCCAAGTGGGATTGTAGTACAGATGATGAAGATGCAGACAGGTTCCTGAGGAAGTGAGAAGTATTCAGACACCTGTTTACTGGGCTCTTCATCCTCTTCTCTTTGCCTAATCACTATTTTTTTCTAACACAACTTAAATAAAATGAAGAGATCCTCTACAGTTTGCAAGACACAGGAAGGACTGTTGGGATCTTTGGGTCTTGCAACAAATCCAGATGAGAGAAGAAGGGAGTATGTGTGAATGATGGGAGAGGGATGTATTAGAGATTATAGCAGAGCCTCTTCACCATTTCAGTCTCTGACCCTGAACAAAATTCTTAAGGGAAGGCCTGGGTTAAAATGGCCACAGGCTCTGATTATTTGTGTTTCCTGCTTCAGAATCTAGAAGCTGCAGTTGGGAAAGAATACAAGTTGGGGCCGGGTGCAGTGGCACACGCTTGTAATCCCAGCACTTTGGGAGGCCGAGGCGGGCAGATCACGAGGTCAGGAGATCGAGACCACGGTGAAACCCTGTCTCTACTAAAAAAAATACAAAAAAATGAGCCGGGCGTGGTGGCGGGCGCCTGTGGTCCCAGCTACTCGGAGAGGCTGAGGCAGGAGAATGGCATGGAGGCAGGAGAATGGCGTGGACCCAGGAAGTGGAGCTTGCAGTGAGCCGAGATTGTGCCACTGCACTCCAGCCTGGGAGACAGAGCGAGACTCCGTCTCAAAAAAAAAAAAAAAAAAGAATGCAAGTTGGAAGGCATTCTCCTTGATGGATCATTTCCCTCATTCCCTGCATTCAATTCTTCAGCAATTCCCATCAATTACATGCTTTAAAATGTTTCAAATCCCCAGTTCTCTCCATCCCCACTTTCACCACCTGATCTTAACCCTCATCTCACTTAGATTATTGCAACATTTTCCTAACTGATCTCTCTCTCTTGCCACCCTTGCTTTCTCATTCCACCCCAAATCCACACAGCAGACAATATGGCAGCTGCTTTTGTCTTACCTAGAATAAAATCCGACTTTGTTACCTAGATCTATAGGACCCAGCTGATGTGAGCCTGCTTGAGAATTTCCAACTTCATCTCATTCTCTCTGCACCACCCTTGCTTCTTAAGTTCCAAATATTCAGGTGTTTAATTTTTTTAATAACAACTTTATTGAGTTATAATTCACCTATCATACAATTCACCCATTTAAAATACATAATTCAATGGTTTTTAGTATATTCACAGAGTTGGGCAACCATCACCACAATCAATTTTAGAACATCTTATCACTGCCCAAAAATCCTGTACCCTTTAGCAATCACTCCCTATTCCCCCAGTTTCCCCAGTCCAAGTCAACCACTTATCTACTGTCTTTATAGATTTGTCTGTCTTATTTGTAGCTCTTGAGCACACAAAGCTCTTTCCTGCATTAGGTCCTTGCATATACTCTCTCCTCTGCCTCAAAGGCTTGCTAGTCCACTCCTCAGGCTCCCCACTCCCTTCTCTCACACGTCACTTGGCTGGTTCTTCACCCTTCATGCCTAGATTGAAAAGTAACCTATGTGAGGTTTTTCTGAGTACACTCAGACCAGATTCCTGATGTTTTCCTTTAACATAGCTCCTTGCTTGTTCTCTTCTTGGTAGCCTCACAGTTGGTAACCATTGGTTTACCAGCTCCTATTGCCTGACTTCCTCCAGTTGACTTTAAGCATAATAAGGAGAGTGGCTGAATCTGCCTTGTTCTCCATTGTATCTCTAATACCTACTGCAGGGCCTGGTGCTTAGAAGACCATCAGTAAATATTTGATGAATTAATGAATGAATATATCAGATAACTGAACTCACATTGCTTGGAAATAAGACCCCCTTGCCTGTTTCAAGAAGCAGATATTGCAATGCACTAGCATTTTATCATCTAAGTTTTCTATTGATGTGAAACACTTGGCCTAAAGCCTTTCTTTCTTTCTTTTCTTTTCTTTCTTTCTTTCCTTCTTTCTCTCTGTCTCTCTCTCCCTCTCTCTCTCCCCCCTCCCTTCCTCCCTTCCTTTCTCTTCCTTTCTATTTCAAAACAAGGATAGTTGACTCAGAAGTCTGATCAGAATGATCAGTTGCAAAACATGGTAGCAGAATACTTCTGAGTGAGTTATTGGATGATGTTGGGCAGTTTTGCTTTTCCTTCTCTTAAGATTATCACATTGATTGATGCTCGTTTAAAACATTAACAGTGTGACAATCACTGTCACAGCAACTCTGTCCGCTAGGTCTCCCTGTTGTTATGGAGGATCCATTAGTGTTTCCTCAGCTGGTTCCATCACCGTGAACACTGTTTAAGATCCAGTAGTCAGCTCTGGGCAAAACCAGATTGTAAACCAACTGAAGGAAGGGGTTATATTCCATGTCTACCTGTAATAAACTGCTATTCTACCCCCAACTATACACACATCCAAGAAGCTTGCCAGTAGCATCTACTTGTAGAATGTCTATTGAATGAGTGGCATTAAGTAGTATCTCCCATTTTTCTTTGCTGCTTTCGTCCTGTCCTCCCCCGGCCCTCACCTTGTTACTGCTTTCTCAATCCTGAACTTTCAGGCTGCTCAGATGTCTGAATCACAGAGGAAGTCAATCTGATTGATTCATTCACACTATGCTGCTTTATGAACCTAAGCAGGGTATGTTGGAGCAGTTTATGAGGGTTCATGAGAGCCATTTGTGTGTATCTCGTTCAACTCTGCATTCAGTGACATCAGGTTGCTAGCTTGAAATTAGCCATGGTGGGAGCATTTACACCAGAGAAACTGGCAAATACTATACATCAGAGCCTTTCGTTTTGAAACCAGTTGTTAAATATTTACACCACTGAGTTCATATATTAACATTATTTCCTGTCTGTCCTCCTCAGCCCCTTTTCTTTTCTTTTTTTTAAATTTAATTTTATTTTATCCTAAGTTCCAGGATACATGTGCAGGATGTGCAGGTTTGTTGCATAGGTAAACATGTGCCATGGTGGTTTGCTGCACCTATCAACCCATCACCTAGGTATTAAGCCTCGCATGCATTAGCTATTTATCCTGATGCTCTCCCTCCCCCTGCCTTGCTGACAGGCCCCAATGTGCATTGTTCCTCTCTCTGTGTCCAGGTGTTCTCATTGTTCAGCTCCCACTCATAAGTGAGAACATGTGGTGTTTGGTTTTCTGTTCCTGTGTTTGCTGAGGATAATGGCTTCCGGCTCCATTCATGTCCCTGCAAAGGACATAATCCCATTCCTTTTTATGACTGCATCGTATTCCATAGTATATATGTACCACGTTTTCTTTATCCAGTCTATCATTGGTGGGCATTTGAGTTGACTTCATGTTTCTGCTATTGTGAATAGTGCTCTAATGAACCTATGTGTGCCTGTATCTTTATAATAGAATGATTTGTATTCCTTTGCTCACCCTCTTTTCTAAGAGAGTTCTGAATCAGGCTTAATTTAAAGAATGACTCACCTGTGGCGCATACCTGTAATCCCAGCTACTCAGGAGGCTGAGGCAGGAGAATCGCTTGAACCTGGGAGGCAGAGGTTGCAGTGAGCCGAGATCACGCCATTGCACTCCAGCCTGGGCAACAAAAGTGAAACTCCGTCTCAGAAAACAAACAAACAAACAAAAAACAGCAAGAAAGACTTTGAGGCCATATATTTATAAAGCAAATACTTTTTTCCCACTCTCTTGTTCAGGCTGTTTCACAGCTTTCACTGTTAAGTGCTTTCAAACCCTAGCTCTGTTCCTAACAATGTACTTCATAGTTTGCCACAACAGGCTGAAATTAGATTAGAACATTTTAGGGATTTTAGCTAACCTGTTTATGTCAGTTTAGAGAGAAGGAAAAGACTACCTAAGGCACACATCTTCCAATCCACAAATGGGACCAGATAAGTGTTTAAATTGTTCATATATATATATATTCACTCAACCTTCTGCACTTCTGTCTTTTGAGATGAAAATCACCCTAAAATTCCTTGGGAAATTGCCTGTCTCCTAGCTTAGTGACTCCATATCGCAGATTCAGAGAATTTTAGGTTTACCAGAAAAATAAGAGATCATCAGATGCAGTTTCCTCCGCCAGGCTGCACGTTAGCATCACCTGGGGAGCTTAAAAATATTATGTGTCTAGGCCCCACGTTAGACAAATTCAATCAGAATCATCTGGATTGGGATCAGGGCATTACTAGTTTTAGCAGCTGTCCAGGTGATTTTAAGGGAGAACCATTAATCCAATTGCCCCTCAATTTTCAGATGAGAATCCCAAGACCCAGTTCTAAAAGCTTTGCTCGAAGTCCCACGGTGGCTGAACAGAGGCAGCACTAGTCTAAGACTCAGATTTTTTTTTTTTTTTACTCTCAGACCACGATCTTTTAAAATCATGCCCCAGATCTCTAGATGTTCCCATTCCAGTTTGAGAAGCCCCCAAACATCAGTCCTAGAAGCAACAAAAGTTTTCCTATGGCAGAAATTTTATCAGGCCCGATTTCATTCATAAGTCTAATTGATCTTTGATCTTGAGCAAATGATTTTCTTACTTTTCTTTAGTATTTCAGAATGTCTAAAATTAAAGGGGGGATCTTTGCGATAAGATATGGTAATGTGAACTATGTAAAGACATGGACTAGTGTCTAATCTTCACTATGTCAACCATAGGGCCTGATCGAGGCCACATGCCCATGTATCCATTTGTACCTACTTGATGTGTTAAGTGCCTTGACTAGATGTTTGAAAGCATCTGTTCACACTACAAAGTCATATATCTCAATTTCAAACCCTGGCTCCACCATCAACCAGCCTGAGGCCTTGAGTAAGTTATTTAACCATTCTGTGCTTTGATTTCCTCACTCGGAAAATAGTTCTACGCCATAAGGTTGCTATGTGCATTTACGAGGTAATGAATGTATACAGGGCACTTAGCACATTACCTAGTCCAGAACCACTCAACCAATATTAGTTGTTATTATTTTGTTATAGTAACCTATCTCTACCTCTTTGCTTGAATCCTGCTGGGAGAGGAGAAATATGAATGATGAGGGAGCAGGAAGTGACAACCTTTGAGCATCTTGAACTGAAATCTCTGCCTTGGCTTCAAGGGTAACTGTGAGCTAAGAGGAAGCTGCACTACACCCCTGAGGGCAACACACAGGAGGAGGCCTGGAGCAGGGCACTCTGGCCTGGTCCTATTCTTTTTCCCTCCATGAATGGCATTGATTCTTGAGGGCAGCGGCCCCTATTCTTTCTCATCCCTCTAACTGGGCACTGGACTCTGGGCCTGAGCTACTGAACCCAAGGAGTGCTGATACAATGCCAGCTCTCAGCAGCTAATCACCACTTACTGCTCCCCATCTGGTTCGCAGCTTAAGTTTGCTTTTCACCCAGCATGTCAGTTCAGCAAGCATCTCCCTTCCAGCCCAATAGGAGATGTTATCAGAAGTCCATTCACAACACTGACATGGCTTCTGCTCCTCACATCAGTTTTTAATGAAAACCCCTATGAGATTAAAGCAGAGCAGAGAAACGAAGAGAGAATGATGAATGTCCTAAAGTGAAATGAGATACAGTTCGCAGATGGTTGGGTTGCAGTTGCACTTTTAGACAAACATTTTATTAAAGACATTGGCAAAGTGTCAAAAACTACTGTGGTTTGAATGTGTCCCCCAAAGTTCATGTGTTAAAAACTTAATCCCCAATGCAACAGTGTTGGGAAGTAGAGCCTAATAAGAAGTAATTAGTTCATGAGGGCTCTGCCCTTGTGAATGGATTAATGTCATGATCATGGGAGTGGATTTGTTGCCCCTCTTGCTCTTGCTGTCCTGCACTCTCTTGCTCTTCTGCCTTCCACCATGGGATGATGCTGCACAAAGGCCCCGCCAGATGTGGGCCCCTCAACCGTGGACTTCCAGCCTCCAGAAATACAAGAAATAAAGTTCTTTTCTTTATAAATTACAAAGACTGTGGTATTCTGTTATAGCAACACAAATGGACTAAGACAAAGCCTTCTGTCTGAGTTTCAAATATAGGCACAGGATATTTTCTCCTGTCATCTGAGGCAGGAATGCATTCCTGCTTAAGGCCTCATGTGGTTCAGTCTCCACCTTCAACTAGAGCATCTTTCTAGAAGCTGGCTTTAAGGTTGTAGAATGCAGAATTTGATACAAAGAAGTGGGCACAGAGATCAAAATGTGCTTGGTTAGACATGGCTTTCCAAATTTCATTAGATGAAAACCTGAATGTACAAAATACTTTTGCATACAACTATTCACTTTTCAAAAGGATTCACTGGCCACCCAGGCAAAGCAGAAACCACATGTATGTGTGTATATATAAATATTTTCTTTTCTTATTTTCCCTATCAGTTGGCCCTGTAATAGCCCTTTCATTTCTCCTTAATAGATGGTCCCCCATTCTCACTTCAATTCACAATAATTTGTCCCAGTTTGAATTTCCTAAGAACTGATAACCTAAGTAATACAGGAGACTGTCAAACATCTCAAAATAAGCATTCCCCGTCAGCTCAAAATAATCAGTTTGCCTCTCCTAATAAAATGTTTCAACTGGTGAGGAAGTATATTCCCTCATCTATCATTAAGAATTGACTATACCAGGCATAGTAGCTCATGCCTGTAATCCCAGCATTTTGTGAGGCTGAGGTGGGCGGATCATGAGGTCAAGAGATTGAGACCATCCTGGCCAACATAGTGAAACTCCATCTCTACCAAAAATACAAAAATTAGCTGGGCGTGGTGGCATGCACCTGTAGTCCCAGCTACTCAGGAGGCTGAGGCAGGAGAATCGCTTGAACCTGGGAGGCAGAGGTTGCAGTGAGCCAAGATCACGCCATTGCACTCCAGCCTGGTGAGACTCCGTTTCAAAAAAAAAAAAAAAGATTTTACTATAGAATTTTTCTTAAAGGCAAATTTTAATATTATTTAATTTACCAAAAAATTATTTGCACATAACATTTCAGGACCATGAAATTCAGAATGGAAGCCTCTAAGGTATTATCTAGCCCCAAATCTTCAATTTATAGATGAAGAAATCAAGATCGACAAGAAGACAATTCTTCCAAGGTCACACACCACCGTTAGGAACAATGTTAGAATTCGAACTCAGAAACTCTGACTCATGAGTCATTCATTAAGGAAATAGTTATTAAGCAATTATTATATGTCGAGCACTGTGTAAGATACTAGAACATATAAACAATTCAAAAAGAAATACTGCTGCCCTTGTATGTAGTGGAAAAGGAGATCTATACGTGCAAACTTGAATGTTATGAAAAGAAGACACCACGGGATTTGACCTGACCTGGAGGTCAGGGATGACTTCCCTGAGGAAATGGCACCTGAGCTGAGATCTAAGACGGATGAGTAGGAATTAATGAGATAAAGGGGTATGGCCTGGGGGAGCAGGAAAAAATTCTAGGTAGAAGGGACCCTGTGTGCAAAGATTCTGAGCGTGTTCCAGTATATATCACTATGTCTTGACTACTGAATCAAATAAAATACAGCTGGGTTTTTTCCAGCCTTCTTGTTTGCGTCTTTCCTTTGATTTAAGAAGTTGTAATGTATGAATGTAATGTCCAATCTCCAATCCCTGTTTGCAAAAAGAAAAACACTACCTGTGCTTAGGAGAAAGGTAAAACTGGATCTGGAGTGACTAGTTTGGTATAATTTTTAAAGCTGCAAAAATAAAAGAATTGATTGGAACTCATTCTGAACTCACTGAAACATTTGTGTTTTTTTTTTTTTTGGTCTTTTAAAATACTATTCCAGAAGTGAAAAAAATTACTCTCACCCCAAATCTCTTGATTTTCACCCAACTCCCATTGAATTCAATCCTTCATTTATAATTTCTCACTTTCTTTGTCTGAAATACAAGGAAAAGAATGGAACTTTGGAAGTATAGAGATCACAATGTCCAATGGAAAATAAAAACTTTAGAATTAGGGATACTTTGATATCTTGCTTCATCTTAAAAGCAAGGAAATGTGAACCACATAGGATGAGCTCTGCATATGAGAGGAGGTGGGGAAGATGCATGAAGAAGGGACACCAGGAAAGCAATGGTCTAGGATCCATTCTTCTAGATGCAAGCAGTTACCAACTGACTTGAACCCTTCTCGTGTCTGGTCTTTTCATCTTCTCTTAACAACTTAGCCTGCTGCACTTTCTTAACTGAGTATTAGAAGCTGTAGTGAGACATAGGATGCAAATGAGCAAGGTTGCACATCAACTCAGTAGATACATGGCTATGACGTTCCAGTCCTAACTTCAGGTGGGGAGAATGAAGGGTATCTGAGCTATGACAGATAGAGAATACCTCCTCTTCTGGGGAGGGGAAAGCATGGGCAGCGAATGACCACATAGATGTACTATCTAGTGTGTATCTGGGCTTGCATGTTTGCCTTGTAAATACACCCTTGTGTCTTTCAACATGCTGAATCTCAGTGGGAATTGAGATTCTCGTAGGTGCTAAATGTTACAGTTTTAAAATAAATAAAGCATTCTGGATTCTTTTGAGTCCAAGTCTTCCAAATCCATGTTAAAATAACTATTGAAAGAGTTTAGAATGCAGACTACAAGGCTACATGGGAACACTGATTTAGGAAATCCTGAACCCACAAAAATATGAAAGCACCAGTGACACTATATAGAAGAGCCACTCAAGACAATGATACACAATTAGTTTTTGCAGATGATCCCAAAGATTGGGACCAGCTGAAGGAGTTATCTTCACCACGGCCGGCCGCTAATTCCAAAAAACAATTAAGCCCTTTGTCCCCATTAATACAGCTTCACAATCTTTCTACAGTTTCCTTTTCTCTCAGTTCTTACATCTGTGAGCAGAACCAGTCTCTCTTCATCAACTTCAGGACAGAAGCCTGGAGTTAGCTCTTTCCTTTCCCCATCGCTAATCATGTATATGCAATCCATCACCAAGTCTGCTTCTTCCTTCATTATTCTCTCAGGTTAGTTCCTTCCAGCCTCTTTTTCTTTGTCACCATCCTAGTCCAAGCCCTCACCACCTCAGCTGGAATACTGCAATAATAGTCTAGCTAGTCCGTGATTAACCAGCTCCTCTTCCTGTGTTTAGACAGCTCTCCACTGTGTGAATCTTGATAGGAGATAGAGCCCACTTCCTGCTGTAGAAGCCCAGAAGGGCAGCTCATCTGTCTCCCAGCTTCTTGCAGCTGGAGCTCAGTTGCCTAATCAGAAGCATCCATCCTCGACATGAAATCTGGGGCTAGTGATGCACAGGGCAGAAACAGTTGAGAAAACTTAGATGGCAGCAGCATTGGCAGCAACAGCAGTGGATGCCTTTAGTGTCACACAGGAGGTCCTAGCACACCAGGTCAGCCTCTGTGTGCCCAGTGGTCAGCCACTGTGCTATGGGTGTCCTCACCAGACCAATTCCATGGAAGTGATTTCAACCACGGCTCTGGCTATACAGCCCCCTTCACTCCTGCTCATTTCCTAAACCTGGTTTTCTAACCTTCCAGCATGTCTGTGAGTGATGTGATAATCCATTTGAAAAATTCCTTTTATGCTCAAGACAGCAAGAATTAGTTTCTGTTCTGAGAATCTTCAATGATATTCTCGTTTCTATATCCAGCCCCCTCCCCCAAGCTATCACCCATGCCGCTGCAAAACTCATTTAAAAACTTCACCTTTATCATATCATTTCTCTGCCTAAGAAGGTACAATGAATTCTACATGAAGTCAAGCTCCTTATCTTGATATTCAACATCCTGAATAATCCAACCTTTCTCCGTCTAACAGAAACTGCCATTTTCTCTGCTGTCTGTCAAGACAGTAGCTTTCAAATTTTTTATGAGATCCACATAAATACCAAATTTAAGAACCAATAAACACACAAAACTGAAGCAAGCTCTTCATGAAAAACATACTTACTCTTACCATATGCAATCAATTCTGATATTCTCTATTCCATTCTGTCCCACTTTAAAAAAAATGTTGTTGATACTCATCAAATTGATTTGTTAAACACAGGTTTAGCCTATATTGTGGTTTGCAGGCCACCCATACTCTGTTCCCAGTTCCATGCAGGAAGTACATAAAGAGATTAAGTCAAAACCATCAGTTAATCCCACTTTTCCTATTAGGGTTTCTCATACAAACCTTGCAGAAAAAAAAAATTGTCATCCTGACAAAGTAGGCCTATGAAAAATATTCACGACTACCGAATAATATTTGAATATATAGTTAAATCAATTACAAAAACAATTCTTTCCAAACTGTTCTTTGATTTTGCTCTATTACTATGGAAGAAAATTTTTGATTCCACATTTTTAAAAGCAGTTTTTGCCCAGAGTTGGTCTCTTGGAAGGGTTCTGGCTACACTGGTTTGACCTAGGACATTTCTCTGCAGAAACTCTGTAACAAATCATTGCTGACACTTACCCAATGAGTGAGGTAGATTTAGATTATTAAAACGATTAGTAAAAAGGCAAGTCTACACAGGTGGGACTGGAGGTTCTAATAAGCTGTTAAAATTGCACATGTCTCTTTATTAAAGTCCAAAGGTTGATTTGAGAGATGGAATTGGGGCAGGGGATGGGGGTTGGGGTCTAGAAACGGTGGTAGGTGGAGACTGACAAAAGACTAAGCAACTCACAACTGCTGGTGGTACATCTGAGTTCCTACTCTGGGGACTATGGGGACATTGTCTCACCAGCTGCTGCCTGTTCACAGCTAAGGACTCCCTTCCCAGAGGTTTCTGATGTCAATGCATTTAGTCCTTTTGTTTGATGGCCTGTAGCCTTTGTGCTTTGCAGCCATTATAACAATCTGTTTACCTTTGTGAATACCTAATAGACAGTAGATGTGCTCCCCTGGGGTTAGAACCGTACAATGAGGTAAGAAAGGAAAGATTTTTCTTTCCGTTGACTCTGCAATGATTTATCTTCCGATATATCATTGTATTCATCCATCTTTGTGGGCTGGAGGTGGAATGCTAGCTATATGGAATCAGATACACAGAGCAGATTCTCCCCCTGGCAACCTGCTTCCCCTCCCCAGCTTAGGAAGAGCATAAATAATGACCCTCTCCGTCTTGCTCCTATTGGCTGAAATCCCTTAGACTTTTGGCTATGTCCAATACCTTTGGAGTTCTCTTTAGCTCTCTGTTTCACAGCTTCCTTTGTCTACATTAAAAGAAGCACAGAAGAGTGATCAAGATAAGCCCAAGCCAGAAATTCCTGGGTAAACAGAAAAATGCATCCTGTAACTTGCATACTGATTGTCCCATTCCTGCCCCTCTCCCTCCCCATCCCATCTTCTCATCACTTTTCAGAGCTTCAAGCTTTTGCTGCAGTGAAAAGCTGCCGGTACTGGGGAGACAAGTATTTTCTTAATTTTTCTCTGTATAATCTACAGGGACATCTTTGCCTTTGTCTGTACTACTATTTGCAGGTGGCGATAAAGTAAGGGAGGTTGACTAATGGATCATGGAAAAGAATCCTAGAAATTGGAAGCTGTCAATAACAAACATTCCTAATGCTGCCCCTCTCCTCATACAGGGGAGGCAGTGTAGAATGGGGGTTAAGAACCTGCAGTCAGACGACTTGGATTAAATCCTGCTCAGTCTCTAGCTTCCTATCTGACCTTGACACATTCCCAGTTTCCCCCTTCGAACTCCAGTTATTATTATTTTCCCCTGCGGGGACAGAGGTGTGTGGCCTACTCTCTAGGAGCTTGCACTGAAATGGAAAGCATATTCTAGCCACATGTTCTACATCACTGTTATCCCAGAGTTTCGCCATGGTGGATGCTGGTGGGACCTACAGGAGGGACTTCATTTCCTTCACATGATTGAGCATTGTGGGCTAGGGAGCTCACCTTTCCCATCCCGTCTTTTAAGATAAATTACATCCTTGGCCTTCCAGGTTGGTTGATCTTTTGGTGATATGACACCAACCTGAGGTTTCAAAGCAGAATCTTTCCCTGCCAATAGCATGTATGGCACACAGCTGGCACCCTATTTGGAAGCAGTGATCTGTGTGCTGAAAATGGATGCTTCTGGTGGCAGAAGAATGGATTACATTTTCCAGCAAAATTTCTAATTTCAATGTGAGAGAAACCTTCCTTCCTTCCTCCCTCCCTCCTTCCCTCATTCCCTCATTCCCTTCCTTCTTTCCTTCCTTCCTTCCTCCCTCCCTCCTTCCCTCATTCCCTTCCTTCTTTCCTTCCTTCCTTCCTCCCTCCCTCATTCACTTCCTTCCTTCCTTCTTTCCTCCCTCCCTCATTCACTTCCTCCCTCCCTCCCTTCCTCCCTCCCTTCCTTCCTCCCTCCCTCCCTCCCTTCCTCTCTTCCATCCTTTCTTATTTTTCTTCCCCTGTTTCCTCCCAGAAACCATTAGATTATTTGGGACACCTTTCTTTATTCTTAAATTAAGCTTGTTGACATTAGCTGGATTTTAAACCTTCTTGCAAAAGCCATATCTGCACAGTGTGTCTAATTAGATCCTAGCATTGTAACAACTCATAGGTTCAATTTTTTAATATACAAATCTGGAGGATACTAGAGTGAACTAAAATAATTTCACCATCTGCAAAAGATTTCACAGACAAATAGTACTTAATCTGAGAAATCCCTTGATAAATTTGCCAGTAGGCCAACCCTCCTCACTGGTACAAGGGAGGCTTATAACAGGAACCCTTTGTGCATTGTGGAAGGCAAACACACATGCATTTTACATGAGCAAATTCTAAACCAACTGGCCGTGATTTGTTTTCAATTACATTTTCACCAAAATAACCCTTTTAGAACAAGTTTGCAAAGGTTTTTTCTCCATAATTGTACACTGCTCTTGGAGTGCTCGAATGGATGGGGAAGGCAAACAGAGTCAAAGTTTTCCATGGAACCACAGTCATTTCTTGCACTGGAGGCTGCTTATTTTTGTCCTCTCTTGAGAGAGAATTGCAGAGAAGATTTTACATCTGTCTCAAAATTGATTATGTGTTTTTAGTTTTACCAAGTTCAGATTTTTAAAAATCCCAACAAAAGAAACACAACAATAACACTTACCGTCCTCTGCCACCCTGGTAAGCCAGTCCGCTGGGCACTTGTGTCTGGAGTAACATTATCTGTTGGTATTTACTATGAAATGCTACAAACTTACAAGTAGCGACAGGAGGACAGTGTGAGGACAGCTGTGTTCTTTGTGTGAACTGATTCAAGGCTCTCATTCATAAATTAGCTAGACCTTTGGGCAGTTTTTATACTTTTTTTTTTCAGGTAATAACTCAGCGAAGTCTGGATCCAAGCCACTCTCATGAGTGCTACCCTTTAAACAAATTGTTTGAAGTCCAGCTTTCACTTTCTGGGGATAAACAAAAATAATGCTTAATATTGTAGAATCATTGTTTGTTTTTATTTTACACAATTAATGGTCTTTTTACCAGAAGGACAAATGTATTGCATAAAACAATATTTAAGTAAATAAAGGTAGAAAAGGTATGGAGAAGCAGAAAGTAAGAAGAAAAGAGGCACAGAGGAGAAGGCAGAGAAAGGGAAAAAAAGGAAGAGGGAAAGGAAAAGGGAAAAGGAGAGGGAAATAATGAAAAAGAAAAGGAGAGGTTGGGAGGCCAAGGCAGGCAGATCATAAGGTCAGGAGTTCGAGACCAGCCTGGCCAATATGGTAAAACCCCGTCTCTACTAAAAATACAAAAATTAGCTGGGCATGGTGGTGTGTGCCTGTAGTCCCAGGTACTCAGGAGGCTGAGGCAGAAGAATCTCTTGAACCACGCCATTGCACCGCAGCCTGGGCGACAGAGAGTGACTTCATGAAAGAAAGAAAGAAAGAGAGAGAGAGAGAGAGAGAGAGAGGGAGGGAGGGAGGAAGGAAGGAAGGAAGGGAGGGAAAGGAAGGAAGGAAGGAAGGGAGAAAGGAAGGAAGGAAGGAAGGAAGGAAGGAAGGAAGGAAGGAAGGAAGGAAGGAAGGAAGGAAGGGAAGGAAGGAAAGAAAAGAAAGAAAGAAAGGGCAAGGAAGGGAGAAGGGGAGAAAAGATTGGGTTTTGGAAGCCTTTACAAAGGGCAGGAAAAAAACTGACTGGACTAAAAAAAAAATGACTGGACTAAACATCATCACTGGATCTCATTGGTGAGTACATAATAAAAAGTACTGAGAGTTTGTCCAAATTCTTCAAGCTTCCACACAAAGTTTTCAAACACATTTCCAAACCCAGCAAGCCATATCAGAATGGCCCAGTAAAGGTTATTCTTAATATAACCCACATGGCAGCTGGGATCTCCCTGCCCCTTGAGATGGAGATAAGTTTGGCTTGCATACTTATTCTATGTCTTGTAGAGGTCCAAATCTCCCCTGCCCTGAGCTTTCTGTAACTTTCGGGGAAAGTGGTGGTGAAAGGACATGGCAGAGTGTGAGTTTATCTTCTCAGTTTTACTGTGAGCTCAAAGAGCCTGACCTTGCTTAAAACCATTCAATTTAGGGTTGCTCTCACTAATTCAAATGTGTTATTTTATTTGACACCACATTAATCCTGATGTAAATATTTCAATTTCCAAAAAACACTTACAAGGCTTTATATGTGGAAGGTACTTTATTGAATATTAGGGGTAAGAAAAGAAGATTTTTAAAATCAAGTTTATAGAGATATTATTTAAACATAGTAAAATGCATCCCTTCTGAGAGTACAGTTCGCTGAGGTTTTACTCATGTAGTTATTTTGTAGCCACCACCATAATTAAGATATAGAATACTTCCATCATACTACAAAGTTCTCTTGGCCCCTTGGTCAATTTCTACCCCACCCCTAGTCCCAGACAGCCAGTGATCTGCTGTCTGTCTTTATAGATTAGTTTTGTCTGTTTTAGAATTTTATGTAAATCAAATCATACCATATGTATTTTTTTGTGTCTGGCTTATTTTGCTCTACACAATGTTTTTGAGATTCATCTATGTTGTTGTTAAGTATCAGCACTTAAGTATTTTTCCCCTCCGAGTAGTATCCCATTGTATGACTATACTGCAAATGTTTATCCACTCACCTATTGGTGGACATCTGGTGTTACTGAGTTGTCTGTCTATTGTGGCTAAATCTGCTATGTACATTTATTTAAAAGTCTGTGTGGATGCATGTGTTGTTTCCTTTGGAAAAAATACCCAGGATTGGGAATCGTTGGGCCGTGTGTCAGGTATGATTAATTTCATAAAACTGCCATACTACTTTTCAAAATCATTGTACCGTTTTAGAATTCCACCAGCACAACATGAGAATGCTGCTTCCTCTACGTCCACACCAACACTTAGAATTAGCAGTCTTTCTAGTGCTAGATGTTCTAGCAGATGCATAATGGCATCTCATTGTGGTTTTAATTTGCTCTACCTCTATGATTTCATGTTGAACATCATTTCGTGTGCTTATTTGCCATTCATATATCTTATTTCGGTGAAGTGTTTGTTAAGTCTCTTGCCTGTTTTACTGAGTTGTCTTCTTACTAAGGAACTATGAGAGCTCTTTATACATTCTGGATAAAAGCCCTCTCTCAGGTATATATTCTGCCAACATTTTCTCCTGTTCTGTGGCTTGTCTATTCATCTCATTAATGCTGTTGTTTGATGAGCAAAGGTTTTTAACTTTGATGAGGTCAAATTTATCGATTTTTTTCTTTTATGGTTTATATATTCTAAGTCCTGTCTTAAGAAATTTTTTGTCTATTCCAAAGAGGAGATATTTTAAACATAATATTTCAAGAAATTTAAGTTGAACATTGCACATCCCTGCTGGCCTCTCATCCACCAAGATTTACACTCACCATTCTGTGCAGAGATGCTTCAGACTGGCCCTACCTCTGGGATCATCACTCCCTCATACTCCAGATAATCCACCATGCCAAACCCAACACTGTCTTTTATATGCAGCCACTCAAATTTCTAAAGCTCCAGGATTACCTTTGCATGATTAAAACCTACAAGATGTCTAGTAAATCAAAAGGGTTTTCCAGAACACAGTTGAGATTAGAATAGCAATTTTTCTCATGTTATTGAATCAACTCTAACTTCTAGCTCAAGTTTCCCATCAATATTTTGGGATTTTAGTTAAACTATGTCTTTTACTGAAATAATAGTCAAAGCCCTGGAGACCTTAGAAACTTGATCTCTTTTTAACTGTGGTATCCATACTTCTGATTCTGATGTGATATGGCTGAATAACAAATGAATAAGCTACTTCCCTCCATGGTAGCACTTTGTCTTCTGGTCTTATGACATTCCACATGATCATCCCACAGTACAGAATGTTATCCTGGTGACTGTCCTCCGATTCTGAACTCCTGAGATCACTTCACGCAGGTCTACCTATGGAAAATCTCAGACATTGAAGGGCTACTTTATAATATAGAAACTCAGTCTTAAATTGCTCTTCTCAAGAGTTCAACTCCAACTTTATAATTAATAGATACTTTTCTTTAAAAATTTATCTTTTGCTGGATTTCAAACTGCTCCGTTGCTTCAAGTGTAACATGTCCCAAAGATAATTAGTTCTTCCTTCCAAAATGGCTCCTCTTTTCTACAGTCCCATTTATATCCTGCACACTTTAGACTCTTACATCCTCATTATCCTCTGTCTGTTACTGTGGCCTATTATCCTGAAATGCCTAAGATTTGTCCTTTCTTTTCTATTCCCACCCTAGATTGGGCCTTTCTTGCTACAGTTACTGCGGTAACTTCCAACCTACTGTCCCCAAGATTTTTCTCTCCTCTCATTCTCTTGGCCCTGTCCTCAGCCCACAGAATTTTTATACTAGGAGATCTTTCTGTCCTTGCTTAATAACCTCCCTTGCCTCACTTGCCTAACTTTGGATACCCCTGGAGACAGGCCTCACTCCACTTATCTGAATTGGGACCATCATAAGTTCTGTTCCAGCGGGGCTGTCTGTGCACTATCTTCCTATGTGTACCAAGCTCATTCTGTCTTTGAGTTATTTGCTTGGGCTATTAATCCTCCCTAAACACTCTGAACTTAAAATGTCACTTTTCACAGTTACTTTCTAAATCTTTCTCTTTTAAAATGCGGCTCATTTTACCTTCTCTGACTAATTTCTCTCTTCTGTAAACGACCATTTCACTTATAATTCACTGAGTCCCAAGTGGAATATCTAGATACTATCCAGCTCACAGAGTTCATGTGAGAATCAAACGGAAACCAAAGGGAAACAAGGGGTAACCTGCTGACAACAGAGTCTCCATGAGGCACTAACCAACCCTTGAAGCTTCTGGTAAGTAGGACTGGACTCTGCTCCTCCCCTTAACATTTGCTCTCCCTTCCACTAATTTACAAGGGGACTGAAGCTTCCTGGGGAAAACAAAGGACTTGATCCCGTCCACTGTTGGGAATTGCAGCCATGTCTGATGGGCTGGCTTGATCTCAATAGGAGCCAGAAGGACATTCAAGTCTTCAGAGAAAAGTTATCACAGGGAACAAGGAGCCTGGCCCAGGAAACCAGAATGGAAGGGGATTTCGGAAATGGTCCAACAGGTGATACTAGAGTCATCCCGACCTAGTGCAGGTGACAGCACGTGTTGTTGTAGAAACAAAGCTTAATTATGTGAAATTGAATGGCTGTATATTAAGCACTGCAGCACTTTGGGGCTCGATAACCCTTCCTGACAACTCTTCCTTCTCTTTCCCTGCCTCCGTGTCTGGGCAAAATACAGAAGAGCATTCTTCTCTTTTTGCCAGAATGGTGACAAGATCTCTGGCCTCAAGGTACAGTGGCATCATTCCAGTTTCCCCAGCAAGGACTGCAATGGATTCCCACCTTCACAGGTGCCTAGAGGGACAAAGGCCAAGTTCCATTTCTAGAGGGGCACCTCTGTGAACCTGCCAGGGCCCAGACTGCAGATTCTGAGCTTGACACTGACTGCAGAGGCTGGATGAGTAAGTGGAAGTCTGGATCACAAGCCGAGGCTCCCTCATCACAGCTGAGGGGAGCCCTGCACCCAACTAAGTCTCCCAGTATGTGTAAGATCCATTCTCTAATTCCGGAAGTGAAGCATGACCTTTTTCTTCTACACAAAAGCACAGACTCAGAGTAGACATCAAAAACAACCACACGTTAATTGCACTCACTGTCCTCCCATTACCGAGTTGGGGGAAGAGGGAGGATTCATATAAAATTAAAGGGCTAAAGTTTCTCACCAATTCAGGCGGGACTCAATGCAATCTGGCTGTGAGGAAGGAGTTGTTCTGATGGCCTATGGGTTCCTGGGAAGTTGGGTCCTTCTTTATCCATTTGAGGGAAGAAATAACCTGAATTTAAAAGGCCTCAGGAGCTGCAACAATAGTAATACAAACTAGGTGACTATCCTCATTCCTTAAACTGCTCTGGAGCTCCTCCTTTCAGGAGGCCAGCTAATGTTGACCTGTCTCTGAATGAGAGCAGCCAGGCAGGAAGGCTGCACTGTCTTGTCATATTATATGTGACCAGCCTAAAGTATCCCACCCTTTAAAATCATATGGCTACAGCTATTCCCACACTTGCATTTCAAGCATAGCATTGCCACCTACATGCAAAATATCATATAATCAAATTGCGTCAGTCATGTACATGTATAGTCCATAAATTTCAACTACACTAGAGCACAAGCTGATGACTAAAGAAAGAAAATATCATTGCAAAGTGACATTCACTTAGGGAGCCTGAGGCCACAAAAATGAGAGTGTGCTAGGGTCTCTACCAAGATATTATCCGATGCTACCTTGTATTTTGTGAGGCTTTGGTGAGGCTGTCTTCAAGTCCCAGTAGCAACATACCACCTTCGCATTGGGTGTAGAGGTTTCTGGCGCTATTAGTATTATAGAAGGTGAACTGTGTAATAGGCTGGATTTGTAATAAGTTGTGATAGAAGTTGAACTGTGGAATAGGTTGGATCTGGCACTATTAGTATTATAGAAGTTGTAATGTGTAATAGGTTGGAAAGGGAAATGAATTTCCTTTTGCATTTGTTTTATAAGTTTAAAATATGTCAAAGTTCACCTTATCCTATAAAATTCTGTATACACATCCAACAGAAGGAAAAAATGTTATTCTTCTAGATTTTACCTTCAGGGTTTTTTAATATAAATAAAACAGATACTTACAGTTAAAGTGCAAATTCTTGTCTCCCTCTTCAGCACTATTTATTCCCTTTTCTTTCCTCCTACAATCAACCTTTCCTGTTGTTTGAGCTCCATGTATATGTTTTTAATCTTTTTTCCTCTTAAATTTGTATCCGTGAACAATGTATAGTACTACTCTGTGTTTTTACATTTTGACACCAAAGCTATCATACTGTACAAATCTTTCGGAAACTGTTTTTTTCCTTCTACTATTTTAAGATATATCTATGTTGATACATATAAATCTGGTTACATTCATACAGTAGTGTCTTGCTACACAAAATGTGGTCTATGGCTTAGCAACAGCATCAGTGTTGCTAACACCTAAGAAGGTGACTAGGAACCTTCTTAAAAACGTAGAATCTTCTTCAAAGTTTCTTTAGTCATTCAAGATCTTCTAGAATTCTAGAAATCAGCTTGCCAGTTTCTTCAAAAACCAGCTGGAATTTTGATTGGGACTGCATTAAATCTATAGATCAACTTGATAGATGAACAACATTGAGTGTTTTCATCCATGAACACAGTATCTCTCCATTTATTTAGGTCTTCTTTAATTTCTCTTGACAATCCTTTTTAGTTTTAGTATAAAAGTCCTGCATATATTTTGTCAAATGTATCCCCAGATATTTTATCTTTGATGCTATTGTGAATAGTACTGTCTTTAAATTTATGTGTCTATTGCTAGTATAAAGAAATACAACTGATATTTAAATTACCTACCTCATATCATGCCGCTTTAGTTTCTGCTTTTGTTGTTGTTGTTGTTGTTTTGGAGATTTGGTAGAATTTTCTCCATACATAATCATGTTGTCTGCAAGTAAAGACAAGTTTTACCTCTTCCTTTCCAGGCTTTATGCTCACTTTCTTCTTCCTCCTCCGCTTTCCTCTTCCTCTTCCTCCACGTCCTCCTCCTTCTCCTTCTTCTTCTTTGTTGGCTTAGCAGTTACAACCTTTTCTGTTTTATATTAGTGGTTGCTTTAAGGGTTATAGAATACACCTTTAATTAATCACAGTCTACCTTCAAGTGATATTATTCTACTTCACATGTAGTACAACAACCTTATACCAGTATACTTTCATTTCTCTCCTCTGGGCCTTTGTGTATTGTTCTCATACATTTTGCTTCTATATATGTTATAAACCTCACAACACATTGTTACTATTTTGGTTTTAGATGGTCACTTATTTTGAAATGACTAAAAATAAGAAAAATATTTGCTATATTTACAGGTGTGCCTCATACTTTTATATGTAGATTCTGATTTCCATCTGATACTTGGTGGACTAATTTCCTCCTCCTGAAGACTTTAATGTCATAGAAATGCAAGTTTGCTGGTGATGGATTCTTTTAGCTTTTGTGTTTTCGAAACTCTTTGTATTTGATAAGTATTTCTGAACTACCCCTAGTTTAGAATTCCAGAATTTTTTTGTAACTTTTAATACTTCAAAGATGTTGTTCCACTGTTTCCTGGCTTGCACTGTTTCTAGTGACTAAATGCAAATTTTAACCTGCGTTTTCCTAAAAATAATGTATCTTTTTTCCTCGGCCACTTTCACTTAACAATTTATTTGTCCCCAATGTCTTTTTCTCATTGTTGTGTGTGTGTGTGTGTGTGGTTTTTTGACTTTTAATTACATATTAGGCCACCTGAAATTATCCCACAGCTCACTGATGCTCTGTTTTTCTTTTCTTTTTTTTAGTCTTTTCTCTCTTTGTTTAATTTTGGTTTCAATTGCTGTGCCTTTAAGTTTACTACATTTTCTTTGTTGGTGTCTAACGACAAAGAACAGAGAGACCAATGAATGAAAGCATGAAGAATAAAGTGCAGGAAACTAAGTTAGTTAGTGTTCCTGAATCTTAAAGTCCGGGGGGCAGAAATGAAGAGTGTTAAAGCTGACAAGGTGTGGCCAGTGCCAGATAAAATAAGACCTCAAATACCTTAAGCATGTTAGACTTTGACCTATAGGTCAGTGATTCTCAAACTTCAATGTAGATAGGAATTACTTGAGGAGCTTGTTAAAATGTTGACTTGTTGACTCGTTAAAATGCTTGCTCAGACAAGCCTTGTTTGAATTTGCAATCCACGAAACTGTGAGCTATAATAAAATGATGATTTTTTTTTAGGCCACTGAGTTGTTGCACAAAGTTTTGTTGGGTAGCAACAGACAACCAACACAGAATCGGGCCTCATATGCACTAACTACATATTAAAATCACTTAGGGAGCTTTTTAAAAATATTGATTCCCAAATTCTAACCTTAGGGACTCTGATTCAATTGGTCTGAAGTGAGGCTTAGGTACTGATAGTTTTAAGCTCCCGAGATATGCCTTATAATAGACTCTATATAGATTTTGATGTGCAGCCAGAATTTAAGGCCATTGCAACAGGTGTCGAAGAACCATGAAACAGGTTTGAGCGGGTAGCTGATGTAATCAAGCTTGTGTATAATACCATCATTGTCAACTATACAGAAGACAGAGCTAAGTTGAAGACTGGATCTAGGAAAATCAACTAGGAAGCTGCTGCAGAAATCTAGGTGAGAAATGACAGGGGCTTGAACTAGGACAGTGGTAGCAGGGCTGGAGAGGACAAGACGAATGAGAAAGATTTAGATGACAAAACAGGTAGTTCTTGGAGAGGGAATATGAGAGATGAGGCAAAGGAAGGAGCTCAATATATAGTTGAGGAATGCAGCCTGGGTGCCTGGGTCGATGATGGTGACATTCATAGTAACTGGAATCACAATAAGAAGAGAAATAAGTACAGCCTTAGTGATAGGTTGACTTCACATTACCTGGAATATCTAAGTGGAGCTGTCTGGCAGAGAGTTGGATATATTAATTTGAAGTTCAGGGGAGAGGTGTTAGCTACAGATATTGAGTTAGATAGTAGCTGAGGGCAAGAGAATGGAGGTGATCTCCCAAGTATGAATCTCCAAGTATGAATCATCCATTAGCCTGTTGGGCAAGAAAAGCCATGGCTGAGGATAGAACCTCGGGGACACCAAGGTTTGTGTGGGTCAGGTGAAAACCTTGAAGGAGGCCAAGAACAAATCACCTGGCTATATTGGGAATCAGTGAGGGATACTTAGGCTGTAGATCTCAACCCCATTTCCACCCCTCTTTTATGGTGTCTTGCTATTCTGCAGAGGTGAAAAGTCATCAAATGATACTTGCTTGGTTGGAAGGCAGATGGGAGGCAGAGGCCATCCTCTCTCAGCTGTTTCTGCTGGCAAGTAAAGTCATGTATTCATGAGTGAACAGACAATTGCAGGGCCAGATTCAGATGGCCAGATGATGGCTTTTTGGCTTCCATGTCCCTTTATACCCATGCCTATATTTCTTATGGCCTTATGGACTGTTAGAATCCACTATCTTCATGCTGCAGCTCTGGATTCATACCTTTAAAGTTAAATAAAGTTGTATTTGCTTATTGTCAGCATTTCTTAACATGTTAAAATCTCTAAGCTGCTTCAAAAATTTCGATGTAAAGCTCCCATGCGCAGATATCCTGATTTAACACAGCAAAGGAGTGGTCCAGGCATTATTAGGTTTTTAAAAACATTCCAGGTAACTCTAATACATGCCTAGACTTAACTATTGACTTTTCAGTGGGCTGGGAAAGGCAAACCCAGCCTTAATCTGGGTGGCCACAATCTAATCAACTGCCAGCATGGCTAGAATATAAGCAGGCAGAAAAATATGAAAAGAGAGACTGGTCTAGCCTCCCAGACTACATCGTTCTCACATGCTGGCTGCTTCCTGCCCTTGAACATCATACTCCAAGTTCTTCAGTTTTAGGACTTGGACTGGCTCTCCTTGCTCCTCAGTTTGCAGATGGCCTATTGCGGGACCTTGAGATCATGTGAGTTAATACTTAATAAACTCCCCTTTATATGCACCTATTAGCTCTGACCCTCTAGAGACCCCTAATACAGGTGTAGTCTTGATTATTTTGGTACAAACCTTGCATGCCCATTATGTCTTCATGGTATGGATCAAGAAGTTGGGTGGTTGTCTGGTTTTCAGAGAAGAAACTGAGGGCGTTATTTACCTTGATTTATACTCTAAGTAAAACTTAGGTTGACTTGGGCTTCTTGAATTCAAAAGCTAAATTATTATGTTTACATACCTATAAGCACCTTTCTTGCGCTAAGTAGGTGACCTATAAGTAATTATAGAATAAATATTAGTGACTCGAGTAGTCTGTAGAAGATTAGCTTCTAAGTCTATTAAGTTTCCAGAAAGCATTTTCGTAAGTACTCATTTATTTGTTAGGTATTCATTAACAAGCTAGATTTGGGCTTGATCTGGAGTTAGGGTGTTAATATAGCATGTGAACGAGATGAACTAGGAGTAGAACCTGTTTTTCATGCCAACCACATCTAACCAGGCTAACGTCCTTCAAGTCAGTTTTCTGATTAAACATCCCAATTATCAGTTAATTGCTAGAGAATAGATGGAATTGACTCATTTATCTTCAAATTCCAAGCTGGAAGCCTCAAATAAACAAGAATAATTCTAGCTCCACAGTTGGCTAAATCCCAGGCTAAACCTGGCCAGTGTCACTGTAAAATATGTCCTCAGGCTTCACAACTCTAGCATATAGTACCAAAGAGATTTAACCTCAATAGGGTGTTTTGAAGAGTGCTATCACGGCAAAGAGCTAAAATCCAATAGCACAAACCACATGGATCCACATTTTTCAAGATAAATACTTCACATGACTCCTTAATTAATCATTAATGATAATTAACCTTGTGGGAAAAATGACTCATCTGATTGGTAAAAATACACTTGGTTTCATTTGGGTCTACTGTCTTCTTTCTAAGGTTACAGAGGAATTGTCTTTCCTTGTACACAGGTTTACTTACCTGAAAAGCAAGAAGACAGCTTTGGATGATCCTTCTGTCAAGTTTTGAAAGACTTGGAGTACAAATCTGATACTGTATAAAAAAATCTGATTTCTCTTAAATAAGCCTGCTCTTCTCCCTGGGGAGACAGAATGGACACCGGTTCAGCTGCCTTCATTACATTGGTTGATCAGTGATAAATAATGCAAGATTTCTCACTTTACTGGCTTCCCCAGAAAAATCAATCTAGGGACTCAATTTATTATTCACCTAAATGCATGGATCAATTAATATGCATTTTTTACTCCTGGGTTTTAATCAGATTTGAAACAAATGTGCTATATTATGATACCATGAAGGAGCAAGATATGTACAAGTTCCAATACTGAGGCAGAATCCTTCTAATTTCTCATTTTCAGTACAGATATGATATAATCCTTCTAATTTCTCATTTTCAGTACATAGGAAGAAAATCCTATGAGTTTCATTGTCCACATAATTGGCAGATTGATTCCCCTTTCTTGCCCAGGGAGAATCAAGATAAATGCAATAGGCAAGAGGTGAATGAGCTATTCTTTTGACCCTAGGGGAGAAAGTCACAGGGGTTGGGAACCTATTTTATTAAAGTGGTATGAGCCTTGTTAAGGGGTTGTTCATGGATATTCAATTTAAAACAGATCTAGGTGACTCTTTTCTCCCATTATGGCTACTTCTCATATAGTAGTTCCAATTTCCACAGAAGAACTCTGGGCAATTAGTCCACAGGTAACTTGTTCAGCCCTGCAATTAGGATCCACTACAGATGGTGATGGCCCCTGACTTACAATAGTTCAACTTAAAATTTTTTGATTTTACCATTGTGCAAAAAAGATATGTCTTCAGTAGAAACCAGACTTCGAGTACCCATACAACCTTTCTGTTTTTCACTTTCAGTACAGTGTTCAATGAGTTACACGAGATATTCAACACTTTATTATAACATAGGCTTTGTGTGAGAGGATTTGCCCAACCATAGGCTAATGTAAGTGTCCTGAGAATGTTTAAGGTAGGCTAGGCTGAGCTATGGTGTTCAGTAGGTTAGGTGTATTAAATGCATTTTCAACTTACAATATTTTCAACTTATGGGTTTATGGGGATGTAACCCCATTGTTAAGTCAAGGAGCATCTGCAAGAGAACCTATAGCACTTACTTGAGATATAGCAAACCAGAAGGTTAAAGTCAAGTCGTATGAATTGTTCCTCCTTCATGTGGTGTAGTGGATGCTGTGGTATGGCACCCAAATCCTGCTTTTAGAATCTAGACCCTCATTCCCTCAGCTTCCTGCAGTGTTGGCTGTTGAAGGGTCACAGCACAGTTACCCTTTAAAAATTGCCAAGAGCGGAAGGGAGTTACCTCACCCGATGTTATGCCCTCTCCCTCCCAGGCTGGTCAGTGTATAGGGTGGAGAGGGAACATGAGTGTGGGTGTGGATGTGGGTAGTGGTGGTTATACAAAGGCTCAGACCCTTTCCTCGATTTGCATAATTCTGAAGGGCCACTCAAGCCCCAGAGGTTCCTACGAGATCAAAAGAGGCCTCTGTTGCAACTGCATCACTGTTCATCTCCCTCTGCCCAGTCCTGCTTCCTTCATTTCCTAAAAGGTATTGTTTCTCAGCGTACTCCCAATAAACCGCCTGCAAATAGATCTGCATCTCAAGGTAAGCCACACCTCTACCACCCTTCGCAAAGCAAAATATGGGCACAACTCAGTTTCTAGAAGTATCCTAGGTCATTTGTATTTGGTATATTCAGATAAATAATTACGATGTTGAAAAACTTCATTGATTTGGGCCAAGTTAGCATTTGTCACCCTTTAGACATCATGTAACTGGGTACTTTTAGAATAATATAGTGACTTTTTTTCCTAAATGGACAACTGGACCTGTATTTATTTGGTTTGTAAAACATTGTGCATATATCTAGTATGCAATGTTTAAAGTAGATTAAGTCTCTAACGTGCTGGAGTGTTTTCAACACTCAGGTACTTTAGAAGCACTCTAAAAATTCATACGCTAACTACAGATTATTTTCTTCTGTTTAAAGCAGATCATCAAAGGGCCTTGTTTTGGAAATACGTCATTATTTTAGTTCTGTCAGTGATTTATTCTAAAAATTCTTCCATTTACTCCAAGTTATTGTCATTTTTTTACTATTATGATTAGGAATGTCTAAATTAACAATAAAGTGCTGTTAGTTAAATCAGCATATGTTAATAGTTCAGGTATATTAAATATCTACTTTGCCTCAAGTACTTTCTATGTATAAATTCATATAATTCTTACATGAGATAAGTGCTATTGTAATCACTTTTTTTCCAAATGAGGAAACCTGCACAAAGTTGCAAACCTAGGAGGGAACATAGCCAGATTTTTGATTCAAGCAATTTGGCTCCAGAATCTGTGCTCTCAGCCACTTCACTGCCACCTCTTCAATATCTAGGGCTGAGAAAAAAAGAAAAGGGGGTAAAATATTTTATGGAGGTGGGGGGGTTGTAGAAAAGAAATATTACTCAAATTTAGAGAAATCAGGGGAAGTTTCAGAGAAGTAATAATGTTTGAACCAAGTTGTATAAAATAAATATTACTTAGAAGTTATAGTGAATCTCTTTCTCCTTGAAAAAAGGCCCTACAAGAAAACCTCCCTTGCTGGGAGTTTCAGCAAAGAGAAAGGGGGCACAATGGGCTGAAATAATAAAAGGAAAAACCTAGCTAACTGTCAATAAAAATAAATCATTGTCTGCCTGGCACTGTAGGGAATATCAAGACTTTTGATGTATGGTCAACATCTGCAGAAACTTAGAACTAGTGGGGCAGATGAGACACTGAAGTTGAAAAGGTACCAAGCCATCAAGTTCTAGATGGTGAATACCAAATGAGAGTATAGTTGGGTAAGTGGTAAAAGAAAGCTGGCCAGTGTCAGCAGTCCTGTCCCCAGCCCCAACCTCAGGATATATTTCCAAAGACTCGTTGAAAGACAGTCACTAAGGATTCATCAGAAGAGGATGGTTTACTGGGAAGTATTTGCAGTGTTAGAAGTGGAAATGATATGAGACCCAGGGTGCAGAAGAGTCTTTGAGACTAGATTAGAGTTGAGCTTTGTGCATTCCAACGTTTTCAAGACTTAACCCTTATAGCACTTTATGGAGCTTGCCAACCCAAGAGGAAAATGGCAGAGTGATATTCTTAGGGAAGTCTGTGTCCTTCATGCTAGAGTCCCCAGGCTTTTGAGATTGCTGACTGCTATCAAAGGACCACATGGGCCCAAGCACTTCAGCGGTACCCAGTGAAAACAAAAGGCCAGACTGTGCTGAATTGACCCCCAGGGCCTTTATGTAATGAGTGGGGTGGAGAGCCCCAAAAAGAGCTGAGATTGACGTTTTCCATCCTGTCCAGTAGAGCTTCTGAGTCTTTAAATTTGATAGAGAAAAATAAAGTGGCCTGGGTGTGGTGGCTCATGCCTGTAATCCCAGCACTTTGGGAGGCCGAGGCATTGGGTCACTTGAGGCCAGGAGTTCGTGACCAGCCTGGCCAACATGGCAAAACCCTATCTCTACTAAAAATACAAAAATTAGCTGAGTGTGGTGGCGTGTGCCTGTAATTCCAGCTACTTGGGAGGCTGAGGTGGGAGAATTGCTTGAGCCCAGGAGGTGGAGGCTGCAGTGAGCAGAGATTGCACCACTGCACTCCAGCCTGGGCCACAGAGAGAGACCCTCTCTCAAAAAAAAAAAAAAAAAGAAAGAGAGAAAGAAAGAAAGGAAAGAAAGAGAGAGAGATGAAAGAAAGAAAGAGAGAGAGATAAGAAAGAAGAAAGAAGGAAAGAAAGGAAGGAAAGAAAGAAAGAAAAAGAAAGAGAGAGAGAGAAAGAAAGCAAGCGATGTTATCTTAACATTGGGTTGCATGTCATTACTCAGTGACAGGTTTTTTTGTTTCTGTTTTTTTTCCAACCTAGTATCATAGTGGATCAAAATTCATATCGTCTAGGAAATATAAATATTACTTTTATGGATGACATAAATCACTACTGCCTAGGCATGTCAAGAAATTTCATGGGGCAAGAATGATATTTAATAGATTCCTTGAAGATTCAATGAGATTGAGAAAGATAAAAGGAAGTGAGAAGGCAATATTTTAATGGCATTGTGATGGTTAATATTGAGTGTCAACTTGATTGGATTGAAGGATGTAGGATGTGTATCTGGCTGTTGCTGGAGGAGATTAACATTTGAGCTGTGGATCAAGAGAGGAGGACCCAGTTGGTGGATGGGTGGGCACCACCCAATCGGCTTCTAGTGTAGCTAGAAAAAGGAGGCAGAAGAAGGTGGAAGAAGCTGACTTGCTGAGTCTTCCAGCCTTCATCTTTCTCCTGTTCTGGCTGCTTCCTGCCCTCAAACATCAGACTCCAAGTTCTTCAGCTTTTGGACTCTTGGTCTTAGACCAGTGGTTTGCTAGGAGCTCTCAGCCCTTTGGCCACAGACTGAAGGCTGCACTGTTGATTTCCCTACTTTTGTGGTTTGGGGACTCGGACTGGCTTCCTTGCTCCTCAGCTTGCAGACAGCCTATCGAGGGACTTCACCTTGTGATCTTGTGAGTCAATTCTCCTCAATAAACTGCCCTTCGTATGTACATACATCCGATTAGCTCTGTCCCTCTAGAGAACCTTAATACAGGCATATGCAAAGACATAGAGAAGGACCCTACCATTCTCAGGACACAGGATACTTTAGGTACCAAGTACCTTCTCAAAAGCACTGAAGACACATGTTAACAACAGTATCTTTGAGATGGCCTTGAAGCACGAACCAAGAACTGTTCATCTCTGTTTCTAGAGAGTCTCTAATACTTCTCAATATGTTACCAGATTCATTTCAGCCAGAGCTGCTGGTTTAATTTATCACTGTGCATCAAGCCTCTGTTACCCTGAGATGTTCTCTTCAGGTCTCAGTGATGGAAGAAGTGGCTGCTCCTCCTGCATGATCCACATCTTACTTTGCCACGTTCTTCATAACGAATCAGGGTGACCACAGGCTCCTCCAATAGTCCTCTGCCTCTCTCATAGTCCATTGTGGTTAAAACTGGAAAGTGCCACATACACAGTCAGAAATGAATTATGCATCCTTTAATAATGACTTTGAACAGCAGTCCTCGTGGGTGTGTTCTTTTTGCTACTCAGAGTTAAAACAACTTGTCCTTCTCACCAGTTAGCGAAAAATGCTGGCCGGGCGCGGTGGCTCACGCCTGTAATCCCAGCACTTTGGAAGGCCGAGGCAGGTGGATCATGAGGTCAGGAGATCGAGACCATCCTGGCTAACACAGTGAAACTCCATCTCCACTAAAAATACAAAAAATTAGCTGAGCGTGGTGGCGGGTGCCCGTAGTCCCAGTTACTCGGGAGGCTGAGGCAGGAGAATGGCATGAACCCAGGAGGCGGAGCTTGCAGTGAGCCGAGATCATGCCACTGCAGCTCAGCCTGGGCGACGGAGCAAGGCTCAGTCTCAAAAAAAAAAAAAAAAAAGAAGAAGAAAAATGCTGAGCCTGTTCTTTTCTAAATCATCTGTTGTTTCCATAAAGGAGATGTCACCCTAGTTCAGCTGGGTGCACCGGCCATAAGACCCAAGTTTTCCATGTGAAGTTTCCAAGTTTTTATCTGATAAAGGATTTTAAAAATCCCATGAGCCCATACTCTATATAAATGTTATTTTAAAATACCATGAAATCTATTTTGCTATAGGAATTGGTGACTATTGGCTAGGCGTGGTGGCTCATGCCTGTAATCCCAGCACTTTAGGAGGCTGAGGTGGGCAGATCATGAGGTCAGCAGTTTGAGGAGACCAGCCTGGCCAACATGGTGAAACCTCATCTCTACTAAAAGTACAAAAATTAGCCAGGCATGGTGGTGGACGCCTGTAATTCCAGCTACTCGGGAGGCTGAGGCAGGAGAACTGCTTGAACCTGGGAGGGGGAGGTTGCAGTGAGCCAAGATCACGCCACTGTACTCTAGCCTGGGCAACAGAGTGAGACTCCATCTCAAAAAAAAAAAAAAAAAAAAAAAAAAAAAAGAAAGAAAAAGGAAAAAAAAAAGGAAAAGAAAAAGGAATTGGTGATTATTTAGAAAAGCCTTGCTATTTAATTTTATCTATGTATGTGTAATCAGAAGAAAATATATGAAGACACATAATTTCTTCCTTTTTCTCTGTGTTTCAAAACTTTACTAACATTCCCTTATTATCTCCTTCTTCCTCTCTCTCACTCCTCCCTCCCTCTTTCTGATAGCATGGCTGGGCTCTGGTCCATAGTTTCAGGAGAACATGGAAAGTCAGCTCTCTAACTTCCTAGAGCAGATACTTTGAGCACTTTAATAACAATGAATTTGCTTCTTTGCCTTACATTGTTCTCCCATTTCTTCCTCTTGCTCTTTGTATGTCATGACAATTGGCTTTATTTTTGGCACAGTTCATTTTTTGTATCAAAGAGCTACCAGTTTCTGACTTTGCTGAGGAGAAAAACTCTTTTACCTTGATAAATTACACATAGCAAATATTTAGGAAGATGTAGTTAAGATGAATAAATGATTTCTAACAATGAGCAGGTAGAATATAAAATGACTGTGATATTGTGAAGTATATATTTGGTCTTAGACCTCTGTTTCCTGACATACAATTCCTAGAGTCCTTACAATCTCCAAAGTGACGTGTTTTGTATGCTAATGAGTGGAATCATGATTGGCAACCCCTAGGCAGCTTCAGGATGGGGACTGGTCACCAGAAAGACCACGGCAGGATTAGAGGGTTAGGACTTTCAGCTCTACCTCCCAACCTCTAGGGAGAGGAGAGGGACTGAAGATTAAGGGCAGGGTTAGAAGAGTTTCCAGACAGCTGAACATATGGAGGCTTACAGGCAGGTGAAAGGGTGGTGCACCGCAACTCCACAGGGACAGAAGCTCCTATGCTTCAGACCCTTCCAGACTTCACCCAATATATCTCTTGACCTATTTGTGTTTTTTAAAGTATCTTTTGCAAAAAACTGATAATAAGTGAATGTCTGCCTGAGTTTTACGAGCCACTCTAGCAAATTATTCAAACCTGAGGAGGGGGTTGTGGGAACTCTGATATATAGCTTGTTGGTCAGAAACACAGGCAACATTGCCTGGGGCTTGTGACAGGCATCAGAGGTGGGGAGGACAGTCTTGGGGACTGAGCCCTCAACCTGCGGGAATCTAACACTATCTCCAGGAGGATAGTGTTGGAATTGAATTAGACGACTCCCAACTGGTGTCCACTGCAGTACTGAGTGCTTGAGTGTTGGTGAGGGAAACCCCCCACACATATTTGGTCACAGAAGTGTTCTGTGTTGATTGTTGTTGTGGTTGGAAAGCAGAGAAAAAACAGTTTGATTTGTGTTTCCACGTACAGTGTCCTAAGATGTCCAGCCTTGCTCCTAACAGCTGCTAAGTTTAAAATTGCATTCTTCAGAACAGGAGTAGAATCTCCCTGGGAAAGATGGGGTGTTGCTTTTAAAAAAAGTCCCTTGGAAGTGATCTGGAAGTTTCAGAGAACGATTTTCTATAGGCTTCTTGAAATATCATCAACTATCACAGAAGAAATGTCAATTTGACAAGTTTCCTCATTTGGAGGGAGATGTCAGATATCCATAAACGACAAGAGCAGAAAGTTCCAACTTGAATCCAATGATAACCGAACGTTGCAATTACGTTTTTAAAATGTTCCTATAAAAATTCTAATTGGGGGGATAGTACTCCCACACATAAACAACAAGGATGAGCACCATAGGCCAATTCAAATCCCCAGAAGAGTCAGGGACCCATACAATCTAGTATTTAAGTCAAAAAAACTCGAAGGAGTTTATTCAGGGTACCAGAGTCCCAGCTAACAGAGTATTCTCACAAGGGATTGAGACAACAGATATCAAACTACAAATTTTATCACTGTAGATGCTAGCTAGAAAGCCAGCTAAGCATGAGCCTGCCCTGGGACTTCTTACCGCTCTCCCTGAATGGAGCCCAAGTCAAGCACTAGAGGAAAGATGGTTGCCCCTGTGCAGGGCGTGAGCAGCCTGGTGTGGACAGTTTGCCACATGGAAGCAGGAGTGGTGAAGAGGGGAAGCAGAGTCTGAGGGCTGACAGTCTCAAACAGCGAAAGACCGGGCCACACACAGTTACCCATGATGCACCAGTGTGTCCCATGATTCACTCCTCCTCACACGAAGGTAGAGAGGGACAAGGATTCGTCTAGGCAGCTGCCTCCTGAAGAGTGAAGTAAAAGTTCTCTCTCTTAGGACACTCAAATTCTCCAAATAGAAGTCTACAAAGAGTGTTATGTATGGAGTCTTTCTATATCAATTTGCTAAGGCTTTTGTAACAGTATATCACAAACTGAGTGGCTTAAACAACAGGAATGTATTGTCTCACAGCGCTGGAGGCTGAATGTCTGAAATGAAGGTCTTGGCAGGGTTGGGTTCTTCTCAGGGCCATAGGGAAGGATCTGTCCAGACCTCTCTCCTTGGCTTGAAGACAGCCGTCTTCTCTCTCGTCGACAGTCATCTTCATCTTTTCACATTGTCCTCCCTCTTCGTCTGTGTCAAAATTTCTTTTTTTGTGTGTGTGTAGGACACCACTCATATTGGATTAGGATCTGTCCTAAGGACCTCATTTTAACTTGATTACCTCTGTAAGGATCCTGTCTCCAAATAAGGTCATGTTAGGTATGGTTTCTTGAATCAAATGTTCCAGGAAAAGCCAGTTGAATAAATGTAGCAGCTTATCAACTTATCCAGCACATGCCAGACAGCGAATGTCTCACTGATGTATGTGCTCCCTTGGGGCAGCATGGCTCATGCTAGAGTGTCCAACCATGCTCCTCCAATTGCCCAATTCTGAACAAGACTTTTGGGAAAGGGATTCTCAGTTTCACGAATGCTTTTGGGTCCCACACCTCAAAGACAGTCTCTGTCAGGAACATGAATAACGGGCTCGTTTGCGCATGTTCCCTGTCAGAATTGTTCAGCCATCCAGAGCTGCCATCTCTAAATATTTACAAAGTACTATTTATCAGAATGAAAGAGAATGTTTCTGTACCACAATGTCAGGCATATGGTAGCAGCATGAAATAGAAGATAAATCGTGCAGGGTGATTCCATCTGGATTTAATGCCAGCAATAATTATTTTTAATCAGATGCAAGTTTCCCTTGATGATACCAGGCCATGTAACATTGGGAAATAATTTTGTCAGTTTTCATTGTCTGATGCTGTTTCTATAAATAATCTTGTAGGACCTTTTGAAGTATAGCTTTTTATCTTTTCTTTAACCCTTTTCATTCTCTCTTTCTATGGGAATGGCCTATTCTCTAAATCCTGGCTTTTGCTTACAAGATGCCTTCATAAACTTACATAAAGCATTGAGGCATGGCAAATGCTCTCACAAGTACACATAATTTCAACAAATTTATTGATTCCCTGTGCACATCTTACCTCGCTCAGTCCCCCTAAAATAACTGATAACCTGAGAGCAGTCCCAGGTGATATTTCACTGGTATTTGAAATGTGTTAGTGCCTGAGTCCAGAAGCAGGTTAGATGTGTCTCTGGGGTAATAAGAGCCCCAATGGGCACCTCTTGGCAAAGGGTGTGTGTGTGTGTGTGTGTGTGTGTGTGTGTGCCACCACACCCACATGCATCTCATGAAAACAAAAAAAGCATTTCCTAGCCAGCTGTGATCTGGAATTTTAAAAAATAGCTGGTAATTTTTAAAATAACTGGCTATTTGAATTCACTTGTAGGTTTAAAGTGTGTGTGTAGGGATACAGCTAAAAATCCAATTTTCAACCAATACAAAGAGGAAGTTCTTGTATAGGAGAATTTGATATCAAAATGTGATTAAAGCAAAGCCACATCTGTGATTCAAACCGAGCATTTGGGTCAGGTTGATGAGTCCTTGGCTGTAGAGAGAATTTTGCCCTCTGGGCTTTATGCAATGCTGGAAGGTGACACCTGAAACACAAATCAGTTCACAAGCTCAGCTGCTCTCCAGCTCCAGGTTTGCCGACTGCCAGGGATGCTCTGTCCTGTGAGCTAAGGAATGGCTATTCGTCCCTCCTGGAACTAAGTTATTCCAGCTGCTTCCTTTGGTGCAGACTAAAGTGGATCCCACATAGCTGCTACCACCCCCAGAGCCAGAATCTCATCAGTAAACCTCCAACAGGGAAGCACTAGCTGCTGGGGAGTCACAAAAATGTCCAAGGTTCACCATCAACCGTAGTTCTATTGGGGTCAATGTGAAGATTTCAGACTTCCAGATGCACCCCTACCTATAACCGATCTTGTTACCTTGCCTTCAGACAAATAATCCATTTTACAATCTGCCTTTGTCGCTTGATCAAAAAAGGCAAGAAAAGCCTTCTTGCTTTCTCATTTATAACTTTACTGATGATCCAGGGGTGTAAAAACCTCTGAGTCACCAAGCAAATTTAGGGACATTAGTGTAGGCACTGAGAAAGGAAATGATCCTGATGACTGGGTAGCAATTTCTTTCTCATGTCAGGTGGTTTTCAATTCTTAGCTTTTAAAGGAAGACCGAATCTAGTTGTCACCTCATATATTGTTAAAAATAATTTTGGATAATAGATCATCATGTATTTTTTTTTGTTTTGCAAATAACTCAGAGGGATGAACACAATTGAGAACTCTATTATAGCAAACCTCTTTCTATTCCATCTACTTATTTAGCACTTTGCTTAAATACTTGAAGAAAGTTATTATTTGCCAGGGACAGGTTTAAGACCTTTACAAGCATTAACCCATTTAATACTCACAAGAACCCCATAAGGTAAGTTTTATTATCATCCCTGTTTTACAGATGAAAAAGAAAGCTCAGAAAGGTTAACCCTTTGTCCAAGGTCAGAGAGGTAGGAAATGACAAGAGCTGGGATTTGAACTCAAGCAAACTGACGCCAAAGCTTTTGTGGACACAGGCTGCACTTGGCTAAATATGGTTTCTCAGTTTATATCAATGAAAACAAAATGAGAATAAAATTGTTGTTGAACTCCACCTTATTTTAGCAGTATCTCCATCTACTAACAAATGATAAAGGTGAAAATTTTACATGCCCTATTCATATTAAGTAATAAATTTTCAATACAATCTTACTTTTGTATTTAATCATTATCAAACTTTCTAACATATTTTTGCTATTTTTCATTAATATTTCTAAAACTTATATTGATAACCAGTCCAGAAGAAATTTTATCATTTAAAGACTTAGTCACAAGGAATTGAAACATTAAATTCCACACACACACACACACACACACACACACACACAATTTTTTGTTGCAAAGTGTAATAGAGTAAAAAAAGTAAGATTTGTAAGTAAAATTACTACATTAAGATAAATTTCTTTGGGGGAAACTTGAAGCATAAAAAGAAATAATGTAAAATTTCCCATTTTAAAAGCTGAGCTTATATATTTCCTTCATTTTTGGCATTGATCTTTATATATCTTTTGAGATAATAGAATTTTTTTCTTAGATATAACACATTCATTTTTTAAGTGGATAATGTGTATGAAATTACTATGGTAGGTAGATTCCTTTGGATATGTTTTAAAGGGCAATGTAAAGGTTTTATTTTGAAATGTCAATAGTTACACTATGCTGGAAATTACACCCCTCATAACTATTCAGCTAATGATGATTTTTTGGGGGGTGTCAATCTAAAATGTGCAAGGGCTACATCATTTTTCAAAATTATTTTGGAAAATAAGTGTTATGTGAACAAAAATGTTCAAAGGCCACTGCTCTCATTATGGGCATCCCTCACCCACTCCTTGTGTATTTTATTTCTCTTACTCCTAACACATCCTAATTTATTCATTCAATTAATATTTGTTAAACATGAACTACATGTTAGACATGGTATCAACATGACAATGAATAAGACAGCTGCATTCCTGATTTTATGAAATAGTGTGATGCTAAGTCCTGTGAAGTTTTTTTCTTATTATTCCTCGTCTTGGGCTTCTGGATCACTTTCTTTTTTAAGTATTATTTTTAGTTGGGGCCTGGTGCCCCTGAGCAAAAAAAAAAAAAAAAAAAAAAAAAAAAAAAAAAAAAAATTATTAAAACTATGGAATATTTCAAACATACAGAGAAGCATAAGGAATAGGAAAATGAACATTTGAGTTCTCAGCACCCAATTTGGACACATCTTAACATTTTACTCAACTACTTCATATTCAACAACAAAATAAAACAAGAAAATGTTACGTACACAGTTGAAGTCACCTAACTACCTCTCCCTAATTCCATGTGCTCTCCTCTCTTCTCAGAGGTAAACTCTATCCTGTATTGTGTTTCCAATTCCCAAGCAATTTGTATACTTTTACTGCAGATAAACAACATAGAGTTGTGTTGTTTTGTGTTTTCAAACTATGCAATTATATTATTTCGTACACATCCTATAACTTGTTTTTTGTCCTCAATGTTTTTAGATTGATGTAGTTTATATGTTACTCTAGTTAAATCCATTAATTTTTTTGCTATATAATATTTCATTGTATGAATACATTTGTTTAACTATTAACAGTTTTTTTAACCATTCTCCTTTGATTGACATTTAGGTTGCATCTAACGTTTTGCATCACAATGTGGCAATGAACATTCTCATGCACATCTCTTGTGCAAGTTTTGAGAGTTTCTCTGGCATCTACATCTAGAAATGGAATTCCTAGGTTTTAGAGTTTGTACAGTTTTAACTTTATTAGGTATTGCCAACTTGCTTTTTAAAGTTATACAAGCTTACACTCCAACTGGATAAGTGCATTACTCCTTCTATTCTGTTGAATACCCTTGAGTTTTCAAAATGTATACCTGAGTTCTCTTTTTTCCTGCCATAAGGACCTGAACAGGTTTTAGCTACCCATTAACACTTCCTTCCTCATGTTATTGTTTCCTAGAGTTTTAGTTCCACCTTATTTTAAAAGCACAAAAATTTAATAATTTTGTAAATATATAATTGTTGATGAAATTTGCCATGATCAATTTTTCTATTCTGTTCTCCTGAATTCACTTTTATTTGTATTGAAGTACATTCTCTGATTGTTCTTTTAGAGGATGTACATCCTCTTATTGTTCTATGAGTGATACTGTGTTAGTCCATTTGCACATTACTATAAAGAAAATTTATAAAGGAAAGAGGTTTAATTGACTCACAGTTCTACATGGTTGGGGAGGCCTCTGGAAATTTATAATCATTGTAGAAAACGAAGGGGAAGCAACGACCTTCTTTACATGGCGGCAGGAGAGAGAAGACTGAGGAGCCGAGGGGAAAGAGCCCCTTATAAAACCATTAGATCTCGTGAGAACTCACTCACTATCAGGAGAACAGCATGGAGGAACCACCCCCGTGATCCAGTCTCCTCCCACCAGGTCTCTCCCTAGATGGGTGGGGATTATGAGGTTTACAAAAATTTGGGTAGGGAAACAGCCAAACCTATATCAGATGTTACATTAGTCTTTCTTTAAAAATGTCTTAGTTTTATTCCTGAATGACAGTTTATATCGGCATAAATGTGTTGACAGCGCTTTTCTACCCTCAACACTTTGAAATTATGTCTCCATAGTGCCTATTGTTTCTGAAGAGTCTAAAAGTTCCTTCTAAAAAGAAGCCTCTGCCAATTTAACTTTTATTCCTTTGGTAGCTCTTTGTCCTTTATATTCTTCTATTTTACTATAACATATCTAGGAATAGATTTATTTTTATTTATTCTGTTGGGTACTTGGAGTGTATGTCATCTGAGGAGTCATAAAATATTCTTAGCTATTGTCTTTGGCTTTTTAATTCAATTTTCATCTAAATAAAAATACATGCACAAAATTTTAATAGTAAAATATTTCTGTAAGACAGAATGAAAAACAGCAAATTCCTGCCTCACATTTCTCCAGGCCTGATTTTTTTTTTTTTTTTTTTTTTTTTTTGCTCCTTTGAAGCAGCCACTTTCTACTTTTAAATATTTTAGCTGTTTCTTTTAGAGTTTATTTCTATTATTAAAAATAACATTTGTATACTATTATTTTTATTTTTTTAGTTTCAGATTTATCTATTGACTTTCTAACATGAAGGATAAGAATTTATCCCTTTTAATCCTCACCCTTCTCAACCACACATTTTGCAATCTCCATCCTTCCAGTATAGTTATGTTATAATTTTAGTTAAACTGACTGAACATTTGCACTATTATAACTGTTATTACTCATAACTGAGCCATGCTGTGATCACATTTTTCTACTGAAAAATTTTATTTCCCCTATACAAATAATTGCCTTGTTCTTTTATTCAGTTAAATTTTTATATACCTAGCATTAATCCAACTTTAAAACATATTTTTATATGATCAGACACATCAGATAATCTGCCAGTTTTGTCTTATAGATATCTCTCGTGAAGTCCTTCGACCTCCTCTTCCAATCTGAACGGGTTGCTTCCTAGGTTGGTTGCACAGTTGTAATCCAGGAATCTCCCTTAATCATCTCGATTCCTTTTTCTTCTTTTCTAACTGAATTCACTGTTCCCTAGATCTTAGGCTTTTGTCCTTTTTTGGATTATGTTTTGATGTTGATGGAGTATATTCTCAAACAGCTTTTTGAGGAAGGGTGCACAGTAAATTTTTTGAGCCCTTGCATGCCTGAAAAACCGTATCTTTATTTAATTCTCTAGAATGAATAGACTAAAGTAGCCTAGTATAAAATTCTAGACTACTAGCACTTTGGGAGGCTGAGGCAGGTGGATCACTTAAGCCCAGGAGTTTGAGACCAGTCTGGCAATATGGCAAAACCCCATCTCTACAAAAATAATAATAATAATAATAATTGGGCATGGTGGTGCTCATGTCCCAGCTACTCAGGAGGCTGAGGTGGGAGGATCACTTGAGCCCAGGAGGTAGAGGCTGCAGTGAGCCGAGATCACACCACTGCACTCCATTATGGGTGACAGAGTGAGACCTATCTCAAAAAAAAAAAAAAAAGAAAAGAAAAGAGAGAGAGAAAGAGAATTCTAGACTAAAAAATTTTCTCAGAATTTGCTGTTGAGTAGTTTAAATTTCTTATTCTTGATATTTTGTGCTTGAACTTTTATAAATAACATTTAAAATATATTAGATTCTCTCTTTTTTTTTTTTTTTTTCAGATGGAGTTTAGCTCTTGTCACCCAGGCTGGAGTACAGTGGCATGATTTCGGCTCACTGCAACCACTGCCTCCTGGGTTCAAGAGATTCTCCTGCCTCAGCCTCCCAAGTAGCTGGAATTACAGGCACTCACCACCACGCCTGGCTAATTTTTGTATTTTTAGTAGAGATGGGATTTCACCATGTTGGTCAGGCTGGTCTTGAACTCCTGACCTCAGGATTCTCTTCTTAATCTCCAGGGACTGGGAATTTCAAAATAACATACATTGGTGTGGGTCTTTTTCTTTTGGGGGAGAATTTGGTGGGCCCTGGCAACCTAGAAACACATTTTCTTCAGTACTTGGAATTGTACTGAATGGAATTAAGCCATTTCATCTGTGCCTGTTTTCCCTGATTCCATAGTCCCTCAGTATAACTTCTTCAACAAACAAAACTCCAGTCTTTTCCCAGAGAGTGAGGAGGGGTGGTGACTTGACTTGGCTGGACCTGGTGAAAAAGGAGATCTGGGTAGTTCACTGCTTCTTCAATAAAGACTTTCAACCAATTTTCCTATTAGATATATCCAAGCCTCCAATTTCTGAACCATTCTTGCTTTTTGAGGTATAAATCATGTTGGTTACTATTGACTTCTGTCTTTGTGGATTTGACTTAAGCTCTCATTCACCAAATCTGCTATAATGTATTCATTTATTTTCAAGCTTAAGTTTTGGGTCTGTTTTCATTTCTCCTAGCTATAACTTAATAGATTTGTTTGTTATATTTTTACTGTCATGTTAGTAAAATCTTGGTAAGAAGCAGTAATAAATGCTTTCTTAACTACAAGTTAAAGTTATTGTCTCTTCACATAATTACTCTTTATTATTCTTTCCCGTTTCTTTTTCTAGCATTTCTATTAGATATATGTTGGAGGTTTTTCATTTATCCTGTATCTTTTAACAGTTCAGCCATAATTTTAAACTCTTTGTCTCTCTGTGTTATGTCCTGTACAAATTACCTATTCATTTATTGTCTCTTCACTCATTCCAATCTAAAGAAAACGGCATCTGTTAAATTTTTATTTCAATGACTATTTTTTAATTTTGAAAATTTCTAATTATTTTCTCATTCTTAATTTATCTTTAGTTTTGTTTTATGGTTTAATATAAAACTTTTATTAGAAGGTTCATTTCCTCTAAAATAAATTCGTGTTAAAGATTCAAAGTTGTTGACGCGATGTGATTTCTGCCCAGTGCTCTGAAAGTCAAAGTGAAGAAATTCAATGAAGCGCGGGTAAACGGCGGGAGTAACTATGACTCTCTTAAGGTAGCCAAATGCCTTGTCATCTAATTAGTGATGCGCATGAATGGATGAAGGAGATTCTCACTGTCCCTACCTACTATCCAGCGAAACCACAGCCAAGGGAACAGGCTTGGCAGAATCAGCAGGGAAAGAAGACTCTGTTGAGCTTGACTCCAGTCTGGCACGGTGAAGAGACATGAGAGGTGTACAATAAGTGGGAGGTCCCTGGCGCCCTCCCATCCCTGCGAGGTGGCAGGGCGGGGTCCGCCCGCCTTGCGGGCCGCCGGTGAAATACCACTACTCTGATCGTTTTTTCACTGACCTGGTGAGGCAGTGGGGGAGGGGGGCGAGCCCTGAGGGGCTCTACAAATTTACAAGAAAAAAACAAACAACCCCATCAAAAAGTGGGCGAAGGACATGAACAGACACTTCTCAAAAGAAGACATTTATGCAGCCAAAAAACACATGAAAAAATGCTCATTATCGCTGGCCATCAAAGAAATGCAAATCAAAATCACAATGAGATACCATCTCACACCAGTTAGAATGGCCATCACTAAAAAGTCAGGAAACAACAGGTGCTGGAGAGGATGTGGAGAAATAGGAATACTTTTACACTGTTGGTGGGACTGTAAACTACTTCAACCATTGTGGAAGTCAGTGTGGCGATTCCTCAGGGATCTAGAACTAGAAATACCATTTGACACAGCCATCCCATTACTGGGTATATACCCAAAGGACTATAAATCATGCTGCTATAAAGACACATGCACACGTATGTTTATTGCTGCACTATTCACAATAGCAAAGACCTGGAACCAACCCAAATGTCCAACAACGATAGACTGGATTAAGAAAATGTGGCACATATACACCATGGAATACTATGTAGCCATAAAAAATGATGAGTTCATGTCCTTTGTAGGGACATGGATGAAACTGGAAAACATCATTCTCAGTAAACTATCACAAGGACAAAAAACCAAACACTGCATGTTCTCACTCATAGGTGGGAATTGAACAATGAGAACTCATGGACACAGGAAGGGGAACATCACACTCCGGGGACTGTTGTGGGGTGGGGGTGGGGGGAGGGATAGCATTAGGAGATACACCTAATGCTATATGACGAGTTAATGGGTGCAGCAAACCAACATGGCACACGGATACATATGTAACAAACCTGCACATTGTGCACATGTACCCTAAAACCTAAAGTATAATAATAATAAAAAAAAAAGATTCAAAGTTGTCATCTTTGTTAGTATTAAATTTCTTTGCATGTTTTGCATTTTGAGTTTGCAGGTCAATTTTCAGTGTTTTTCATTCTCTTTCTCCCCCTATGCACAATTATCTTTGTGCAGTGGTTTTATGGATGTCATTATTTAGCTTCCAGATCTGGCAACATAACAGAAGCTCGGTTTTCCTGCCTTGATGTATCAGTGACATGCAGATTTATCTAGCCAGCCAGTGGCTTAGTTTGGCTCCAGGTTGCGAGACTATATCTGGTTCTTCCTATTTTCCTAGACCTGTAGCATATCAGGAGCCTTGCCCCAGACAACGGTTTGAAGTAGCTTTTTTCAGACTCCTTTTAGGATCAGGGTGCCTCCACTAATTCAAGCAGTGAGCTTCAGAAATCTCACACAGAGCATGTTGAATCTTCATTACCCTACAAGAGCCAAACTCCTATATACCACTGTCTGAGTTCAAGATCCCATATACGCCAGTGGTTTCGGCCCCTTTCATCACTTAGTGATTCTTTCCCAAATCTTAAGTTATGTTTGTCTTATTTTTGATCCTATGTCATTTTGCTTTTCTCTCTGTCTTTACATTACTAGACTGGACCATATGAAATTGCTAGTTTTTTGGTAAAATGATCAAATATCAGCAATCTTATACAGTTCACATTAATAAACCCATTTTTGCCATGTGTTTTGCACGAGTACATCAAAGTGTGAACGTATTGTGACATTTTGACTGGAGGTCTCTATACACTCTTTAATCCTTCTTTATTTCACCAATCAACTCACCTACTCACCGATCAGTCAGCCAAACAGACACAGACTAGAATCCATACACAGTTCCATGCAGAGATTCCTGAACCTGCCCCATAAAGGGCCTTTTAAATTTTGGAAGGCTGCAGAGAGGTAGGGAGGAGGCAGTGGGAGTTGATAAACAATGAATGTTTGAGAAAGAATTTTCAGTCTACCTCCTCCAAACTGCAGTATTCTTCTTTCTGTCATCATCTAAAGGTTTAAACCAAATGAATTTTTATTGAATCTAAGAGCTATGATTGTTTGGCTTTCATTTTTCAGAGGAAAGAACTAGAAAATATGCATAGTAAGAGAGAAAATAACATATTCATATTTCATTTTTATTATTAAAATCTTGACTTATAGCCATTATCAGCAAACATATGAATAGCATAGCTGACACGATGAATAAAAAGCCGTGGGTAATGGAAATGTCTACTGTGTGCATTTTTGGAACTTGATTTTTTGAGAGACAAGGCAGAGAAAGCTGGAATACAAAGTTTTTCAAAGAAGTAAGAGACCAAGTATTCACCATCATGAACAATTCGATAGCTTCCTCTCAAACATACGAAGTTTAGGAAGCACTGATATCTGTTAGCCTCAAAAGATTCAGGATCCCTGAATTCTTGCTTCCACCCTGTTACATACCCCTCCCAACACACACAGAATACTAGTTACCCCTAAACATCCATTCTGTCCTTTTTCTACGTAATATGATCCCTGCTCTTTACCTGGGCAAATTGCCACCCAATGGAAAGACTACCTTCACCAAGCCATAAAGTAGTTGGCAGTGACCATGTGACTAAGTTTGGCCATAGAGTTCCATGTGACTTCTGGGAAGTTTCCAAAAAGGGAGGGTCATGCTCTTGGTCCCTACATCTGTCTAGCTGCCTAGAGCAAAAATAGGAGGCTGGAGTTCAAGAAGACATCTCAGAGCCCCAGGGAGGGCAGAGGGGAGAGCTGGGAGGGACCTGGGTCTCTGATGACTTAGTAGGGCTACCAGAGCAGCTCTTCTCTGGCTGCTTCCACACCTCTTTCATTTGAGATAGACACAATCTCCTGTCCTGTTCAAGCCACTATTACTTTCATTTTTTTCTGTTCTATGCTGCTAATTGATAGTGTCTGCAAATTACTCTGGTCCTAAAATAAATTATGTATCATAATATGTTCATGTGATAAGGCTCAGCACTTAGCATTTTCATGACAAAGTGGAAGGGCAGAGACGTTTGTCATGTGATTCATTGTACTTTCGTTCTAAATGCTTGAAAAACAGTTGGATTTCCCTCAAGTTTGTTTGATCATGCAGCAATTTCCAATGACTTCAGCCAGCAATATTTGAAAACTGTGGTTTCATGTCATAACTATCTGGGCCTCTGGAGTAAAATACATCTTTTGTTTTCAAATGTCAATCTCCCTCTGAAAGAGAAGAAATATTTTTAAAAGCTAAACCTGTTAATTGCCGTGAGCTTGGCTTGTACATTACTTGCCTTGTATGTACAGGAACACCCACTACTTTTTACCCCCATAATTTCATTTTGTCCCTGGCTAAATCCTCATCATTCCTAAAGGGAAGACCCATAGTTGTCAGGAATGTTTTGATTTAAAATGAGAGACATTTAACTCAAGCTAATGTAAGGAAAGCACAAAGTGTTCATGCCACTGAATAGTTCATGAGATGGAGCTTCAAGCTTGGCTAGGTCAGGTGGCATCATCAGAGATATGTTTTGTTGCATCCTATGACCTTGCTCTCCTCCATGATAACAGGGTTTCTATGTATGGTGAACAAAATGGCTCCTAACAAACAAAAGTTCCCATAGTCCTTAATGTTAACATTAATACCCAAAAAATAGGCTGCCCCTGATTTGTCTGGCTTAAGTCACATGTTCATCCTTGAACTAATCCTGTGGCTGGGGGAATGGAGTGTTCTGATTAGCAAGGCCTAGTCCACATGTCACCCTTGTAGCCAGGGGTACTACATTAGCAGAGCATGAGAAAAAAGAGTGATTTCATCATCACCAGAAGAGAGCATACTTAGAAAGAAAAGACAACAGGCATCTTCCATGGGCAATTCAAGAACCTTAAAAAACAGAAGGACAAATAATGTGTTACTGTCAACATCTTTGGATGCTTTCTTGGTCGCACCCTTTTCATCTTGCTGTATTTTACTGCTAATTACATTTTACTGCTAATTAATTTCTAGTATAGCTAGTACTTATTACTAAGTATCTGTTATTTATATAAGTTTCTCATTCTTCTAACTTCTGAAGTTCTGGCTTTTCAACCTAGAGGTGCATGTTTGGTAAGACCAAAGTGATGTAGAAATGGAGGGATTTAAAATTCTTTGTTTTAAACAGATGAGACGGTTGAGTTTGGAAGCTTTGAGGAATACTGACATAGAGAATGAAATAGCTCTGATTTAGGAAATGCTTTGAGAGATTACAATACTGGGTTCTATCTATATGGGAAAGGAATAATACTGACAACTAGCATAAAATGGATGGTAGAATTCACTTAGCATAAGTTTTTATGTCCTAAGAGTTTCAGCTCCAATTTATGCAGAAACGTCAGTGTGAGTCAGTTAGAGAGAGGAAGCCAGGACATGGTAAGACCAAAGGTGGATCATGAGGGACTGTTCACCAGTCATCCAAATGACAAATGTTATGCTCAGCCCTGACCAAATGGCATCAATAGCCAAGTGTTCCTGATGTGGAAGTGGCATAGGCAGAAGACAGCATGTAAGTCAAGGGGTGGCCCAAGTGTGGTCTAGGACTCCACCCAGTAGTCCTGGTTACAGAGAGATCAGTGTTCATTCCTCAAGAATAGGTACTGGCAAAAGCTAGGCAAACTCTCCAAACCTCATAAAAGTAGTTTAGTATTTAAAGAAAAACTTCACGTCCAGGAGGCACCTTTAGGTACAAATCAAGAAACAAAGCAATAATAGCACAATGATGACTGGGCAGTTGGTCATGGCTTTGATTGAGGGCATGTAGTTGCCAGACAAATCCCAGATTCCAACAACTGGAGAGTGTATAACTGCTAATACCTTGCTGACTTGGAGCACAATGGCTGGAAAACTTAGGGCTGAGATTTCCAGTTTAAGATTTCAGCTTTAAGAGCCTTAGAATGAAGAAGAAAAACAAAATGATGAATTTGAAGCAATCTTCAACTACTTTATAAACTTACACTTATTTTTATATTTTGAAGCACCTACTCCAGTGCTGGCGATTGTACTCAGTACAGATGTACTGGATTAAAGGAAGAATGACATAAACACTCATTCATCTGTCCCAATGTGACCATACAGAAAATGGGGGGTAATGAGTGTATCCACAAATGGGAAGAATGCTGGCTGGGCCATCTGCTGATGCAAACTTAATCCACTTGCTGCAGGGTTCTAATCAACTGAGCCAACCAGCTTCCAGGCCATACTTCCAGGATCCACCAAAACTCTTGTTAATATCAGTCTGCTTTCTAGCTCCTAGGAAACAATGTGAGCTCTTGGTCTATGCTTTCTTTAGCTTTGAGAAGACAGCTATTGGAAGCAGAAACATAGGGTTTTTCACCCCTAGAATGATGACATCTCCAGGCCCAGTGACTATCCATGAAGGGAATTTTGTGCTTTTATAGTTTTTATACTGGGGAAGTCTGGCGCAATACTTCTGGACATGCTCACCCATTGTATCTTTCTGGCTCCAATATTAAAATAAACCCTCTTGCCCCTTACTTATTTCCTTCTTAAAGACCATGTAAACCCTGGTTAGAGAGGAAGTCACTCATTGCTTCCATGGGATTGCTAAATAGTTTTTGGAAATCAAACAAAGTAGGTGTCACCAGACTATCTTGGCCATCATTGGGCTGACAGATGTCATATCCAGGTTGTCCTCATGCCCAAGTAGTTAGTGGGAGCCAGGCCAGAACTCCAAGCTGGCAGTCCAAGGGCACACACCATTGGAGTGGATGGTGGGCATGAGGCATAGTCGATCGGAGATACACCTAGGTCAGGGAAGGCAGGTAGGCTGATAGGTAATCAAAGTTAAACAAGGCAAGAAATAGACTTTTTATCTCTTATCAGGGAAAATGTAGGCAGGGAGAAAATGTCAATGCATTGAACAGCTCTGTGTGACTGTGAGTGCCCTTGTTTTTAGGGAAAGCTTGGTTAAAGGACATCACGAAATCCCGTTGCAGTCTGATACCTTCTTTGTTGGTCACTACATCGTTCATTCTTAGAGCTCTATTCCTGAAAGGAATTCTGTTCCTAGTGTGTGGGACTTCATTTACATGGAATCATCTTTTTTTTTTTTTTTTTTTTTTGAGATGGAGTCTTGCTCTGTCACCCAGGCTGGAGTGCAGTGGTGCGATCTTGGCTCACTGCAACCTCCGCCTCCCAGGTTCAAGAGATTCTCCTGCCTCAGCTTCCCAAGTAATTGGGACTATAGGCATGCGCCACCATGGCCATCTAATTTTTGTATTTTTAGTAGAGACGGGGTTTTACCACGTTGGTCAGGGTAGTCTCGATCTCCTGACCTTATGATCTGCCCGCCTTGGCCTCCCAAAGTGCTGGGATTACAGGCATGAGCCACCACGCCTGGCCTGGAATCATCTTTAAACACTCTTTCATATACACTCAGGAGCTATAAGCCTCACTGTCATGAGAAGTTCAGATCTTCAGATCTTATCTGAATTAGTGTTGAGGATGGAGACAGGAACATCTTTTTTTTTTTCTTTTGGATACAGGGTCTTCCTCTGTCACCTAGGCTGGATTGCAGTGGTGAGATCTTGGCTGACTACAACCTCTGTCTCCTGGCTTCAAGTGATCCTCCCACCTCAGCCTCCCAAGTAGCTGGGATTACAGGCATGTGCCACCATACCTGGCTTTTTTTTTTTTTTTTTTTTTTGTATTTTTAGCAGAGACTGCGTTTCACCATGTTGGCCAGGCTGGTCTCGAACTCCTGGGCTCAAGCAATCCTCCCGCCTCGGCCTCCCAGAGTGCTGCGATTACAGGTGTGAGCTACCGTGCCTGGCCAGGAAAACATCTTTAGGAAAGTATTTAGGAAGAGATTTTTAAGGAAGATATTGTCCTTTAGGAAGGACAATGTCTTTAGGGACTGGGGAGGAGGCCTTCCCTGTCCTCTTGACCATTCTTTACCCTGTGGCCTCTGACTCTGGGGCAGGGGAGAGGCAGTACTCTGCTACACTTCAGTGGAAGCTGCAGCTGGGAGTCTGGGGCCAGGGTGCAGCATGAACATTGCTGAGCCCACCCTTGCAGTGGCTCCAGTCAGCCTTGGCGTTTGTATGCAAGGTCTCTGAGCCTCTGCATCATGCACAAGCACTTGGGAGGAGGTGGTAGCATTGAACAGACATTCTCTCCTCACCCACATAAATCCTCAGAGGGTTTCCCTCTGTGGGTTTATAAAAGCCCTTTATCTAATTCATGGCTCAGAGAATTGAGCTCACTGGCAAGAGGCTTTTTAAGTCAAATTTTGAATAATTTCTCAGCACTTCATTACATAGGAAAACAGGTCCTTTTTGTTCTAATACTTAGCCTAGGAATGCAACTACTCTCTGCCAAATTCATTAACAAAACCTGTGTATAAGGCCTGGAAGCCTCAGGCCAATTTCTTAAATGTGCTAAAACTTGCTGGTCATTGAAATGTAAATTTTTACCTTTGGCTAGAAATTATTCACAAGTGTTAGATTGTAGGAAATACCAATGTCACTTTCAAATGCCCAGGATAGTTCCAGACCAAGTACCCATTGTGAGCTGAGGCTTAACGTGTGGCAACCAAGAGAGACAGCCACATGTCATCTTTCTGATTGGCACAGAAGGGAGGCCCGTGAACGAACATGAGCACAGCTTGAAGGTAAGAGTCCCCTCATTGGCAACATAAAGTGACCAGAGCTCAGCAGACCCCACAAGCAGGACCAGGCTGTTCAGGCCTCCTGCTCACACACCCATTATTGTCACTATTAGAACAGTCCAGCCTTGCCACCCCAGGCTGGCCTATGTGGAGCAAGGGACAGGGTTCTCTAGACAGTGGAAGAGAGGGTAGTGGCTAAAGGACCCCATAATGATGAAGCTAGTGAAACAGGGAAAGGCATAAAGAGTCATCTCCAGGGATGCAGCTGCTTGATACAAAACTGGGTATACCTAGTTCTAGTTATATACATTATTTATATTATGTTGTAGTAAAAGATATCACATTGTTTATATTTAAAATATTTAATATATAACTTATATGTAATATAAATAATACATTTAAAGTAAAATAATATATTAAAATATTTAGAAATAGTATGAACTTTTAATATAGCCTATGTATATTTTTAAAATATGTGTTAGTATAGATGCTTGGAAAAAATTATACTAATACAAGGCTATTGATTTGCCTGGCACAATTAAAGGTAAATTTTTGGTTTCTTCATTATGCTTTTCTAGATGTCCTAAGTTTCTTTCAGTAAGCAGTGTTTTCTCTTGTAATTGTAGTTGTAATTATCACCATTATCAACTAACATTTACTGAGTAATCATTTTGCTCCTGGTACCATGCTAAGCACTTTACATGTATTATTTCATAAACGTTATAACCACCACAGGCAACCAGCATCACGACCATTTGTAGAGGTGTTATTTGGTGACAAGTAAGTACTGTTGAAGATGCTCAGGCTTTGCAAGGTGACTCACCACCCAGTGTGTTGGAAACTCCTTTTTGGTCACATCCATAGAAGATTCTGTCCCTGAGTTCAAAGTTAAGACAAGTTGCTTGGTAGGTAAGACAAGCTTCTTTGTGCTAGTGTTCTCAGCATCACCTGGGAGGCTGTAGAGGTGGATAATTGTACTTTCGATTTGCTTAAATACCAGAATTATCTTAAATAATTACAGAGAACCTACTATGCATCAGGCCCTCAGACACTGGGCTGCAGATGAGAATGCTAAGAGAGAAGATGGCCCCACCTTCAGGGTCTGGTGGAGTTGCAGACAGGAGAGCAAGCTACCCTAGCCTGTGATCAATGCTACAGAGGGAAGCCATGGCTGTGGTACAAAGAAGGGTGGACTCTGCCCCAGAGATGTCTACATGTGGCTGAACAGCCTAATTATCTGGAGTGCTTTATGAAATTACAGACTCTGGATCTGAATCGCTGGGGCAGAGCCCTGGGAATCTGTATTTTACAACAATTCTTCCAGTGATTCTGATTTGCAGTCAGGATCAGAAATCACCAATAGATTCTTCTCTCTGACTTGCATGGTGCATGGTACGTACCATGGTTGACTGGCAGAGTAATCGCTTTTTACATAAAAAAGAAAGAAGTTTTATAGAGTGTGTGACACTTAAGATGGGTGTGGAAGGATAAGCAGGAAACTTCAGTTTTATTCCCTCATTCAAGCGGTGTCTCACAGAATAATACATCTTGAAGAAGGGTTAAGAAGACACATCTCCCTGGTAATTTTTTTCTCAGCCTAAAAAAATTGAGAATATCAGTAATTGTTTCATATAGTAAGTATTTGTATAAATATTTCTATCGCCAAGCATCCAATTCAGTTCCCATGCATCAAACAATTCAATGCATCTTTTCTAGCGCCTACTATGGGCAAAGTACATTGCTAATCAGTGAGCAAATAAGGCCCCTGACCTTGAGGAGAGCAAAAGGGCTTTTTAGATAAGTAATCTAAGGAGAGAGAAGAGGAGTAAGTCATGAGTGCATATAGACATAGAAAAGTTTGATCAAATTGCACACAAGTTCAGTTTACATGAACCTCACAGCTGTATTCATATTTTCCCACACTACTAAATCGTTGGTTGTATATTGAGAAAGAAACTGCTAGTTTCCTACCCAATATCCACCTTTCCCTTCTCTCTACATGATTGGAGTCAAAAATATGCCTCGTAGGGAAAAACCTTAAATTTTCCAACCTCCTTTACATTTAAGGGTGGCAGATGTGATGGAAGCAAAAGTCATTGATTGAGGCTTCCAATAAGGCCCTTTTTATCCCTGCTGCCCTTTCTGTTGCCTGAAGTTCAGATTGCAATTGTTGGAGCTCCAGCAGCCATCTTGAAACAATGAGGGAATGTCCAAATCAATCACAGACACCTCAGTTGTGACATCTTTGTGCTGTTGAGCCATGGCCAGTCTCTGTACCTCCAGACTTCACAATATGTGAAAGAAATATATCTTGTGTGTTTAAGCCACTTTGGTCAGGTCTCTGTTCCTAGCAGCCATAAACACCACTTAATTGCACCCATTCTGGTCAGGTACATCTATCTCCCAGAGCCTATGTCATACATACAGAAATCTACCAGTGTGCTTCAATGTACTCGTTCATATGGCTTGCAAACTGGACTCCTGTACACCATCAAATCACTAATGAACATTTGTTGAGGGATCTTCTATTTCATTCCCCTCAATCTGTTACATAAAGAATAGTTAGTTGCTTGGCAAAGGTTATATAGGTAAATGGTCAAGTTTGAGACCAAACCCAAAGCTTTGGGTACCCCTATGCTGTGTATTTCTACTGTTCTGTTGTCACTGAGCCATCCCAGGAGGCTCTTGGACCCTCCAATTCGAAAGTATAAAAAAGGCAGTCTTGACATTTATAAATTTTACTTAATCATTGCTTTGTTGCTAAATCTGTGAGATTTGGGGAAAGGTTCTGCTGTCATGAAAGACTAAATAGAAGGACAGGCTCCTCTTCCACTCTTAAAGAAAATCTGCTCCTGCCCTGAAGCTTGTGATTCCATTTCCTTTGCTTCAATAAACTACAAGTGGTTTTAAATTGAGTCATAAATTTCTCCAGGCCTTTTAAAGACCAGCCCCTTCCTTTGATTCCCTCACCTCCTGTGGCAGTGAAATCTGGCTAAAGACATACACATACCACTTTGTGCACATTTAGACTCGGAGTTGGAAATTTACAGTCCATGCCTTGCAGAATGATCTCGATTTTCCAATAGCCTGAGATGGAACCAAAGAGATTGCCAGTGTAGATGTGCCCAGGTTGGCAGGTCTCTGGGACTTACCCAAACCACATCTAGAGAAGACTCTAACACCATACATCAAGAAGTGAACAATTTATTGGTGGCTCTAATGAACTCCTTGAGTTAATGATATTGACTCCTTGCTTTGGGGTCATGGACAAAGATATATTTTTCTTTGTTAAATCATTTTTAAGTTACATACTTTGGCCTGATTACCTATGTCTGAGCTACAGGGACTGAATAATTTTGAAGTGTAAAACCACTATGTTTAGTAAGACATGATTAGTAAAATCCATCTCACCAGTAAGTTCCTATACTTGGTGGGTGTCTTAGTTGGTTTTGCATTGCTATAACAGAATACTTGAGACTGGGTACTTTATAAAGAATAGAGATTTATTTCTTACAGTTATGGAGGCTGGGAAGTCCAAGGTGAAGAGTCTGTATCTGATGAGAACCTTCTTGCTGTGTCATCTCATGGTAGAAGGCAGAAGGACAGGAGATCATATGTGCCAGAGAGAGCAAGAGATCAAACTCACAGGAACAAGCACTTTTATAATTGGCATCAATCCATTCTTGAGGGTGCAGCCCTCATAACCTAAACCCCTCCCATTAGGTTCCATCTTCCAACATTGTCGCATTGAAGATTAAGTTTTTATCAAATGAACTTTGGGGGCCACATTCAAACCACACAACAGTGGGTCACAGCAGAAGACTCTAGGCAAGTGTGTGAGTCTCCCATCTATACCTGCTTCTTCTCTAGAGTCAGTTCATCAGATAGGAGAGACAAAGTCAAGGTAGAATGCTTCTACCTAAGCAGATGGAATGCATGTGGCCTGGAAATAGGAGCAGCAATCCCTTCTTCCACACCCTGTACTCTTTACGGGCAGGGCTTGTAATCTCCAAGTCATGGCCAATTCTAGTCTATTCTTTGAGCAGGCCTGACTATAGCGAAAGAAAACTTTTACAACTTTGAAGTTTTTTTCTAAAGTCAAACGTGTCCCCGTGTCTCCCTGCTGGCAAAACATTCACCATCTATGTTACCCAGTCTTGGTCTTTCTTAACCTCACACTCACAACCCCAGATTCTTCTCTGCTCTTCTCCATTGCTATTCCCATTCTCTCCCTCAGTACAACTAACCTCAGGAAATGTTAGAGAGATAAGAGTCTTATTAAACTGATTCTCATTAATGTGTGAATAATGTATAGGCTCCTCACCATCCACTGTTATCCTCTTAAATCATCTTCAATTTTACAAATTTGACTTTTAGCCCCAACTTTTCTTCCAAAAAGCAGTGCAGTGTTGAGTAAATAACTTTATTGTAGAGCTTTCTTTAATTCACTTATATTTTCATTCATGCATTCAAATATCAAGCAGCAATGCAACATAGTATTTAAAAGGTGTAGACGGCCTGGGTTACAATCCTGTCTCTAAAACTAACAAGCTGTGCAAACTTGGGCAAGTTGCTTAACTTCTCTGTGCCAGTTTTGGCATCTTTAAAATGGAAATAAGAGTAGCGCCTTTCTCAAAGAGTTGCTTATTTAAAAAACATTTTCATCACATTGAAGATGTGCAGGCCCTCTTCTAAATGTTTTATAAATATTATATACATTCATACACAAATATTATATGTATAGAATATGTATATAATGTTATGTATATAAAGGTATGTACTATAGTCTCCCCTTATCTGTGGAGATACTTTCCAAGACCCCCAGCGGATGCCTGAAACCACAGACAGTGCAGGATCCTGTATATACATTTTGCCTATATTATACATATAGGCAAAATGTATACCTTGAAATACCTATGATACCTGTTATATGATCTATGAAAAAGTTTAATTTATAAATTAGACACACTAAGAGATTAACAATAACTAATAAAAGAGAACAATTATAACAACATACTGTAATAAAAGTTATGTGAATGCGGTCTCTCTCTCTCTCTCTCTCTCAATATCTGTTGTACTGCAGGTCACTGAAATCATGGAAAGTGAAGCTGCAGATGGGAGTACTACTGTATGTATATGGATGTATATGTATCTATACATGTGTATGTGAATATGTGTATATATATATATACGTATATATATATATACGTATATATATGTGTATATATGTATATATATGTGTGTATATATGTATATATGTGTATATATGTATATATATGTGTATATATATGTGTATATATATGTGTATATATATATATGTGTATATATATATATATATAAAAAAAATAACTAGTTAACCCACCATCATATTATTAGTAGCTAGGAGGTAGGTACTACTATCTCCATATTATGGTTGAGGAAACTGAGACACAAAATGTTAAAATAACTTCCTAAACTCACATAGCTAGAGAGTGTTGTAAGGATTAAATGAGTTATTAGGGAAGGCGTTTGGAACAGAGCCTGGCACATAGTAAGCACTATATAAATGTTAATTATGATTATGACAATGATTAGTATTATAACATTCTGGGCATTATACTAGAACAAGGGATACAATGATTAACAAGACATAGCCCCTGCCCTTTAAGAACTCACCATGTGGTGAGGAAAGTAGACATGTAAGTTGGTAATTATGCTAGAAGGTAAGTGTTAGAGGTAGAAAAAAAGGACAGCAGGAGCACATGGAAGAAGCACTTGGCTCAGCCCAGAGCAGACCTGGCCAATAAAAATACAAAGGAACTTCAAAAGGTTTGTGGAAAGTGGAATGAAAAGATAAAAATAAAAAATATAAACTTTGTTTCTCAATATAAACTCCATCAAGTTCAAGACACTTTTCTAAGTGGTCATACCAGCCATTCAGTCCACCCCTAAAGACCTGAGGCTCCTGGGTGTTTAACCATGTCAATGCAGTTTTTATACATTATACACTGAAGAAAAATGGGTGCCCTTTGCAGATATTTTAAGATTAGGAAACAACAAAGAAGTCAGAAGGAGACAAATCAGGACTATAAGGAGGATGGCCAGTGATTTCCCATGGAAACTCTCACAAAATTGTCCTTGTTCAAGTGAGGAATGAGCAGGAGTATTGTTGTAGTGAAGGACTCTCCAGTGAAGCTTTCCTGGGTGTTTTTCTGCTAAAGCCTTGCTAACTTTCTCAAAACACTCTCATAATGAGCAGGTATTATCATTCTTTGGCACTCCAGAAGGTCAGCAAGCAAAATGCCTTGTGCATCCCAAAAAACTTTTACCCTGAGCTTTGCTCTTGACTGGTCCTCTTTTGCTTTGACTGGACCACTTCCACCTCTTGGTAGCCATTGCTTTGGTTGTGCTTTGTCTTCAGGATCATACTGGTGAAGGCATATTTCATCTCCTATTACAGTTCTTTGAAACAACGCTTTAGAATTTTGATGACACTTGTTTGAAATTTCCATTGAAAGTTCTGCTTTTGTCAGCAACTGATCTGGGTGCAAAGGTTTTGGCATCCATCAAGTGAAAAATCTGCTCAACTTTTAATTTTTTAGTCAGCATTGCATAAGCTGAACCAATTGAGATGTCTATGGTGTCAGCTATTTTTTCTGTTAATTGTCCTCTTCAAAAACAAGATGACTTTTTCCTCGAAAATTAATGTGAATGGTCTGCTGTTGCAGGCTTCATCTTCAACATTGTCTAGCCCCCTCTTAAAATGAGTTAGACGTTTGCAAACTGCTTATTTATTTGGGGCATTGTCTTTATAAGCTTTTCATAAGGCATCAATGATTTCATCATTCTTCCACCCAAGCTTTATCGTAAATTTGATGTTTGCTTTTGCTTCAATTTTAGCAGAATTCATGTTGCTTTGATGGAAGCTCTTTTCAAACTGATGGCTTATCCTTCTTAGCGCCTCAAACTAGATCCTATTCAGACATGTTGTAACAAGTTATTAAAAGTTTATTTTGGTGCAAAAAAATTGAAATCCATGCATAGTTTCATAATATGCATTTTCCATGAACTTTTGAAGACTGCTCACGTAGCACGAGCCAAATATGCAACTTGAAAGTTTCTAGTAGCCACATTAAAAAAGCAAAAAACAAAACAAAGTAAGTGAAATTAATTTGGTAATTTGACAATTTTATTTAACCCAATATATCAAAATGTTAAAATTTCAGCATATATTCACTATTTTAAAAATCATTAGTAAGTCTGGGCATGGTGGCTTATACCTGTAATCCCAACACATTGGGGGGCTGAGGTGGGTGGATTGCTTGAGCCCAGGAGTTCAAGACCAGCCTGAGCAACAGGGTGAGACCTCACCTCTACAAAAAAATATAAAAATTAGCTAGGTGTGATGGCATGTGCCTATAGTCCCAGCATCTCAGGAGGCTGAGGTGGGAGGATTGCCTGAGCCTGAGAGGTCAAGGCTGCAATGAGCCATGATCACACCATTGCACTCCAGCCTAGCAACAGGATGAGACCCTGTCTTTGAAAAAACAAAACAAACAAAACCATTAGTAAGGTATTTTATTCTTTTTTGTGTGAAGTATTTGATATCTAATGTGTATCTTACATTTATACTAGTTACATTTCAAGTACTCAATAGCCACATATGTCTATTGTCTTCTGTATTGGCCAGGCCGGACAATACAGAAAGCTTCCCAGAGGGAATGACACATGAACTGAATGAAGAAGTCATTCGGTTTCCATTTACTCCTGAGGAGGATGAGATTGCAATTCACTGGTGACTTTGACTCCAGGCTCCACTTCTCCAGGACAATGCTTCACATAGTTGGCAGAACAATTGTCCTCAGAGATGTCTATGTCCTATTTCCCAGAACCTGTGAATATGTTACCTCACCTGGCAAGGAGGAGTTAAGATTGTAGATGGAATGAAGCTCTAATCAGCTGACCTCGAGATGGGAAGATTCTCCTGTTTTATGCACATGCGTATAACTTAATTACTTAATTACAAAAGTCTTTACATGTGGTAGCGGGAGGCAGAAGAACAGTCAATGTCAGAAAGATGTGATACGAGAGAGACTCAACTTGCCATGGCTGGCTTTGAAGGTGGAGGAAAGGGCTATTAGCCAAGGAATGAAGGCAGCCTCTAGAAGCTGGAAAAGGCAAGAAAGCAGATTCTTCAAAAAACAATCCCAATAAAAAGTGGACAAAGGACATGAACAGACACTTCTCAAAAGAAGACAGTCATGTGGCCAATAAACATATGAAAAAAGCTCAACATCATTGATCATTAGAGAAATGCAAATCAAAACCACAATGAGATACCATCTCACTCCAACCAGAATGGCAATTATTAAAAAGTCAAGAAACAACAGTTGCTGACAAGGCTATGGCAAAATAGGAACACTTTTACATTGTTGCTGGGAATGTAAATTAGTTCAACCATTGTGGAATACAGTGTAGCAACTCCTCAAAGACCTAGAACCAGAAATACCATTTGACCCAGCAACCCCATTACTGGGTATATATCCAAAGGAACATAAATCATTCTATTATAAAGATACATGCACGTGTATGTTTATTGCAGCACTATTCACAATAGCAAAGACATGGAATCAACCCAAATGGCCATCAATGATAGACTAGATAATGTGGTACATATACACCATGGAATACTATGCAGCCATGAAAAGGAACGAGATAATGTTCTTTGAAGGGACATGCATGGAGCTGGCAGCCATTCTCCTCAGCAAACTGACGCAGTAACAGAAAACCAAACACTGCATGTTCCCAGAACAATGAGAACACATGGACACAGGGAGGGAAACATCGCACACTGGGGCCTGTTGGAAGGGCAGGAGAGGAGAGAGCATTAGGATAAATAGCTAAATGCAGTTAGCTATTTATTTAGCGTCAGGATAAATAGCTAATGCATTAATGTAATTTGTTATAGCAACAATAGGAAATAGTCCCATTTTTCCCTTCTGGGCACTGGGGAACCCATCTCAAGCCCTACTTCTTTTATGAATCCATCTTCACCATGGTTAAGTCCCTGAGAACTGGAGTGGGGTGAGACTCTGTGGGCTTCCTAGCTGTCCCCAGCCCATCAGTAACTATGATGATGGCTACCATCATGTAACACTCTTGTTTCCTGTGCAGTCTGCTATTAAATGAGATAATGGAAGTGAAGGTCCTTTGTCATCACAAAAGTTCTCACCTGGCACTGCTGTTCATAACGTTAATAAAATCAAAAGGTGTTAAGGGAAACTGAGGGCAGTAAGGAGCCATATGTGAACCCTGCACTTTCTGCTCACTTTTCTGTCAACCTAAGACTGCTCCAAAAAATATAATGTATTAATTTTTTTAAAGTAATGCAAATACAAAGAAAAGTAAAGAAAAAAAGACTCACAATTCAACACCTGCAAATATACAGAAGGCCTTGTTGGCAAGATGTAAAAAAGAGATCAGATGAGAACGGTAATGAAGATACTCTTCAAAGCACAAAAGGAAGCCCACACTATGTAATGAAATGAAGAATCAAGGAACTACGGCTCAATTCCATGCTTCCACAGAAAAGAGGGCACGGCCACACTCGATCATCAGGAATGAGGGACCTCTGGTGTCCCAGACCCTTTCCCTTGGCATATCACAAAAGGAAGATGGACTAGTGTTCCTGCCAAGCGATTTAAATAATGATCCCGAGCCCTCTCCGCCACACCCAGCCTTGTCCCCCTGGAAACCACTTGAATGCGTTCTTAACCATTTTTCACAAGAGAACAGGCAGATCGTCTTACAGGTCCCTTTGATGACTGAATGTCTTCAATGCTGAAGAGGTGGCCTGTGAAAGGAGAGGGAAGGCTCTCTCCACCCTCAGGCCTCCTTTCTCACCATGACTCTTTGGGAAGTAAGAGAGGGAATGGCCTCTCTTTTCCTGTGAATCCTCTTCTTTCTGGCTCCAGAGGAAGAGGCTTGAAGGAGACACTGAGGAGTGAGGAGAGGAACACATGCCTTGGTTAATGTTCCTAAAGTGTATCCAAGAGCTTGAGACAAAAGACAAGAATCCTATCAGCAGGCTTCACCTTCTGTTCCCAGTTAGCTAGGCAAAAACAACTTTGTTCATTTCCTGTTTTCAAAAACAGTGCATTATCAGAGGGTTTTTGTTGCTGTTGTTGTTGGTGTTGTTGGGTTTTTCTTTTTAGGGATAGGGTCTGGCTCTGTCACCCAGGCTGGAGTGCAGTGGTACAATCACAGCTCATGGCAGCCTCTAACCCCTAGCCTCAAGCGATCCTCTCACTGTGGCCCCGCAAGGTGCTGAGATTACAGGCCTGAGCTGCGATGCTGGCCTACAAGAGGGTTTAAGATGCATGAGAGCAGTGGTTATAAGACCCTGTAGGGAAGAGAGCAGAGAGAAAAGGGTGCCCTGAGAATAGCAGTGCTCTCCCCACCCTGAGGCCTGTGATGCAAATGGAGAGGGAAACTTATTACTCACCTCAGGTTAGAAAGCGGACAGTTTCATCAATTGATATTCCAGGGACTTGGCAGTCTGAGATTTATGGACTTAATATAGTTTATTCTTTTGTGGCGTCATTGGTTGGGAAAGTGCAAGATTCCATGTTAATGAAACTCAAAGCAGGAATAATAAACCACATCCCACAGGGAACGGGGGGTTGCCCGTTGAGACTCCCCCTGCATGGGCCCCAACAAACCCCCTGCTTGGGGCAGAACAACAGTTCTTGGGGTGTTATAAACAGCTCCACAGTTCCAGCTGGCTTTCTACCCCTAGACCCCTCCACAGTGAAGCAGCAAGTGTCTCCCAGAAGGAAAACTCAGAGGCCAAAATCAGGCAAAGATACGTGACTTTATGTCAGACCAGATGGGACTCCTGGGGTTCCTTGGAAATGCGAAAGGGGAAAATGCAGCTCCCTCGTGGGTGTCTACACTGATGTGTCATCTTGCTGCCCATGGAAACAGCAGCAAAGAGAAACAAACATTTGTTTTATCTTATGGACCTTGCCTCACACAGATATGGGAAAGAATTTTGTAAATAATTGGTTATTTGAAATCAGTGTTTTCCTTTTCTTGATGACATCCTGAAGTACTTGTTACCTGGCAAGCAAATGACGCAGCTCAGCTGGCAGTTTCAGGCACCCAGAAACTGATTTACTTGAATATTATCATCGAAGCACTACCTTTAAGCACCTAGTTATTAGAGAAGGAAGAGGAATATGTCGGTGAGCCGGTGGCTAGGAGTAATCCTAAGAAAACACAAGTTTTTATGACACTGTGGTGTGTCAGGACAGAGTCCGGCAGACCTGGGAGACAGGAGATAAGAGCCATGGTTCCCAGCCTGTCACCAGCAACCTTAAGACTCCTTAAGTACAGTGCATACTCATGGGCGAAACAAAGCAAGAAGCAGCACAGAGGAGCAGCCTGCGACTCTGCTATTTTTAAACTGCCAATTAGAACGCCTAAAATTACGTGGCTAGAACCACCACATCCGCTCAGAGTTAATCATACACTTCTGAGCTGAAGTTTTAAATTTTATGTTTTCCAAGTCCCTGATCAGAATATTTAAAAAGATTATTTCTTGGCTGCCTCAGGCCCACAGTTGAGTTGTAGTTCAGGATGATTTCTACTGGGAATCGCTTTTCTTGGTCAGAATTGTTAAAATCACACACACACACACACACACACATGCATATATATATTTGGGGTTTTTTTTGGGGGGGGATGAATTTTAAAACAAAAGAGACAGGTAGGCAGAAATGCACAACAATCCAGAGTGACCTAATGGTTCCAAGATTCTGTTTGACCAATCAAATTACAATAGTTAACATGGGCCTGCCCACCACTTACCCTGTTTCTCCTGCTAGTCCTCTTTTCCGCCAGGTCTTGCTCTCTGTGTAGTGAAAGAATATGACATTTTGCTCGGGGCACATGACTCCAGTTTCCTCCACTGACATTGGACCCCAGAGCTCAATTCAAATGAAATGGGAGAGACAGCACATAATTAAAATCCTCGTCAGGCCCACTTAGAAGACCTATTACAGGGTCCAGACTTCACGAAGGCTGCATGAACCTTATACATGGGTTGAATCCCCAGTAATTCCTGCACTGCCCACACTGCACACTACCGGCTTTGACTATCTGTGCAGCATTTGGCTAGCAGTAACCTCCCAAAGCCATATGAGAGAGAACAGCTCTGAGGGACAATGAGAACCGAAAGAGAAAAATTCCAAAACAGAAAACACACACACACACACACAACCCTCAAAACAAAAGGGGCTTTCCAGGTAGCATTTAAGCAAAATTAATTTTACCGAATGGAGGTATTAGAGTTTAGCCCATGCCGTTGTGTGTTTGGAGAAAAGCATATTTCCATGTAGTTATTTAGAAGTTGCATCCTGGGCCGGGTGTGGTGGATCGTGCCTGGAATCCCAGTGCAAACGATGCAGGAGAATCAGTTGAAGCCAGGATTTTTAAGACGAGCCTGAGAAACACAGTGAAACCCCCATCTCCACAAAAAGTGTTTTAAAAATTAACTAGGTGTGAGGGTGCATGCCTGTAGTCCCAGCTACTTGGGAGGCTGAGCCCAGGAGTTGGAGGCTGCAGAGAGCTATGATCCTGCCACTGCACTCAAGCCTGGGCAACAGAGTGAGACCCTAACTCTAAAAAAAGAAAATAAAAAGGAAGTTGCATCCTATCGTATTTCTCATGACTGTACATTTATTTATTTACACTTCATCAAGAGGAGAGCATTAATTTGTTTTTCTGAGAAAAGATGCATGATATCCTTGAGGACAAACAGAGCAAGTATTTTTCAAATAATGTTCTACAAATTAACAACACCTCAGCAGAGACAGAAAGGGAGCGTGCAGAGCCCCGCGTGCTGCTCTGAGTGACGGCTGGTTGGTGAGGAAGTCTCCTGTCCCTCGGAGCCTCCTGCTCCCCTGCACGCTTAGCCCTGCGAGGCCCTTTTCTGAAACCAGAAATGATACAGAGGAAGGAATCTTGCCATCTGTGGCACCTCCTTCTGAATCAGTCTTCAATGTGCTTTTCAATTATTACATTTCCCAGACAATGCCCCATCCCCTACAATCTTATATTTAACAAAAGGCTGCCTATACTTTTTTTTTTTTAAAAAGGCAAAAGATGGCGAACACAAAATTAAGTGAAAAATTAAATGTGTACTTATGATTTCTAAACATTTAAAAATGTGTCTGTGTGCATGGCGGAACTGCCACCAAATTATACATCTTGCAGCTAAAACCACTGTTTAATGTGGTCTTTTTGGTACTTCAGTAACTATAACCATTTGAATGAGTGCAAGATGATGAAGGCAGCAGCGTGCCAGGTTTCACAGCAGTATCATAAGACAGCTTCAAAGATACAAAATAACAGTGATTCTATTTTATGGTGAGGAAATGAAGTTACACCATAATTAAATAATTGTTCCAAAATTTTAACTAAAAACAAGGAAGAAGAAAGAACTAGAACTCAGCAAGGGAGTTCAGATGGAACCCTCATTTCCACGCTCTTATCATCTAGTCCTTTTCTCATTTACATACTACAGTATATCTTAGTCCTGCCACAATAAATAAGCTCTCTTCTCTCCTGAAAAGAGTTCATTCTGGGGGCCAGACAGGGTGCCTATTTCTTTTTAATACTGCCCCTCAGTCCTCTGAGCTCTGATTAAATGGTTTCACATGCTGAGTTAAATAATTGGAGTTGCCTAGTTCCCGACCTTTTGTTTGCCAGCTATAATGAGTGTGGCTGTTTTAAGGGAATGACTGATACACGAAAGCAGCAAGAAAAGCAAACAAGGCATCCTATTCAGAGAATGTGAAGAACGAAAGGTTACCACGGCCCAGCCTCCTGGGCACACCCCCACGCCCCCCACCCACCCACACCTCCACGCTCATAAATTGCAAATCTACATTCACAGCACAATGCTTTCACTGGCAAGCTGCCTCAAAAATTAGAATGCTATTAATGCTAAGGCCTGGCTCCCAGCCCCTGTTTTGTTTTTGTCATTTACCAGCTGAGTATCCTTGAGCAAGCTGCTTCATTGTTCTGGGGCTGCAGTTTCCTCATCTGTCAAAGGGAAAGACCAACAGGACCTCAGTGACATTCTGTGCTTCCTCGTAGGGAAGGTGGTTAAAGTTATTTTAATGAAGGCCACCATGATCACCCAGAGGCCCCACTGGAGAGTCCATGAGCTGTAGAGTGTTATTTTATGTACTCCAAAGGAAGGGGAAGGTCTATACTGAAAAATGGACTCTATGTCTACCCTTAAAAGCTTAAATTTTAATAGTGGCCGTAACATATCAAACTAGGAAGAGAAAAATAATAAAGGAGTGTTATGTACAATACTTGTTTTTTATATATTATATAAAAATAGATCTTGACGTTTGAGAATTCATGAAAATATCTACAGAGCATCTTCTATATGGTCCACACTGAACTGGGGACTCAGGAAAGGACGAGACACAACCTTCGAGGTGCTACAAGTTTAGTAGGCATCATGGAGTACTGGGAACACAGAGAAGGCATGCCTAATTCTGCCTGGGGTGAGAGGTCAAGGAAGACTACCTAAAGGTAAAATGTGAGCTGAGCCTTTAAAGCACACAGGAGTTCACCACATAGAAAGGTTAAGGATCCAAGGCAGAGAAAACACAATGGGCCCAGGAACACAGGCTGGAGAGAGCTGCTGCAAACGGCTTAGAACAGCTAGGGTAATGGGGTGTTGGGATGGGAAGGGGCAAGAAAGAAGCTGGAGAGGAGAACAGATAGGAGCCATGAGGAGCAGACACAGAAGGGCCTGGAGGGCTGGGATTCACCCACAGCACAGCTCTGGGGGCACCTGGAGGGTGGGTGTTGAATAATGGATCATGTTTATGTTGAAGGAAGATTATTCTGATAGCACAGATTTTGGATTAGAGTGGGAGGGGTGGGAGGTGGGAGGGTGAAACAAAGATGCAAGCATGAGAGAGTTTCCTGGTAGTGGTGACCATACTGAGGTTAAAATAAAGAGATTTCTGTCCATACATTATGAGAAGAGCACCTAAGGCAGGGGGTAAGCACACTGAGGCCCATGGGCCAAAATCTGCCCTGCCCCTACCTGGTTTTGAACAACCCCTGATCATTTTTAAATGATTTTTTTAAAAACCCAAAAGAAGACTAAGATTCATGGTACATGAGAATGACATGAAATTCAAATTTCTGTGCCCATAAAGTTTAACTGGAGCCCATCCAGGCCTCTGAGTTTACGATTGTCTGTGGCTGCCTTAGCACTACCAAGGCCGAGTTAGTTGCAATGGATCACGTGACTTGCAAAGCCAAAAACACTACCTGGCCCTTGATAGAAAAAGTTCCCAGGCCCTGGCTTAAGACTTACAGATGAGAGGAAAGAATATAAATTTCTTGAGAGCAGAGATAATGTTTTCCCATCTCCATATGCCCAGCTTATGACTGGCTTCTAATAAATATTCAAAGACTGCTGAATGAAGGAATGAGTGAGGACCAGGTGGGAAAGGTCCCAAAACTATGACGATGACCAAGGCAGCCCCAGAGACCCGCAAGGTACTTCACCTTGGCGGGATGATCTTTAGACCTGAGAAGGGCCCAGTGCCTCCCGCTCTGCACCCGATATGTTCTACTACCTTTTGTGGGGTGGAGAGTGGGGGTAGACACAGAAAAACCCAAGTGAGTAACACAAAAAGATTCATTCACCTTTTTTCACTCTTTAAGTTAAAAATAATTACAAGGTACCTACAAGAAGTCAGAACTGGGCTAAGTCCTGGGGATACATCTGGAATATGACACGACACTTCTAATTTTCTATTCTCTTGTTCCTCCCCTCCAATTCATTTTCCTCCCAGATACTAGGGTAATTTTTCAGAAACACAGAAGAGTTTCTGAAACACACATTTCAGCCTTTCCAAGGAGAAAGTTCAAACCCTGGACCATGGCAGACAGGCCCTCTCTAGGCTCGTTCTCCTTTCTGACCCATGCTCCAAGGACATTTAGTTAGTTTTGGTTTCCCAAAGGGGTCGGGCTATTTTATGACTATGAGCCTTTGTTCTTGCTTGTCCCTCTGTCAGGAAGGTGACCTCCTACACTTCCAACACTTACTCATCCAATATTATTCAGCTCCAAAGGACTAGTAATGGAGTTGGCAGGTGTGAGGACAGCACATGGAGATGGTCATTACAGAGTTAATGGGCAAGAGTGGCAGAGAGAAGGCAAGCCTGGATGCTCAAAAAGATTGAGTCCCCAAGGCCCTGTTTATTAGGGGTGAGCCCGGGGGTAAAACAGCAGGGACAGCCTTAGAGCTGAGGTTGGGACTCAGGGATGGAGTTGCTTTCAGGCTGTCAGAAGCTATTGATTTTTTTTTTTTTTTTTTTTTTTTGAGACAGAGTCTCGCTCTGTCACCCAGGCTGGAGTGCAGTGGCACGATCTCAGCTCACTGCAAGCTCTGCCTCCCAGGTTCACATCATTCTCCTGCCTCAGCCTCCTGAGTAGCTGGGAATACAGGTGCCTGCTACCACACCTGGCTAATTTTGTTTTTGTATTTTTAGTAGAGACGGGGTTTCACCGTGTTAGCCAGGATGGTCTCAATCTCCTGACCTCGTGATCCGCCCACCGTGGCCTCTCAAAGTGCTAGGATTATAGATGGGAGCCATTGCCCCCAGCCAGAAGCTATTGATTTTTAAAAGCTAGAGTTCTTACACTTTGGTGTGCCTTAGAATCATCTAGGAGATTATTAAAAATGTAAGTATCTGGAGGGTGGCTGGCAAGATGGCTCAATGGAACAGCTCCAGTCTGCAGCTCCCAGTGAGACCAACGCAGAAGGCAGGTGATTTCTGCATTTCCAACTGAGGTACCTAGCTCATCTCACTGGGACTGGATAGACAGTGGGTGCAGCCTACGGAGGGCGAGCGGAAGCAGGGTGGGGCTTTGCACCAGGGAAGTGCAAGGGATCGGGGAACTCCCTCCCCTAGCCAAGGGAAGCTGTGAGGGACTGTGCCATGAGGAATGGTACACTCTGGCCCAGATACTATGCTTTTCCCACGGTCTTTGCAACCCACAGACCAGGAGATTCCCTGGGGTGCCTACACCACCAGGGCCCTGGGTTTCAAGCACACAACGGGGTGGCCCTTTGGGCAGACACTGAGCTAGCTGCAGGATTTTTTTTTCATACCCCAGTGGCACCTGGAACACCAGTGAGACAGAACCATTCATTCCCCTGGAAAGGGGGCTGAAGCCAGGGAGCTCAGTGGTTTTGTTCAGTGGATCACACCCCCACAGAACCCAGCAAGATAAAATCCACTGGCTTGAAATTCTCGCTGCCAGCGTAGCAGTCTGAAGTCGACCTGGGATGCTTGAGCTTGGTGGGGGAGGGGCATCCGCCATTACTGAGGCTTGAGTAGGCAGTTTTCTCCTCACAGTGTAAACAAGACCGCTGGGAAGTTCAAACTGGGTGGACCCCACCACAGCTCGGCAAAGCTGCTGTAGCCAGACTGCCTCTCTAGATTCATCCTCTCTAGGCAGGGCATCTCTGAAAGAAAGGCAGCAGCCCCACTCAGGGGCCTATAGATAAAACTCCCATCTCCCTGGGACAGAGCACCTGGGGGAAAAGGAGGCTATGGGTGCAGCTTCAGCAGACTTAAACGTTCTGCCTGCTGGCTCTAAAGAGGGCAGCAGATCCCCCAGCACAGTGCTCAAGCTCTGCTAAGGGACAGACTGCCTCCTCAAGTGGGTCCCTGACCCCCATGCCTCCTGACTGGGAGACACCTTCCAGCAGGGGTCGATAGACACCTCATACAGGAGAGCTCCGGCTGGCATCTGGCAGGTGTCCCTTTGGGATGAAGCTTCCAGAGGAAGGAACAGGCAGCAATCTTTGCTGTTCTGCAGCCTCCACTGGTGATACCCAGGCAAAAAGGGCCTGGAGTGGACCTCCAGCAAACTCCAGCAGACCTGCAGCAGAGGGGCCTGTTAGAAGGAAAACTAACAAACAGAAAGGAATAGCGTCAACATCAGCAAAAACGACATCCACGCAAAAATCCCATCCAGAGGTCACCAACATCAAAGACCAAAGGTAGATAAATCCACGAAGATGAGGAAAAACCAGCACAAAAAGGCTGGAAATTCCAAAAACCAGAACATCTCTTCTCCTCCAAAGGATCACAACTCCTCACCAGCAAGGGAACAAAACTGGATGGAGAATGAGTTTGACTAATTGACAGAAGTAGGCTTCAGAAGGTGGGTAATAACACACTCCTCAGAGCTAAAGGAGTATGTTCTAATGCAATGCAAGGAAGCTAAGAACCTTGAAAAAATGTTAGAGGAATTGCTAACTAGAATAACCAATTTAGAGTAAAACACAAATGACCTGATGGAGCTGAAAAACACAGCATGAGAACTTCGTGAAGCATACACAAGTATTAATAGCCAATCAAGCAGAAGGAAAGATCTCAGAGATTGAAGAGGACCTTAATGAAATAAGGCATGAAGACAAGATTAGAAAAAAAAAGAATGAAAAGGAACGAACAAAGCTTCCAAGAAATATGGGACTATGTGAAAAGACCAAACCTACATTTGATTGGTGTACCTGAAAGTGATGGGGAGAATGGAACCAAGTTGGAAAACACTCTTCAGGATATTATCCAGGAGAACTTCCCCAACCCAGCAAGAATGCCAACATTCAAATTTAGGAAATACAAAGAACACCACAGATACTCCTCGAGAAGAGCAGCCCCAAGACACATAATCATCAGATTCACCAAGGTCGAAATGAAGGCAAAAATGTTAAGGGCAGCTAGAGAGAAAGGTCGGGTTACCCACAAAGGGAAGCCCGTCAGACTAACAGCAGGACTCTCTGCAGAAACCCCACAAGCCAGAAGAGAGTGGGGGCCAATATTGAACATTCTTAAAGAATTTTCAACCCAGAATTTCATATTCAGCCAAACTAAGCTTCATAAGCAAAGGAGAAATAAAATCCTTTACAGACAAGCAAATGCTGAGAGATTTTGTCACCACCAGGCCTGTCTTACAAGAGTTCCTGAAGGAAGCACTAAATATGGAAAGGAAAAACTGGTACCAGCCACTGCAAAAACATACCAAATCGTAAAGACCATCGACACTACAAAGAAACTACATCAACTAATGGGCAAAATAATCAGCTAGCATCATAATGACAGGATCAAATTTATACATAACAATATTAACCTTAAATGTAAATGGACTAAATGCCCCATTTAAAAGACACACACTGGCAAATTGGATAAAGAGTCAAGACCCATTGCTGTGCTATATTCAGGAGACCCATCTCACGTGCAAAGACACAAAATAGGCTCAAAATAAAGGGATGGAGGAATATTTACCAAGCAAATGGAAAGCAAAAAATAATAATAATAATAAGCAGAGGTTACAATCCTAGTCTTCAATAAAACAGACTTTAAACCAACAAAGATCAAAAGAGACAAAGAAGGCCATTAAATAATGGTAAAGGGATCGATGCAACAAGAAGAGCTAACTATCCTAACTATCCTAAAACACCCAGATTCATAAAGCAAGCTCTTAGAGACCTACTTAGAGACCTATAAAGAGACTTAGACTTCCACACAATAATAGTGGGAGACATTAACACCTGACTGTCAATATTAGACAGATCAATGAGACAGAAAATTAACGAGGATATTCAAGACTTGAACTCAGCTCTGGACCAAGCAGACCTAATAGACATCTAAAGAACTCTCAACCCCAAATCATCAGAGTATACATTCTTCTCAGCACCACATCACACTTATTCTAAAATTGACCACATAATTGGAAGTAAAACACTCCTCAGCAAATACAAAAGAATGGAAATCATAACAAACAGTCTCTCAGACCACAGTGCAATCATATTAGAACTCAGGATTAAGAAATTCACTCAAAACCACACAAATACATGGAAACTGAACAACCTGCTCCTGAATGACCACTGGGTAAATAACAAAATTAAGGCAGAAAGAAATAAGTTCTTTGAAACCAATGAGAACAAAGACACAATGTACCAGAATCTCTGGGACACAGCTAAAGCAGTGTTTAGAAGGAAATTTATAGCACTAAATGCCCACAGGAGAAAGTGGGAAAGATCAAAAATTGACACCCTAACATCACAATTTAAAAAAACTAGAGAAACAAGAGCAAACAAATTCAAAAGGTAGCAGAAGACAAGAAATAACTAAGATCACAGCAGACACGAACGAGATAGAGACATGAAAAACCCTTCAAAAAAAAATCAATGAATCCAGGACCCGGTTTTTTTTTAAAAGATTAACAAAATAGATAGACCACTAGCCAGACTAATAAAGAAGAAAAGAGAGAAGAATCAAGTGGACACAATAAAAAATGATAAAAGGGATATCACCACTGATCCCACAGAAATATAAACTACCATCAGAGAATACTGTAAACACCTCTATGCAAATAAACTAGAAAATCTAGAGGAAATTGATAAATTCCTGGACACAGACACCCTCCCAAGACTAAACCAGGAGGAAGTTGAATCCCTGAATAGACCAATAACAAGTTCTGAAATTGAGGCAGTAATTAGTAGCCTACCAACCAAAAAAAGCCCAGGACCAGATGGATTCACAGCTGAATTCTACCAGAGGTAGGAAGAGGAGCTGGTACCATTCCTTCTGAAAATGTTCTAAACAATAGAAAAAAAGGGACTCCTCCCTAACTCATTTTATAAGACCAGCATCATCCTGATACACCAAAACCTGGCAGACACACAATAAAAAAAGAAAATTTCAGGCAAATATCCCTGATGAACATCGATGCAAAAATCCTAAATAAAATACTGGCAAAAAGACTCCAGCAGCACATCAAAAAGCTTATCCACCATGATCAAGTTGGCTTCATCCCTGGAATACAAGGCTGGTTCAACATACGCAAATCAATAAACGTAATCCATCACATAAACAGAACCAATGTCAAAAACCACATGATTATCTCAATAGATGCAGAAAAGGCCTTTGATAAAATTCAACACCACTTCATGCTAAAAACTCTCAATAAACTAGATATTGAAGGACTGTATCTCAAAATAATAAGAGCTATTTATGACAAACCCACAGCCAACATCATACTAAATGGGCAAAAGCTGGAAACATTCCCTTTAAAAACTGGCACAAGACAAGGATGCCCTCTCTCACCACTCTTATTCAATATAGTATTGGAAGTTCTAGCCAGGGAAATCCGGCAAGAGAAAGAACTAAAGGGTATTTAAATAGGAAGACAGGAAGTCAAACTGTCTATGTTTGCAGATGACATGATTGTATATTTAGAAAACCCCATTGCCTCAGCCCAAAATCTCCTTAAGCTGATAAGCAACTTCAGCAAAGTCTCAGGATACAAAATCAATGTGCAAAAATCACAAGCATTTCTTTACACCAATAATAGACAAACAGAGAGCCAAATCATGAGTGAACTCCCATTCACAATTGCTACTAAGAAAATAAAATACCTAGAAATCCAACTTACAAGGGATGTAAAGGACCTCTTCAAGGAGAACTACAAACCACTGCTCAAGAAAATAAGAGAGGACACAAATAAATGGAAGAATATTCCATGCTCATGGATAGGAAGAATCAATATCGTGAAAATGGCTATATTGCCCAAAGTAATTTATAGATTCAATGTTATCCCCATCAAGCTACCATTGACTTTCTTCACAGAATTAGAAAAAACTACCTTAAATTTCATATGGAATCAAAAAAGAGCCCGTATAGCCAAGATAATCCTAAGCCAAAAGAACAAAGCTGAAGGCATCATGCTACCTGACTTCAAACTATACTACAAGGCTACAGTGACCAAAACAGCATGGTACTAGTACCAAAACAGAGATATAGAACAATAAAACAGAACAGAGGCCTCAGAAATAACACCACACGTCTACAACCATCTGACCTTTGACAAACCTGACAAAAACAAGCAATGGGGAAAGGATTCCCTATTTAAAAAATGGTGTTGGGAGAACTAGCTAGCCATATGCAGAAAACTGAAACTGGACCACTTCCTTACACCTTATACAAAAATTAACTCAAGATGGATTAAAGACTTAAATGTAAGACCTAAAACCATAAAAAACCTAGAAAATAAACTTAGGCAATACCATTCAGGACATAGGCATGGGCAAAAACTTCATGACTAAAATACCAAAAGCAATGACAACAAAAGCCAAAATTGACAAATAGGATCTCATTAAAGAGCTTCTGCATAGCAAAATAAACTATCATTAGAGTGAACAGGCAACCTACAGAATTGGCAAAAATTTCTGCAATCTATCCATCTGACAAAGAGCTAATATCCAGAATCTACAAGGAACTTAAACAAATTTACAAGAAAAAAAGAAATAACCCCATCAAAAAGTGGGCGAAGGAGATAAACAGACACTTCTCAAAAGAAGACATTTATGTGGCCAACAAACATGAAAAAAAGCTCATCAACACCGGTCATTAGAGAAATGCAAATCAAAACCACAATGAGATACCATCTCAAGCCAGTTAGAATGGCGATCATTAAAAAGTCAGGAAACAACAGATGCTGGAGAGGATGTGGAGAAATAGGAATGCGTTTACACTGTTTTTGGGAGTTTAAATTAGTTCAACCATTGTGGAAGGCAATGTGGCGATTCCTCAAGGATCTAGAATTAGAAATACCGTTTGACCCAGCAATCCCATTACTGGGTATATACCCAAAGGATTATAAATCATTCTACTATAAAGACACATGGACCTGTATGTTTATTGCAGCACTATTCACAATAGGGAAGACTTGGAACTAACCCAAATGCCCATCAATAATAGACTGGATAAAGAAAATGTGGCACATATACACCATGGAATACTATACAGCCTTAAAAAAGGATGAGTTCACATCCTTTGGAGGGACATGAATGAAGCTGGAAACCATCATTTTCAACAAACTAACACGGGAACAGAAAACCAAACACCACATGTTCTCACTCATATGTGGGAGTTGAACAATGAGAACACATGGACACAGGGAGGGGAACATCACATACTGAGGCCTATCGGGGGCTGGTGGGCTAGGGGAGGGATAGCAAACCACCATGGCAGGTGTATACCTATGTAACAACCCTGCACATTCTACACGTTTCCCAGAACTTAAAGTATAGTAATAACATATATGTATCTAACTAGAATGACTAAAATTAAAAAGATTGATGATATCATGTGTTGGTGAGGACATGGAGTAACAAACTTTCGAACAATGCTGATTAGAATCCAAAATTAATTCAATCATTTCGGAAAACAATCTGGCAGTTTCTCATAACGTAAAACATATACTTATGACCCAGCAATTCCACAGAGACCTTTTACATGGTTGCTCATAGCAAAAATCTGGAACAATCCAAATGTCCATCAAAAAGTGAACAGATAAACGAACTGCGTGCAATATAGCACAACAATGGACACTACTTACCAATTAAAAGGAATGAGTCAATCAGAAATGCAAAAAAAAAAGAATGAATCTCAAAACATGCTGAGTGAAATAAGCTAGACATACAAAAATATGCTATATAACACCATATTTATAAAATTCTAGAAAAGGCATCAATTATAGAGATGGATAGTAGATCATTGGATGGCTGGATCCAGGGGTACACGGGGATTGAGTGCAAAAAACAGGAAACTTTCTTGGGTGATGGAAATGTTCTGTATCTTGATTGTGGTGATGGTTACAGGGGCATATACTATCATCAAAACTGATCAAACTTTGTACTTAAAATGAGTCCATATGGGCATGGCCCTAACAAAAGGTTACGCAAATTATAACTCAATAAAGTTGACAAAAAATAAATGATCCAGGCCCCACAAAAAAGTTGAATCAAAAGCTCTGTAGACTAGGCCCTGACCTGCTTGTTCAACAGGCCCTACAGGTCATTCAGTTGGTCCTGTTTGCGAATCACCTCATTACCATTTTGCTGAGCTGCTTAAAATACCATAGCCATGCTTCTTCCTTCAGATCTCTCTTCAACAACCCTGGCTTTTAAAGAGGAGTGGCAGTGTCACAGTCTCTCAGAAGAGACTTCATTAAACTAGAAGAAACCTTGTAAAGTCACACTGGCCAATCCTCTGCCTCTGGGCAACCCCAGACATAAACCTGCTCCTTGGGTTCTGCTTAGTCTCACTGCACACAGAAGAGGACTCCAGGGTGTCCTTGAAATGAGCCCCGAGTGGGCTTTATGCTCAGAGTCCTGAGTGGGGTACACCTTCCAAGGGAAGCCCAAACCCAGACCTTCCGGAAGTGAGTGTAGGAGCCCCTGCCCTTCCCAACGCTCTCAAGCGAGCCAATGGATACTGCAGTCTAGTGTGTATTCCACAAGCAGGGCAGAGCTTCTGCAGTTAGATTGCTTACAGTTCTGCACATTCTTACAGGCAACTGTGCTTGATTTTTTAAAAAATGTGTCAACTAATAGGTTGCAGGAAGTTACAATTTTTAACTAAAATAAATATGCCATTTTGGAAAAGCACAAGTAATTCTGTGTCTGTGATGGTTCTCAGGATGGGTTCAGGAGTTTAGAGTGTAATGCAATGCATGGCACTGCCTATGATAAACTGCTGATAACCCATAAGCAATGCATTATGGGTTAAGTTAAATTACCATCCAAACACTACTAATAAATCACAGCCAAAGGTAGAAATGAATATTTATATTCTCTCTGGCAGTAGAGATTTCACCTTCCTGGAGGCTGACTACCTGTCTCGATCAGGGCTGCTGCTCTGTAGGCGGCAGCATCAATAGAACAGATCTATAAAATGGAGCTAATGTCACAAAGTAACTGCCGCATAAAGAACAGTTTGAATTACAAAATCTCCTGACAATGCCAAAGAAAATTCAATACCTAAATCCAAAAGATACGTTACAGGATTATTGGGAAGATTATTTTTATTATTTCTTTTATTTTTATCTTTTAAAATTTTGCTCAGTTATAAGGAAGCCTGACTGTGTAGAACAATTCCTCATTCGGACCCTTCATTAATTAAATGTGGAGTAGAACAGATCAATATCCTTAAATAATATAAGACAAAACTACATGTACTACACAGCTCTTGGAAGAATGATGGAACAAAATATCCTTTCCATCAGTACATCTTCGATATATCTAGCACTGGGATAAAAAGGGAAAGGCTTTGATGCCTCAAGAAAACAGATGAGAACATTTGTCACACACTAGCAGCAGTACCTGGAGTTAGGAATGAAAGAGTTTTTCTGGAGTAACAGGGGTGGACATTTGTAGTGAGCATGATAGTAACTACTCCTTAAAGAGCGCTGTCTGTTGTGATGGTACAAGCATCAAAGAGTTATTGTGAAGATGAGTGAAAGAATGTACATGAAGCACATAGTATAGTTTAGGGGGCATTTGGGGGGCATCTTAAAGAGTAATTACCATCATCATCTTCTTTTTTGTCACCAACCCTATTTTAGAAATAGGAAAACTGAGGAGCAGAGACTCAGTAGCCTGCCTAGAGTCATAAATGGTAAATGACAGAACAGGATTCAAACTAATATCTGAGTGAGTCTAAATCCATGGTTGTAACCAATCTCTAGTGCCTGTGTAAACCTGCTGAGAAAATGATTCCCTTCAATACGGAACTACTGCCCTTGGTCCAGGTCAGTAACTGAGGTTGTTTTTTTTTTTCTTATTGAGGCAACTCTCGGAGGTTTATATTTATCAGGGCAGATGAGCTAGATGAGAAGGGCTCACAGGCTGAAGTGTATGTGGAGGAGGGGAGAGACAGTGACAGGCTAAGGAAATTGCATTGTGTAAATCCTCCTTGGAAGTACCCTGGCTCCTGCACCTTCTCCACACACCCTGTTCCAAATTGACTTAGCTTTCAAAGGTATACAGACCACACTGACATCTGATCTGGGTTGCTGAGATTTGTCCTACATCTATGGTGAATTTAGGCAACATATTCCATTTTTTTTTAACTACTTGTTTCCTGGCTTCTTTCAAGAAAACACAAAAGTATCTAAAGTTAAGTATATATAATGAGTCCTTTTTTTCATGAGGAATGACATTTCAGCCCTGAATGATGAAAATCATTTAGTTTGCCTCTAGTTAAGGACACAGATCAATCCATACTCAGAAAGTATTGCAGAAACCAGAAACCAAAAATGTTCGTAGACAGCACTGAGATAGGTTCTGTTGCTAGGGTGCCCAATGATGCATACATTGATAAGGACTCCATAACATCATATTAATAAAGTTGGTGTGTCTTTGGTTGACTGGCCAACTGCGGCTGCCTTCAAAGTTATTAAACTTCATACCAGGCTCAAGATTTATTAAGAGATCTTGCTGCCCGATAGTCTGCATAGCAATTTTCTTACAGCAGTTGCTGCTATCATGTTCAGCCACTGGGTAAATTTCCAGCAACCAAGGTTTTGAGAGAAACTGAAATCAAATTTAATATAATTCAACTACAACAAGAATGCAACCAAAAAATAGAAAATGCCAGATACAAATGATTTCCTCAGACAATTATACATCATTGACATTAAAGAAGAATTGCTTCAGGAACCCAGGAATCTAGGGAACACAATTTTTGCTTTACATAAAAACGCTATTTGTTCATTATCATCATCTTTATCATCATCATCATCTTTATCATCATCATCGTCATCAAGGCTAACATTTACCGACCACTTACCCCACATGAGGCATTGTGCTAGGCACTTTATTATCTCATTTATTCCTCCCCCAAACTCTACGAAATAGATACAATTATTATCTTTCCTTTTACAGTGAGATTCTCAAGGTTTAAAGCAAGTGACTTACCTACATTTACATGGTTTCAAGTGGCAAAGCTAAAGTCAGCTCAAGTCATCTGGTTCAGAGTCCACATGGTCACTGTGACACCAGGTATTGCGCTCTATACTTTTCATGGATTCAATTTTGACTAGAGTTCTATGTGGTAGGTACCAGCATGTATTGGGCATAAACTTTGTGTGGTTTCTCAATTCTCTTGGTCACCTGCTTCATTCCAAAGGCATCTCTCAGGCTGCACCACTGTGGGCAACTTTATTGTGCCCCTGCCCAGCACCCCTGGCTGATCAGCATCCACGTGAACCCCTGGGTCTGCCCAGCTTTCACACCACACCTGCTGAGTCCCATAATCTCTGAATCCCCTTCTGCTTCCACACTGGGATCAAATGCCACACTGCAGACCATTGGGGTGGGATTCCTGAGCAGTCACCAAAGGGCTAGAAGATGCAACCTTGAAGTTGGGGAGAAGGTAGTTGCCAATGAGGTCAATCTGTACCAATGCGAGACAAGAGATAGTAAGGGATTGAACCAGTAAGTCCCTCTCCTTTCTCCCCTGCATAAATAGCTCTGAGATATGGTTTCTATAAGCTTTCTAATGAATACCCCACTGAACAACTTCCTGTAAAGTGGTGGCCAGCCCAGCGGCACATAAGACCCAACTCTCTGTCCTCCAGTGTGGTGATTCTGAGGTGTGCTCTCCAGGGGACTTGAGCCTCAGCTACCAATAGTAGTAACCCTCCCATTAACATTTTTCTTCATCTTTCCTTGCCTTGCTTCCCTACTTCCCTTTCCATGCATGGCTCTGGGTTTGCACCTGTCAAAAGAAAGCTTCAGTGCTTCAATCCTTGTCTTGGCTCTTCTTCCTAGAAGTCTAGGCTAAGTATCATCTCAAACTTACATCTTAAAAAACTGGGTTTCTGGGAAATAAAGTGACTTGCCATAGATAACACATCCACCAAGGCAGAACAAGTATTCAAACGAATACTAGCAAACTCAAAAGCCTAGTGTTGACCGAATTTCAGATTTCTGATTTCAGAAACTCGGTAATTGCATTGTTTTAAGCCTGTAGGAGTCTAGTAAGTTGACATGAAATTCACATATTCGCTCAGTCCTGAGTCATGAACATGCATGTAGACTACCACACACTCATGCACATGATCTAAGGTAGCAAACTCAAGTTGAAGGTACAGTGCTGCCTGTGCTATTTTACTCATAATCTTTGAATTGCTCTTAATATTAATTGCAAACTTTTTTCTGATATAGTATGTCTTTCTTTTCCGGTTTAAGTAAAATTAAGTAAATATCTGTTGGAAATCATCTACATGCAATGTACTGGGCAAACCACTCGACTGTTTCTGAATCTAATGCTGCTTATATATAACTTGGCCAGGATAGCATCCACAGTTTGATTAGCCCTGAGCATACCCCTGCCCTGGAATTCCAAATGAGCTAGATAGGGGTCTTTCTCTGAATTCTGGAGCATCCATCCTCAATCCTAATTGGAACACATAGAGAGATGTATAAAATGATCTCAAGAGACATAGAACATTTTCTCAAAAATGTCTGAGCAGGCCAGGTGCGGTGGCTCAAGCCTGTAATCCCAGCACTTTGGGAGGCCGAGGCGGGCGGATCACGAGGTCAGGAGATCGAGACCATCCTGGCTAACGCGGTGAAACCCCGTCTCTACTAAAAATACAAAAAATTAGCCGGGCGTGTTGGCGGGCGCCTGTAGTCCAAGCTACTCGGGAGGCTGAGGCAGGAGAATGGCGTGAACCCGGGAGGCGGAGCTTGCAGTGAGCCGAGCTCGCGCCACTGCACTCCAGCCTGGGGGACAGAGAAAGACTCCATCTCAAAAAAAAAAAAAAAATGTGTGAGCAAATTAACCTCAATGCTTTTATTTATTTATTGTTTTTGAGAAACAAATGTATGCTATCCTTCACTTTCAGTTAGAAAAGGCATTAGATAAAATCAAGCTAAATAAGATGGCATGTGGATGTCCCCAAAATGGTGGGGATTATAGTTTTAAAGCATGTAGGAAATCAGCAAAATCTTGTGTCTGACCTGTGAGGATAAAAATAGATTAAACCAGTTCCTTGGAGAAAAGTATGAGAACGAATGCCTAGCGATTAGGCTTCAAAAAGTCAGTTCCTTCAGAATACGAAGAGGTGTTTTTGTTACTTTCCATTGTCAAAGCTTATTGAAATATTGTGAAACAAGAAACATCAGCTTATCTCTGTCTGAGGTGAATGCACAGAATGAGGGAAGGATGGACTCACAGCTCAGGACAAAGAGAGAATTCTCCTGCATTTTCCCAGGCTGTCTCCCCATCACCCAGAGGCTCGGGGGATGCCATCTACCACCAACCCTCTGGAAACAGGCCTAGTTTCTGCAAGGTGCTGCTCTCAAGACACTGCAAGTGGCACTTTAAAGACTTCTTTGATAACTTCATTTGCAGCCCTTACCATTGGTGAAACAATTCATCGTCCTCAACTTCCTTTTTCAAATTTTTGTCCTCTCCCTTCTGGTAAGAGTCAAGATAGAATCCTTATAGGGCTCTCTTCTAAATGGAATGCTTATGAGCTGTAGATGATTTAAATACATCCCCTCTAAACTGTCTTAATTTTGGAACCTCCCAAAAGAGGTCCCCAGATGAAGACTTGAGTGACAGTAGTTTATTTGAGTGGTGATTCCTGAGCATAGAATTGAGGGAGTGGGAACATGAGATAGGCAGGGGAGAAAGCCAATAATGAATGTGTTAATGGGAGGGTTACTACTATTGGTAGCTGAGGCTCAAGTCCCCTGGAGAGCACACCTCAGAATCACCACACTGGAGGACAGAGAGTTGGGTCTTATTCACCTTTGCCATCTCCCATTGGTGGAGGGTTGCCTCTGAGGCATGAGCTCCCCTGCACTTCCAACTTATCCCCAAGAATTCATGGAGGCATGGGGAGAGTGCAGGAGGAAACACTCAGGCAGAGAAGTGAGTGGCAGGGGCTTGAGAAGGGAAGCTGTTGGTGTGTTGAAAACTGTTTTCCCCTGCAGCTGCAGGTGGACTCAGGTGGGCCAGGGAATATGAGGCAGGCAACTACCTTCCTCTTACTCCCACCTCTCTCCTCTCAAACATGCTTTGAAAGTCGTTGACATAGTTGCCTTACAAAAGAATTACACCTCTGGCCCTTACTAGATATGTTTTCATATGCTGACTTTAACCTCTCTGGATCTCAAATCCTTCAAGATGAAGGTGGTAACAGTATCCACTTCATATGGTTTTTGAGGAGACTAAAATATGGCAATACATGTAAAGCCCTTAGCACAGTGCCAGCACAGCACTCAATAAAATACTGGCAATTGTTATGAGCTTTGTTTTGTATTTATAAGAAGTTTTTGGTTTCCTAATGCACATAAAAGTGATGTTTATACTATATTGTAGTCTATTAAGTGAGCAAAAGCATATGTCTAAAAAGCAACATATACAGCTTAATTTTAAATTACTTTATTGCTAAAAAATGCTAACAGTCATCTGAGCCTTCAGTGAATCATAATCTTTTTACTGGGGAGGGTCTTGCTTTAGTGTTGATAGCTGCTGACTGATCAGGGTAATGGTTGCTGAAGGCTGGGATAGCTGTGGAAATTTCTTAAAATAAAGACAGAGTAGTTTGATCGTCTGAAGCCTTCTTCTCTCAATTCGTCAAAGTCACTCTGCGTCCAGCTTTGTTCCGTTGCTCATGAGGAACTGTGTTCCTTTGGAGGAGGAGAGGTGCTCTGCTTTGAAGGCCATTACATAATGGTAAAGGGATCAATTCAACAAGAAGAGCTAACTATCCTAAATATATATGCACCCAATACAGGAGCACCCAGATTCATAAAGCAAGTCCTTAGTGACCTACAAAGAGACTTAGACTCCCACACAATAATAATGGGACACTTTAACACCCTACTGTCAACATTAGACAGATCAACGAGACAGGAAGTTAACAAGGATATCCAGGAATTGAACTCAGCTCTGCACCAAGTGGACCTAATAGACATCTACAGAACTCTCCACCCCAAATCAACAGAATATACATTTTTTTCAGCACCACACCACACCTATTCCAAAACTGACCACATAGTTGGAAGTAAAGCTCTCCTCAGCAAATGTAAAAGAACAGAAATTGTAACAAACTGTCTCTCAGACCACAGTGCAATCAAACTAGAACTAAGGATTAAGAAACTCACTCAAAACCGCTCAACTACATGGAAACTGAACAACCTGCTCCTGAAAGACTACTGGGTACATAAGGAAATGAAGGCAGAAATAAAGATGTTCTTTGAAACCCACGAGAACAAAGATACAACATACCAGAATCTCTGGGACACATTCAAAGCAGTGTGTAGAGGGAAATGTATAGCACTAAATGCCCCCAAGAGAAAGCAGGAAAGATCCAAAATTGACACCCTAACATCACAATTAAAAGAACTAGAAAAGCAAGAGCAAACACATTCAAAAGCTAGCAGAAGGCAATAAATAACTAAAATCAGAGCAAAACTGAAGGAAATAGAGACACAAAAAACCCTTCAAAAAATTAATGAATCCAGGAGCTGGTTTTTTGAAAGGATCAACAAAATTGATACACCGCTAGCAAGACTAATAGAAAAGAGAGAAGAATCAAATAGGCGCAATAAAAAATGATCAAAGGGATATCACCACTGATCCCACGGAAATACAAACTACCATCAGAGAATACTACAAACACCTCTACGCAAATAAACTAGAAAATCTAGAAGAAATGGATAAATTCCTTGACATATACACACTCCCAAGACTAAACCAGGAAGAAGTTGAATCTCTGAATAGACCAATAACAGGCTCTGAAATTGTGGCAATAATCAATAGCTTACCAACCAAAAAGAGTCCAGGACCAGATGGATTCACAGCCGAATTCTACCAGAGGTACAAGGACGAACTGGTACGATTCTTTCTGAAACTATTCCAATCAATAGAAAAAGAAGGAATCCTCCCTAACTCATTTTATGAGGCCAGCATTATCCTGATACCAAAGCCTGGCAGAGATACAACCAAAAAAGAGAATTTTAGACCAATATGCTTGATGAACATTGATGCAAAAATCCTTAATAAAATACTGGCAAACCGAATCCAGCAGCACATCAAAAAGCTTATCCACCATGATCAAGTGGGCTTCATCCCTGGGATGCAAGGCTGGTTCAACACATGCAAATCAATAAATGTAATCCAGCATATAAACAGAACCAAAGAAAAACACCACATGATTATCTCAATAGATGCAGAAAAGGCCTTTGACAAAATTCAACAATGCTTCATGCTAAAAACTCTCAATAAATTAGGTATTGATGGGATGTATCTCAAAATAATAAGAGCTATCTATGACAAACCCACAGCCAATATCATACTGAATGGGCAAAAACTGGAAGCATTCCCTTTGAAAACTGGCACAAGACAGGGATGCCCTCTCTCACCACTCCTATTCAACATAGTGTTGGAAGTTCTGGCCAGGACAATCAGGCAGGAGAAAGAAATAAAGGGTATTCAATTAGGAAAAGAGGAAGTCAAATTGTCCCTGTTTGCAGATGACATGATTGTATATCTAGAAAACCCCATTGTCTCAGTCCAAAATGTCCTTAAGCTGACAGGCGACTTCAGCAAAGTCTCAGGATACAAGATTAATGTGCAAAAATCACAAGCATTCTTATACACCAATAACAGACAAACAGAGAGCCAAATCATGGTGAACTCCTATTCACAATTGCTTCAAAGAGAATAAAATACCTAGGAATCCAACTTAAAAGGGACATGAAAGAACTCTTCAAGGAGAACTACAAACCACTGCTCAATGAAATAAAAGAGGATACAAACAAATGGAAGAACATTCCATGCTCATGGGTAGGAAGAATCAATATCATGAAAATGGCCATACTGCCCAAGGTAATTTATAGATTCAATGCCATCCCCATCGAGCGACCAACGACTTTCTTCACAGAATTGGGAAAAACTACTTTAAAGTTCATATGGAACCAAAAAAGAGCCCACATTGCCAAGTCAATCCTAAGCCAAAAGAACAAAGCTGGAGGCATCATGCTACCTGACTTCAAACTATACTACAAGGCTACAGTAACCAAAACAGCATGGTACTGGTACCAAAACAGAGACATAGATCAATGGAACAGAACAGAGCCCTCAGAAATGATGCCGCACATCTACAACTATCTGATCTTTGACAAACCTGACAAAAACAAGAAATGGGGAAAGGATTCCCTATTTAATAAATGGTGCTGGGAAAACTGGCTAGCCATATGTAGAAAGCTGAAACTGGATCCCTTCCTTACACCTTATACAAAAATTAATTCAAGATGGATTAAAGACTTAAATGTTAGACCTAAAACCATAAACACCCTAGAAGAAAACCTAGGCATTACCATTCAGGACATAGGCATGGGCAAAGACTTCATGTCTAAAACACCGAAAGCAATGGCAACAAAAGCCAAAATTGACAAATGGGATCTAATTAAACTAAAGAGCTTCTGCACAGCAAAAGAAACTACCATCAGAGTGAACAGGCAACCTACAAAATGGGAGAAAATTTTCACAACCTACTCATCAGACAAAGGGCTAATATCCAGAATCTACAATGAACTCAAACAAATTTACAAGAAAAAAACAAACAATCCCATCAAAAAGTGGGCGAAGGACATGAACAGACACTTCTCAAAAGAAGACATTTATGCAGCCAAAAAACATATGAAAAAATGCTCATCATCACTGGCCATCAGAGAAATGCACATCAAAACCACAATGAGATACCATCTCACACCAGTTAGAATGGCCATCATTAAAAAGTCAGGAAACAACAGGTACTGGAGAGGATGTGGAGAAATAGGAACACTTTTACACTGTTGGTGGGACTGTAAACTAGTTCAACCATTGCGGAAGTCAATGTGGCAATTCCTCAGGGATCTAGAACTAGAAATACAGTTTGACCCAGCCATACCATTACTGGGTATATGCCCAAAGAATTATAAATCATGCTGCTATAAAGACACATGCACACGTATGTTTATTGCTGCACTATTCACAATAGTAAAGACTTGGAACCAACCCAAATGTCCATCAATGATAGACTGGATTGAGAAAATGTGGCACATATACACCATGGAATACTATGCAGCCATAAAAAATGATGAGTTCATGTCCTTTGTAGGGACATGGATGAAACTGGAAAACATCATTCTCAGCAAACTATCGCAAGGACAAAAAACCAAACACTGCATGTTCTCACTCATAGGTGGGGATTGAACAATGAGAACTCATGGACACAGGAAGGGGAACATCACACTCTGGGGACTGTTGTGGGGTAGGGGGAGGGGGGAGGGATAGCATTAGGAGATATACCTAATGCTAAATGACGAGCTAATGGGTGCAGCACACCAACATGGCACATGTATACATATGTAACAAACCTGCACATTGTGCACATGTACCCTAAAACTTAAAGTATAATAATAATAAAATAAAATAAAATAAAAAACAAAGACAGAAATGAACTTTGCCATATTGATAGACTCTTCCTTTCACAAAAGTTTTCTCTGTAGCATGAAATACTTTTTGAGAGCATTTAACCCACAGTAGAACATTTTTCGAAATGGAGGTCAGTCCTCTCAAACCCTGCCACTGCTTTATCAACTAAGTTTATGGAACATTCTAAGTCCTTTGTTGTCATTTCAACAATGTTCACAGCATCTTCACCAGATGTAGATTCCATCTCAAGAAACCACTGTCTGCTTATCCGTAATAAGCAACTCTTCATTCTTTAAAGTTTTAGCAGAGATTGTAGCAGTTCAGTTACATCTTCAGGCTCTAGTTTTAACTCTAGTTTTCTTGCTATTTCTACCACATCTGCAGTTAATTTCTCCATATGGAGCCCTGAAGCCCCCAAAGACATCCATTGATTTTTTGACCTCCTCCCATTAATTATGAATGTACTTCATGGCATCTAGAATGGTGAATCCTTTCCAGAAGGCTCTCAATTGACTTTGCCCAGATCCATCAGAAGAATCACTATCTATGGCAGCTAAAGACTTACAAAATATATTTCTTAAATAATAAGACTTGAAAGTTGAAATTACTTCTTGATGCATAGGCTGCAGGATGGATGTTATATAAGTAGGCATGAAAATAATACTAATTACCTTGTACATCTCCACCAGTGCTCTTGAGTGACTAAATGCATTGTCAGTGATCAGCAATATTTTGAAATGAATATTAAATGAGCAGTAGGTCTCAACACTAGGATTAAAGTATTCAGTAAGCTGTGCCATAAATAGATATGCTGTCATCCAGACTTGGTTCTATTTATAGAGTATAGGTAAAGTAGCTCGAGCAAAATCCTTAAGGGCCCTAGGATTTTCAGAATGGAAAATGAGCACTGGCTACAACATATAGTCACCAGCTCCACTAGCTTCTAACCAGAGAGTCAGCCTGTCCTTTGAAGCTTTGAAGTCAGGCGTTGACTTCTCCTCTCTAGCTAGGAAGGTCCTAGATGGCATCTTCCTCCAATGGAAGGCTGTTTCCTCTACATCGAGAATGTATTGTTCAGTGTAGCCTCCTTTATTAATTACCTTAGCTAGAGCTGGATATCTTGCTGCAGCTAAGTTAGCACTTGTTATTTTACCTTGAACTTTTATGTTATGGAGACAGCTTACTTCCTTAAACCTCATGAACCAACCTCTGCTAGCTTCCAACTTCCCTTCTGCAGCTTCCTCACCTCTCTCAGCCTTTATCAACAATGAAGCTGTTTCATTTTCTTATTATTCATGTGTTCACTGGAGTAGCACTTTCCATTTCCTTCAAGAACCTTTCGTTTGTTTTCATAATTTGGCTGATTGATGCAAGAGGCCTAGCTTTCGGCCTGTCTTAGGTTTTGACATGTCTTCCTCACTAAGCTTAATCTTTTCTAGCTTTTGATTTAAAGTGAGAGACAGGGACTCTTCCTTTCATTTGAACACTTAGAGGCCATTGCAGGGTTCTTAATTGGCCTTATTTTAGTATTGTTGTGTCTTAGGGAATGGGGAGGCCTGAGGAGAGAGGCAGAGAGGCAGATGACTGTTGGAGCAGTCAGAACACATACAACATTTATCGATTAAGCTCACCGTCTTATATGGGCATGATTTGTGGTGCCCCAAAACAACTGCAGTAGTAACACTGAAAATCACACTGATCATAGATCACCATAACAGATAAAATAATAATTTTAAAAAGTTTGAAATATCGCAAGAATTACCAAAATGTGATACAAAGACACAAAGTGGGCACCTGATGTTTGGAAAACTGATGCTGATAGACTTACTTGACACAGGGTTGCCACAAATAAATTTGTAAAAAAACACACACGGTATCTGCAAAGCACAATAAAGCAAAGTGCAATAAAATGAGGTATGCCTATACTTTGGTTCAGTGCACCGAGGAGCCATTGAAGTCTTTTAACCAGGGAAGTGATATGGTCAAAGCAGTACTTTAGGAAGAATTATTCAGCAATATGTATGGGTGAGGCATGGCAGGGAAAGAAGGGAAGGTGGAGGTCAGTTTAGTAAGCTTTGTCTCCTCATCGCTTTTTTGGCATTAAAAACCATAAAAGCCACATTGATTGTAAGTATAGAGTTTTCACAGTGGGCTCTCTTACACATCCAATAACAAGATGCAGTTCTCTCATCAATCATCTGGGTTCCGTCACTACTTGGAAACAATTTTGTGTCATTAACTACCTGGCCCCACATGTTTCTCAGACTCTCCATAGGGTAGGGCCAAGCCTCTCCTCTTGATGCCTATTTTTATTTCAGCCAGACCACAGTAAATATGACTTGTGCCTAACGTGCTTCACACATCATCTTAACATTGCTTTATAATTTTCAACCCTCACATATTCTGCATTGCCTTAACACCTGCCTCAGGGTAGACACAATAGGACTTTCTCCTCCTACCTAGCCAAATTTCTACAGAATTTATCTTTTGAACCAAGTTTGAGTTCTCTAGATATTTTATTCTTCAGCTCTATCTCAGAATCCTCCAACTGCATGTCCTATCCATTGTTTCTGTCCATGAGCAGCACAGTGAATGCCCATTGTTCACTTTATCATTAAGACAGAGCATTTATTTGCAGTCCTTTCTGTCATTAGAATTCGAAACTGAGAGATACGTTATTTGGACAGAAACATTTCCCCCTGCTGCATAGCAATGGGCTGGTATCCACGCAGGGCCCAAGGGCACATCTCCAAATGGCAGATGGCGAGTAACTGGCTTTGTATAAGTAACTCAACCTGATGATTACATCTAATAATTTCAGGCCTGATCCTGGGGACTCTGCCAGTACAGAGAGCAATCCTACCACCATTTCCAGTGTGAAGCATTCTTGACAGCAAGCATAATTTCATTTTAGAAGCTCTCTGTGTATGTATATGCATATATATAGATGTTAAGAAGTATAGTCCCCCACAAGCTGGCAGTCACTTTTGCTAGTTCTTTACCTATTGCTTTTAACAAATCATTATTACTTTCTGTGTACAGCCTCTCAGTCAAACTATAAATCTTTGGAAGATAATTGGCATCTACTTATATAAAGCAATAATCATAGTGTATTTACTATTTGCTGAATATTTGTTACATGGGAGACACTGAAATGGCCCTCTTAATTTTCACAGTAATCCCAGGAAATATGTATTATTAACCTCACACTATAGATGAGGAAAGTTAAGTAATATGTTCGACACTATTTTGTTAGCAAGGGTGGGCTGGGAATTTGAATTTGAGTTTTTTTTCTGGGTAGGGTCTCTTTAGGAATCTGTAAATATTTGCTAAGTGAGTGAATGAGTAAGGGACTCTAAAACCTATGCTTTCAATCTCTATGTTATACAGGATTAATTTATAGCCATGATAGCAAGCCTTGGACATTGCATATGTTCCCTAACTGTAGGTGATTAAAATTACACAAAATTAACAGTTGTCTTCAAAATGTAACACCAAGGGAAAAAAATCCAGGAAGCTGCACAAGTAGACTGAGGGGACCTATGTGTGGAGGTTCCCTACCTTATACACTGGTCATCTTTATAGCCATCATTGACCACCACCATTCCCTAGGTCTGAACGTGGACTCCAACAGGCCACACTTACCAAGGACTGGCCAAAATAAACAGATCAGTTTCGCCTTGGGCCATTAAATTCACACATCAAGATTATGTCTTCAGGGAACCGAAAGACACTGGCAGAGGACTTCCTGTGAGCAAGTCATGGTGCTAGAGCCTAGGGTTGACTTCCAACCTTCTCACCCACAGTCTGGGTTCTGGAGTCCATTTCCACCATGTGGGATGCATCATTACTATTAACATTTCTCTTTCTTGGGATCTTATTAATGAGCCAATAGACTGATAAACACACTCAATCCATGCACCACATTCTTTGATATTATAAAGCTAAAGAAGCAACATACTGTTACGTGGCTAGAGGCTGCTGTGCTCTGCCACCTAAATGTGCGCCAACATTTCTCCATGGCTAAATTAAATGACTAGCGGGAATGAGAGTCCATTCACGTTTGCCCCCCCCATCTCTTTTTCTTAGTAGTTACATCTTTTTAACTCATTTCTCCCTCGAACAAGTGAATTTTCCTTTCTGTTGCAGGTTATCTCTTGAGTTCACTGTTATGTCCATTTTAATTCTTGCATTCCCTTATGAGATATTCATTCTAAATGAATTGCTATCCTGTCAGTTACATAGCTTGGCTCCTGGCATGGGAATTGTATTTCTTTAATGGCTTTATTCATCTAAACATATTCTTTTTTGAGATCTCCATTATACCCCAGTCCTTGGAGGGAGCCCTGGCAATTGTAGAATAGGGCCTTTGGCTGCCAAGAGGCCTGAGAAACAAATCTGAAATATTTTAAAACTAAAAGAGCTCATGAACTGATGTGTGTCCTGGATTGACTGTTACTGGGCTCTCAGCACCAAACACAACACAAAACGGCAATTCTTCTTCCTGGCTGTCAGGGTGCCAAATGAGTTTTTTCTGTACTTAAAAATGGACAGAGGTTTGCAGTAATTGAATGAAATAATGTAGAATAATTTTAAATATTGTTCATTCGGAGAGAGATTAGACTTTAATTAAATGGTGTCATTTAATATACCGTCCAGCAGATATCGTAATTGGTTTCTTTAGCAGAGAATACAGTAATATCTGAGCTTTACTGAAGTGATAATGATACTAATTTAGCTCAGTGGATACATAAACAGCATGGCTGCCTCTGACACCCCCAGTGAACAAGAAGTAAGCTATGATCATGACACATGTACAACTCTTAATCAGTCATTTCTTTCTGAAATAAAATTAGCAATCACTCAGACTAAACAAAATCTGTTTAAACAGGTTTGATATCTGGGATTTTTAGGGGCATTAAGCTGTTCATTTCTTTGAATACAGAAAGGTAGGGCTGTCTTCAAAGTAGTTATGAAATTACATGTCATTTTAGCAGGAAGAATTGCATTTATTATTTTTAAAACCTGATATAAATGCAAAATAGCACTCACCGGTTCGTTCAAAGAGGGCAGGCAATTTTCTGGCACCATAACGGTTGCATATTTTAACTCCTATCTTCTCTTGGTCATTTACAAGGACATGTTCATTTCCAGGCTTGGCTCCTGTTTCCTCATTGCTCATTCCTGAAATGTGATACAATAAGGTCCTATTGTCTTTAAGCCATTCTGCTTGATAATTCTGTACAAAGCCAGAAAGCAGGTTGGGGGTTGGGGTGGCGTGGGGTGGGGGAATTTACCTGAATCTAAATGAAAGAAAAAAATTACCTTTCAAGATCTAATGCCCCAGACAAATCTCAAAGTCACCAGAGATTAGATTACATTCCTTTTCTAAATTCTTTGTTTGCAAAAATATACGCACTGCACCTAGGGATGGAAAACTTTCATCTCCCTGTTTGCAAATGACCGTCCACATGTTTGTTTTGGAAAAGAATGGAAACATTGATTATAGTAAAGAGTTGGCTGGATCGCAATGTCATAAAAACAGTCTGGGTCTATCACAGGGTGGAGAAACAGAATTGGCAACCACTGGATAGGGTCCCTGGGGTGTGACTCCACCTTTATAGACTTTCCAGTGGGTTATCAGGGATTTGTGACAGCGCTTAGAGCTCCTCCCTGCCCCATTCAAACTCAAGGAGGAGGCCCGGCGCGGTGGCTCACACCTGCAATCCCACAACTTCGGGAGGCCAAGGAGGATGAATCACCTGAGGTCAGGAGTTCAAAACCAGCCTGGCTAACATGGTGAAACGCCATCTCTACTGAAAACACAAAAATTAATGGGCCTGGTGGTGGGTGCCTGTAATCCCAGCTGCTTGTGGGGCTGACTCAGGAGAATCGCTTGAACCTGGGAGGTGGATGTTGCAGTGAGCTGAGATCGCACCACTGCACTCCAGCCTGGGCAACAACAGCAAAACTCTGTCTCAAAAAATTAATAAATAAATAAACAAATAATTAAAAAAAAAAACTCTTAGAGGGTGTTCCCAGGCTCATCTTCAGAAGATGACAAATGTAACTGGGGACATAGGAATGATGAGAACGCTTCCTATTTTTAAATTGCATCCTGAAAACTCAAAAATCAGGATAATCTCAACAAACTCAGGAAAGCTGGCAGCCCAAGTTGGAGAAAAAGGCCCTGAGCTAAATAAAGGCTGCCCCGGAGGCCGCTTGTGTCCTCATGGTTAAAGGACAAACCATGGAGCAACACAACCCACATCACAGTCCAGCTGTCATGGGCCATTATATTAACTGACGGTATGAGGGAGCCACCAGGACTCCTGCACTCCTTGGGTTTTCTTCCTTACAAAGCAAACCACATTCACTGGACTGGAGAACAACCACAAGAAAGCTACCATATTCTGAACAATTAGGGCCTCTGCTTTGCTTCCCTGAAAATGACTCTTTAAGCCAGGGCCATCCAGTTGCCACCAGAGCACCATTCTGGACAAGGCCCCACTGACCTCTTTGCCAAATCCAGTGGCCTATTTTCAGTCATTGCCCTTCTTGACCTTTCTGGGACAATTCCAATGGTTAACTGCTGCCTTTCTGAACGCTCCCCTCCACCAGCTCCAGCAACCTGTGATACACTCTTTCTCCTTTTTGATTGCCAGAGTGATTGTTTTAGAATGTGGATGTGCTCAAGTTATCCCCCTGTTTGAACCTTACATTGGCTTCCAGCTCCTACAAGATAAAAACCGAAACTCAGTGGCATAGCACTACAAAGAGAGCTACAAAGATGGCTTCAAACATCCTTCTATTCCTGCCTCGTTGCCTGAAACTTCCTTACTGCCATCTGTCTACCTAATCTCTCTCTACTTATCTCCTTCTCTCTCTCTCTCAGAATTTCCTGTGATTATCTCAGCACTCTACATTTTCCCAAGTCTCTGGGTATTCCTCCATAATGAGACTCAAGTTATGTCTCTAATCTAAACATGTAAACTTCCTCCAAGCCCTTTCTGGCCCATGCAGGTAAAGTCTGCTCATTTTGCCTGTCATTGGCACCTTGCACAGAGCTTAACATGTTACAGGTATGTGACATATGTTTGCTGCAATGAGTTAAGTTGATGTCCCTAATATTTAGTCACACTGTTCCTCACGTCTCCACTGAATGTTCTGTGTATCTTAAGTCTTACAAATTTTAATGTGGCCTTAATTAACTGGATAGGAATTATATCTACCAAAGCCAAGATTTTGCAGGCCAAGGACCTTAGCCTGGTGCTTGGCACATAGTAGGCACCCATGAAATATGTGCTGGGTGAGGGCAGAGACTCTGGAAAGTGGTCCTGTGAGCGTCCAGAGTGGATTTCCTTCCGAACTCCTGTTTTCTCCCTTTCTCAGGGTGGCATTTCTATAACTTTATCAGTGTCTCACAGCAGTCTGTTGAATTCTGTTTCCTGGATTCCTGCAATGACCCAGCAGTCTCAAAGCCAGCAAGGACCGGTGTGGCATTTCACCCACAGCCTCACTCACAGTCTCCTTCAGGGCACACCAGAGCCTAACGCACACAGGATAAAGAAGGCTGTTCGAATCTAATCAAAGGACTGCTTCATAAGTCTTCATTTCCCCACATTCTCTGCATTCTCCTGCCTCCTCCCTTAGACACCCACCAGGAAATAACAGCAGCCCCACAAGCCTGCAAGATAAACCCACTGGGATGACAGCCATTCCCCACAATTGAGCACACTGCCTCACGAGATGCCCATACATTTTGCATTAAACACAGTGCATTAAATTAAAATTGAAACTTAAGTTGTTTGGTTAATGGCTTTCCCAGGCCTGAGGTTGAGACCAGACCACTGATCTGTCTCTTCAAGAATGTCAGCTGGTTTTGCTGCTTGCCACAGACACCGTTTAGCTATTATGTGGCACATGAAGCACTTTTATTCATTCTTAAACCTAATGTCCAATTAAGTGAGAAAGGCGATTCATTAAATAATTTAAACTAGATCCAAATTAAAGGGCAGTTCTCTCAGTTGTACTTGCAAAAGAGTCCAGTTCAACTGAAAGAATCATTTTAAACCAACATTTGTTTGGGATGTTCTCTGATATAGGTAATTTTAAATCAGCTCCATTTATATCATCTTTTCATAGGTAACTTAAGAAAATCTAGCCTGTGGCACCCACATACAACATTTTCTCCCTGCTAATGAATTAAACTTAATTCTTTGAAAAATTACATGAGCTTTGATCAAAATTATATGTTCAGCTTTTACTTATGAGGACCTGTTACACTGGAAGATGAGTCATATTCATTGCCAAGATGTGAGAAAAAAAAACCCTTGAGTGCCATCTGGAAAACTGGTCGGTTGTAGACATCATTTATATCAGTTCATTCTTAGAAGAGCTGAGAAAAGAACTCAGAACGTTTGACCTCTACTTCCGTACATTTCTACCTCACCTGCTTAATAATTTTCCAGGAAGACCTGTAGCCCAGAGCTGAGCCACAGGAAATGCAGTTTAGAGGGTTCCAGTCAATTAACCCAGCAGGTATTTGCAGAATGTGTTAGTGTGCTAGGGAAGGCAAGAAGAGAAAAATTAATCTCCTCTTCCTGAAAGTTGGTTTCTCTAAGTTTGTACACAGTTCTTAATGCCAATTGGAAATGTAACCTGTTAAAGGTGGCAGAAAACCCGCAAATATTTCTCTCAAGTCCAGGCCTTGACCCAGGCCACTGGGGGTTCTACAATAACTTCCATCCTGCACATTCCACTAAGGGAGACCACCCCTCCTATTGCCTTATGCCCAATTTCTGCCTCCAAAGAAAGAAGAAGTAAAATCTAAAAGGCAGAAATGAAATCCACAGGCAGACAGCCCGGCACTGCACCCTAGGCCTGGTAGTTAAAGATCAACCCCTGACCTAATCGGTTATGTTATCTATAGATTATAGACATTGCATGGAAAAGCACTGTGAAAATCCCTGTCCTGTTCTGTTCCGTTCTGATTACCAGTGCGTGCAGCCCCCAGTCACGTACCCCCTGCTTGCTCAATTGATCACAACTCTCTCCCGCGGACCCCCTTAGAGTTGTAAGCCCTTAAGAGGGACAGGAATTGCTCACTCGGGGATCTCGGTTGTTGGAGACGTGAGTCTTGCCGAAGCTCCCGGCCAAATAAAGCCCTTCCTTCAACTCAGTGTCTGAGGGGTTTGGTCTGCAGCTTGTCCTGCTACACCACTATGCCCTTTTCCAAACAGTGAGTCCAAAGAAAAGTACATAAAAATCATCCTTTCAGCAGGCCTTCCTCGGATAACCTAAATCCCAAGTTCACTTTCGTGACCACCTGCAAAACTCTCTGGGCTGAGAGCGCTGTTCTTACAGGCTAATTTGTGCCTTAACTGGATGGGAATTATATCTACCACCTTTTTCAGGTAGAATTTCACAGACAGACTTTCTGGGCTTCAGATTTATCTTTTCCTCTCTTCAATCAATGGAATAATAATGAAAATAGTTATCATTATTATTTACAACGAAATACTTATTTCCCGGTGCCCTCTTGATATTGAGCAGATAATTAGCACAGCCCTCCTCTCCCCCCAGGGAAAATCAGGCTGGGGCCAGCCCAAGCCAGAACCCCCTCTTCATGCTATTCCATGCTGCTCCCAATGCTGGTTTCCAGCTGCTCCCCTTCACAGGGGTTGCCAGCAGTGTCTTCTGGCAACTGTTCCTCCTGGGGCATCTCTCATTACAGCTGCACCTTCCACCTTGCCTGTCCCTTGCCCCAGTCCATCACTTGGGAAATTTTCAGCTGCTCCAGTCTGTGGCTTCTCTTGCCTCCAAGAGCAAGTCTATAACTTCCCAGGAGCTGGAAAGCTTCATTTACATTCTCAGCACCACCTCCAGAGAGTGACTTCCCAAAGGGTCCACTCAGTGTCTTCTAGAAGCAGCTACAAAGGTCTGCGGCCCCTTTAACAAACATTAAGAGAAAGAAAACCACAGTGACACGTATTAAGAGGGAGATGGCTACACAGAATTTTTACCTGCATATTTATTTTCATTTTCACAAGAGTCATACAAGGTAAGTGGTGTTATTTTATAAGTGAAGGTCGTGGCAAAAAGCCCCAAATTCTTCTTGTGTTCCTCTGCCCTCTCTTTCACTTTTGGAAGGCATAAGGAAACCTAATTACTCTGCTCTTGTCACTTCTTGCCCCAAATCATCCATGATTCCCCAGAGTCTGTGGAATAAAGTCCTAATTCCTTGTGTATGGCACAAGGCCATATACAATATGATTAAGCCTGCAATATGATTTCTCACTTTGTTTCCTAGTCTTCTCTTACATGCATGCTGTGATCAAGCAAAGTGAATTCCTGAGTGCCTCCCACTTACCCATGTATGACAGACACCATGATGCTATGAGAAAAGCATTAGATTTGGATACAGACAGATTTGTTCAGATCCCCAACTCTCCCCTTAACTAACTGTTTTACCTCAGAAAAGTAACTGAAGCTCTCTGAGCCCCAGTTTTTAAAATCAGTGCATTCATTAAAAAAATACTTATTGGTGAACGAAGAGACCTAGTTCTCGTAGCTCTGCAGCTCACCCTCTGGGTTGGAGTGGAGGGATGGGGGAGTTGCTCAATCTGGGTGCTGGTCCAGTGAGTGGTGGGCAGTCACAGGGAGGTACAGAGGAGAGAACTGAAAGACTTCGAGTAACTGGAGGCTGGAGGTGCAATGGAGAATAGTCCCAAAGGAGGCTGGAGAAGGAAGCAGAGGTCGGATTATGAAGGCTTTTAAAGCTTTGTTCAAGAATTTGGACTTTATTCGAAGGGAAATGAAGAGCAACCACAGGGTCTTAATCAGAAGAATGTGACCCAGTTTGCCTCCTACAAGGATCTCTCTGGCTGCTGTGTGGGGAATGGACTGGATGAAAATGGGTGGGAGGGTAAGACCAGGAGCAGCGAGGCCAGCTAGCAGAAGGTGGTTGCAATAGTGCATGAAAGATCACGTGGCCTGGACCAGGGCCAAGGCAGCCAGGCACCAGGAAAGTGGGTGGACTCCAGGGATGTTTAGAGGTTGGGATCAACAGGGCTGGATGATACTGATGGGCAGAGTGAGGAGAGGCAAGAATCATGAGCAGGACTCAAGCTTGGGCAACAGAATGGACAGCGATGTTATTAACTGAGACAGACGCACAGGACACAAGGGAGCTGGAGCGAGAGGAGGCAGAAAGAAGTGATGAGTTCAGCGTGGACACTTTGAGTTTGAGGTGGTTATGGGACAAACAACACCACCCCTCCATGGGGTTCTTGTAAGAATTAAGTGACATAACATACGCAAAATTCTGGCACCTGGTGGATATCCACCAAAGTGTAGTTTTCCTTTCTGTTTCTCAAACCATTTCCCTTGCCTGGAATGCCCTCTTTCTCATTTCCATAAGCGTGAATATAACCCATATTGCAGAGCCCATCTCAGAAGTCACCTTCTAGCACTTCCCCAACCTTCCTAGTCAGAAGCTTTCCATACTCTGACCTCCCAGAGCATATGCTTGACCTTGCATTGTAGTTATTTGTAGCTCTGTCACGTTGCTCCTATAGCTATGGACATTTCATTAATGATAGAACCCATGCCTGATTGACCCCTGACCCTCACATTGGCATTTGGTAATAAATAATAATATTTATAGAATAAGAAAAGAATTATGTATATAATAATATATATTGCAATATACAATTTACAATGTATAGTATATTATAATAAAATATAATCATATTAAAGTAATAATTCAGGGAGCCAATACAGTTATTACTGAATGAATATGTATATTTTGCCAGACCATTTTTCTCCTGAAAGTAGTAGAGAGTTGTGGGGAAAAGAGCGTCAGTTTCTGAAGAAAACCGACTTCAGTAAATAGTTCTTTCATTTCCTAATAGTGTGACTTCAAATAAGTTAACCTAATATCTCTGACCCTCAATTTCTTTATCTGGAAAATGGTAATAGAATTACCTGTCTCTGGAGGTAACCATGGAAATAGATGAACTACAGTAAGTAAAGTGTCCAGGACAGTATCTGGCCCTCCAACACTAAATTCTGGCTTCTTCACACTCCCACTGTTAGCATGCTCTGAAGATCAAGGAGGAATGGAGAACTCAACACTGGCAATAGGAAGACAATATTTATATATTTCAAATGTCTTCAGATATATTTATTTAGTATGCTCACTTATAGTACAAATTGCCGGTATGTCTACTGCTGTTATTAAGGCCACAATACTTCATTCCATGGTCTGTTTTCATTTCCCATTATGTTATATGCCTTGCTTCCTCTTACTTTGTCATTTCTGCAAATTTGTATAATATTCAGAAATGATAAACAAGGGCCATTGCTTTGATCAGAGTCTAACAGAAATCACTGATAGAAAGCTGGCCTGCCTATTATTTAAAGAATCTTCTGAGGATGGGAGATGATGAAGTAGAAAACAGAACCAAATATTGACCGAAGGCAGCCACAGAAGTCAGAATGCCACCCTATCTAATCAGGACTTAAGAGAAACAGCAAAATGGGTAAAATTGAACTTGAGAGATGCAAAGGCTCAGAGATGAGGAGTAATTTGAAAATGTCTGCGTTGGGGGATAAAAGGGATCAGTGTCTTCTCATTAATATCCAAATTGGCTTTATAGTTTTCAGGATCAGTCACATAATTAAATATATATCTGGCAAATGATAGCATAAAATCATTTGTTTATAATACACCATATTAAGAAGTGTTTTTTAAAAGTTCAAAATAAAAATAGGAATTATGGCCATGAAAGAAGAGCAGACACATCATTTATGAGTTTTCCCTGTGTTTGCACTAAAAAGGCAAGATGATTCATTTCCCATGCAAAACATGCTTGAGATTGGGAAGAAAGTTACTGCTAGCAATTTCTGAATCTTCTCTGGGTAATCAATTGAGGTATAGAATTTAGAACCAGGCGGCTCCCTCCCCAGTGGACCAACCTTCATCTGTATCTGCCCTTGTCAAAACAGACGCAATACCAAACCAGAAGGCAAGATCCTGGGCACCATTCCAGGTGAGTGGAGTGGAATTCTATGCACTGAGCTTTGACCCTCAGCTTCACCCTCATGTGTAAAACGGAGATAATGTAATCTCTTGTCTATGTGTGCATGTCACCCAAGTGAAGGCATGGCTCAGAGTTTCACACTAATCCTAGCTTTCAGAGATGGAGAGAGTATAATTCTAATTCTGTTGAAACAACCAGACAATCCTATCTGAGAAGAAAAGCCCTAAAATCTGTCCTTAGCCCAAGGTCACCCCAATTTTGGGCTCTCTCCTTGCCCTATCAGCTCCCCTTTGAGATCCCAACATGCCTTACAGTTGAGGCCATATGGGTCATGTCTTTTTGCAGTATTTTTCCTGAAGAAGGTCCAGAGTTTCAATGCTGTTACTTTCTTCTAAGGCAACATTACAATCATATTTTAATGAGCTCATCAGCTTTCTTTCTTAGTTGATGTTTTCCTTTGGGATTTGTACAGTCTTAGAGAACAAGACCTATATCCATTTTAACTACTGTGCAATTATCAATGGCATTTTAATAAAGATAATTTAAAATCTCATATATGCTTCTGGAGTTGTTGGAGATTAGTTTTCAGGAATCTGGAAGGGAGGGCTTCTGAGCTTCCACTGGCAACCACTCAACTTTTATGACCTCGCTGGGTAGCAAAGGGGGTGTAGGGGGCTGTTGTGCTCAGAGACAACCCTTCTTGTCACTATATCTGTCTTTCTTTTAGGGTTCTGGGAAAAAAAGCCAGGGATCAGCTAACCTTCAGCCCTACCCAGGCCACAACTCCCAGTAGCAGAAGACTGCCAGAGCTCAGACACACAAGCACTCAGTGGACAGAAGACGCCTGAGCTGAGTAGTGGGGCAACCCCACCATGGATATTGTCATTTGGGGAGGGCAAGCTGGACTCATATAGCTTGGGGGCAGCCAATCCTATTGCCAACTTAGTTTAAAATCCAACAACAGACTGTCGGCTTACAAATGTCTTTAAACTTGGCTGGGAAATAAGAGCTCAAGTTTTCTCAACAAGAAGGAATTATGGGTTTAGAAAGGGCCATGGGAATACACAGCCAGTTGTCTGCCTTCTGCATCTCCTAGAGAGTTACGCTTCTACCCTGTGTTTAGAGATTCAGAGAGCAGAATATTTTGCAGGCACCCAGCACCATCCAAGTTCTTTATTCAAGAGTGGCTTATTGAGCACCTACTATGAGCTCGGGAAGTAACAAATAAATGTTACTTTTACCATCTGGCTAAACTTTTTTACAAGACACTTCAGCCCCTTGCTCCCTGTTCTGGATTAGAATGCAAGAATTTCTGAACTAGAAACATCCTGGAAATTGAATTCAAACCCTTCTTTTAGGGGTGAGGAAATAAAGCCCAGGAGGCTAGGTGAATTTTCCAGTGTTCCAAAAGCAGATATGACAGAGGTAAGATGTGAGCGCAGGCCTCCTAGCTCACTGTGCAGTGTCATTTGCCTGCTGCTTGACGTTTCTTACAGTGTACCCTGGCATGAGCTTCACTGAGTCCTCACAGAAGCACACTGAAGCACCCAAACATTATTTTCCCAGCAATCAATAAGCTTTTAGGTCTGCATTGTGTTATTTGTGGGGCCCTAGGCACTTCTGTCTTTTGGGCCTCTTCCTCCATTAAAAAAAAAAAAATTTTAATTCCATTTAACAATTGAGCTGGGATGAAGCTGGATATACTCATATTATATATAAAAACATTTTCTTTAACCTAAAAGTTAATTTTTGTCTTCTGATTTTAAAAGAAATTAAAACATCTTCGTGGACCCCTAAAAGTCTTGTGGGCCCTGGGCAGTATGCCTCCTACGTTAATGGATAAGTCAGTCCTGCACTCACTAAATGCAAGTCACAGAATCCCTTCCTGGAAAGGAGACTGAGAAATGTAAAGATCTTTCCCACCAGCCAGCACAAAAGAACGTTGGAGAGAAAGGATGTACTTTTTTTCAGGAGTAGTGGATCTGTTTCCTTCAGAAATGGTAAAGACTGGCATTTACTAAAATAAAAACTGTGCTAGTCACAGATCATTTCCTCCATCAGTGTCCCCCACTAAGGAACCCAGATGCAAACATTTTGGTTGAGTCAGGCCTGTAAATTCTCCTGCCCTCTTTTGCCCAATCATTTCTAACAACAGCCAACCATTCCAGGGGCTGAGATAATAAGCCCATCTTCAGCGAGGTAATATCTTATTTCACTCCATCATCAGTTATATGATTGGTGTCATCTTTCTTAATAAAAAGCCATTGCTAGAAGCTATCTCCAGTAAATACTCTTGACATCACTTCCTTTAATAGAGCTTAAAAGTTATAAAATATTTAAGCAGCAAAGCGTGACAGCGCATTTATTACTCTGGGCTACTCATTCAGCTCAGACTCCTGGTGTGAGACAAGATGCTGAAGGCCAGTCTGTTGCCTGCCTCCCCTGGAGCTTGAGGGCAGATACTGAAGGCTACCTCATCGGGAAAACTAATTTACTACCAACATTGGTCTTAAAAATAATTACTAGATGGAAAAGCATCAACACAGATGATTACCATAAAAATAAACTGACCCCCCAACAATGCCATGCTGGCTCTCTGTCCTCTGATTATTCTATAATATTGTAGTCTCTCTGTGCCATTGAATGCTAACTTATTTGAGTGAGGCCCCCTTAAGCAAGGCAAAAGACTGTGTGAGCCACTAACATCACCTATTCCCAATTTTCAGTGGAGAAGGAACTGGATGATCACAAGAACTGAAGAGAAACTAAATAGAAACCCAAAAACTACCGTGCAGCATTGCACACACACAAAACAAGCTTTGAACAGCAGTAAGAGCTACAAATAGAAGTTGATTAATGGTAGAACAGCAATGAAAAGCCACAATCATCCAAAGCAAAACTCATATTATGTGCTGATAAGGATGCATTCTTTCTCACAAGTTTCAAGAATTCCAGTAATCTATAAAAGGGTTCTATGCCCAGTAGGAACTTTTCCAAATAAGTAAGTCATTTTCATAGCATAGCTATTATGCCTTAGTTGGCTCTCCTAATGTGTTAATTTATGAATCTCAAATTTCAGTAAACTTTAATACTTCAGTTTGTAAGTTACTAGACATTAGTTGTAAGTAAAAACAAAAATCTGTAAAATTATGCATTCATTTGCATATATGATCCAAAGAAAAGACTTGTTCTTTTGAACTGGTTTTCACCTCACCCTTAAAAGCTACCAGTGGGCTACACTTAGAGAAACATTGCTCTGTTGAGACATGCCTCACACATAGTAGGTGCTCAACAAAGCAAAAAAGTTTGATCCTCCATCCTGGCTAACATGGTGAAACCCCATCTTTACTAAAAATACAAAAAATTAGCTGGGTGTGGCAGCATGTGCCTGTGGTCCCAGCTATTCGGGAGGCTGAGACAGGAGAATAGCATGAATCTGGGAGGCAGAGCTTGCAGTGAGCCGAGATCCACTGCACTCCAGCCAGGGCGACACAGCGAGACTCCGTCTCAAAAACAACAACAAGAACAAAAACAAATTTGATCCTAATAGTTCCCACCATTCTCTCCTAGCCCCTCTCTCTTTAGTAGGATGATAAATCATCACCTTTCTAAGAAAACACATTTGCTTGGTATAATGCAGAGTCTGAGAGCCAAGATATGAAGTCTAGATTCCTTGCTCTTTAAAAACATCTCCCAGAAACATCCACAACTCTTTTGCAGGTGAGATAAAATTAATCTTTTTAATGTCTTTAAAGTGAGTGGTTGAAGGCTTTGAGAAATCAGATCAAAAATGGAAAATGTGGAGTGGAATGTGAGTATATAATTAGGCGGTAGCTCATGTCCTGACAGACGATTCCAGAGGAAAAAAAAAACAAACAAAGCCTGCCATATGTTCAGCTTTCTGTTAAACCACTGTAGACAGAGATCTTTATGAAGTATTCTATAGCATATGTCTAGTCAGTATGTTTGTTCCACCCTACTTGTTGCCAAGTTCTAAATGCTTAAAATAATTAACCTTTGCCTCCTCTTTGGAAAGCTTTGCAATACATTCCCCAAAAAAAAGGCTTTATTCTGTCAACCTTAGAGGTTGTATCCCACCAAAATTCACCAATGAAATAGATTTATTCTCCTCTGAAATTCAGTCCGAGCATTTATGGTAGGAAATCTGTTTTCCAGAATGCAATTCAGCTGGTTGTACAAACATGTGCCAAACACTAGCTTTTCAACCACTACAAAGTATATATAAGAAATGATATTAATGAAACATGCACGATACTCAGCGTTAAGTTGCTATTTGTAAGAACATAGGTTTTTAAAATTCGTTGTTTTACTGAATATTGAGTAAGTACCTACTATATGCTAAGTGCTTCAGATGCAAATGTAAGTGAGACCAGTTCTCTGATCAAAAGAACTTACACCCAAATAGTGGAAACATGCCTGCAAAGAACTATTTCTCTTACAAAAGGAAGATATGGGGGATCGTACTGGGTCGATCAGCTAAGCTGGATCTGTGTTTCTCAGAATCCCCTTCCCTGTACAGTTCTAGGTTGCCACAGGCCACAAGAGCTGTTTTATAGGCAACTTGAAAGCAGAAGTGAAATCGCCACATTTCTTTTACACTGGAGGGTTGGGGCATGGGCAGGGGTGCTCTGGGAATCCCACATATGCAGCTGCTTACCAGTCGTCTTGCCTGGAGGCGGAGGGTGGTGCAACAACAAGGCCCACACAGACTCCAGCTCCTGCTGGATCCTTTTTCAGCTTCTGTGACTCCTGGGCCAGGTGCATATCAAGCATGAAAAAGTGCACCAGCTTCTCTTGTAGAACATCTGCATCATTAAAGTTGAAGGCTTGGATTTCCAACCAAGGTTCCAGACCAACACGGGTTCCAGTTCATCCTCATAGGCACCATTCAGGTCCCAATTTGTTCTTCTTTCCTGTCTTCCCTTTTCAACTTCCTGCCTTCAAGATAAACACAACAACCTCCCGAAGGCTGTTTACCAACTAACTAGCACCCACAGTTGTGAAATGTCAAATTCCTATAATAAGTCATACATATCCTAGTGGTTCTGTCAGGGGACATCAAGAAATGTTTCTTAACCAATTGATATTTGAGTTGAGGGTTTTCAAAGATGAAGAGGAGTTCTCCTGTACAGAAAGTAAGAGCAAGACCTTGCATGCATGGGGAATAGCAGACGCAAAGGCTTGGAGACACTCAAGACTATCACATGTTCAGGATACAGTGAACCCCAACGTTTGTAGGAGAGAGTCTTAAGAGTTGAAACTGAAAAGGTGGGGCAGAGGTAGCTCTAAGGAGGCTGAGGTAGCTCCATGTGGGCCATGCTAAAAAGTTGAGTGAAATCCAGTCAGCAATCAGGAACCATAGAAACACTTTAAGCAGATGCTGCATGGAGATGTGTGTGTCTGTTTTGTGTGTAAAATAATAAGATTTGTCTTTTAAAGATAATGCTGGCAGCTGTGTGAAGATTAGAAGACACAGGAAAGGCCCAGAGCCAGAGAGTTTGGTTAGGTGCCTGTTGCAATACTAATTAGCAAAAGATGAAGGAGGGCAGAAGTTGGGGAAAGTCTCCTGTCCTGTAGAGTCCAAAATTTCATTTTGTATATACAATTATAGGAGACATAAATTCAATCACCATGCAGATGTGCAGGATCATCCCTTTAAAACTGTTCTTCTTCACTTAGAGTTAAATCACACTGACTCCCGTAGCAGTCAGGAACCCTCAAGGCGAAAAAAAACCATCAAGAGACCTAATCCTAACCAATCTAAACTATAAAGGACTTTAATGCAAGGTTCAGAGGCTGGACTTCAAGATTGGTTTGACCCAGAGCTTCAACCACGTCACCAAAATTTGGTGATTTTTGTCTCTCTGCTCTACCTTCCAAGAAAGTTAAAACACAAACCCACACCAAAAGCAATAAACAAATGTCTTAATTTGTTTGTGCTGCTATAACAAAACACCTTAGACTGGGTAATTTGTAAATAACAGAAATGTATTTCTCAGAGTTCTGGAGGTTGAGAAGTTCAAGATCAAGATGCTGGCAGATTTAATGCCCAGTGAGAGCTTATTCTCTGCTTCTTGCTTCCAAAATGGCACCATTGCTGCTGTATTTTCATCTGGCAGAAAGAGAGGAAGGGCAAAAGGACCAAAAAGGAGAACTAGCTCCTCAAGCTCTTTAATGAGGGCAGAGTGCTTACCACTCAATCACCTTCCAAAGGCTCCATCTCTTAATACCATCACTTTGGGGTTTAAGTTCCCACAAATGAATTTTGGAGGGGCACATACATTCAAACCATAGCAATAAAGAACATGTGTTAAGCATTTACTTTGCACCAGGAACTGTTTAAAGTGCTATACATGTACTTACCAGGTTTCATCCTAAAGTAAAGTGCTACTAGCAGTAATTAAAACACCACAGTTCCTTGAACACAGATCACAGGAAATGACATAACCTCCCTCTGCTATCACCCAACAGCATTCACCCCAAACCAATTGCTATGGAAATAGCAATGAGATTATACTCACACTACTCTAATCAAATCTCATTCTGAATCTGGGATTAGTGTCAATGACCAACCAAATAATTTGTAATTCCATTACAAGTGAGAAGAGGAGCCTGGGAAATCAACTAACAATACTCATTATTTGTATTATTATTGGTTAAGTGTCCCAGTCCTGGATCTGCACTCTTCCTTCTTGTGCTCTGCTTGTTATAGCTGTTATTGTCATGAAAAGTGGCTATTTAGTCCCACCGATCAATACTAAGAGACAAAGTCTTCTTTTCTCACCTTTAAAATTTTTTTATTCTTTCATTGTATTATAAGCACAGTCTCATGTCCCAGTAGGATTGTAGCTCATTGAAGACATGGATCTTGTCATATTATTTTTGCATCACCTAAAGCCAACATATAGAAACATTAAGAAATGCCTTCTAACCTAAATTGGAATCATGGGGCCTAAACCCATAATTACATGCTGCCATAATAGTGACATGTATCCAGTTGATTCTGTCCATTTTTATTTCATGTATCTGGAAGCTCTGTTATTCAGCATATACACATTTATGTTTATTATGTATTCCTGATGAACAAACTTTTTTTATCATTTAGAAGTGTTCCTTTATATCTACTTTTTCTGATATTAATATAGCTACTCCAGTCTCTTCTATTTTCAATTTGTGTGGTATATCCATGTTCCAGCCATTTACCCTCAACCTACATTGTTTCTATTTTTAAAGTGCAACTCTTACAGACAGCATATAGTTGGGTAGTGCTTTGTAAAATCCATGTTGACAACCTCTGCCTCCAAACTGAAGCGTTTAATTCACTAATATTGAACACATTTATTCATATGTTTAGATTTAGATTTACCATTTTATTATGTGTTTCCTGTTTGCCTGATTGCTTTTTGTTCTTCTGTTGTCTCTTTCCTGACTTCTTTGGATTAATTTTAACATGTTTTAGATTTTTTCTTTTAATTACTTTATTGGCACTTTAGCTATACCTCCTTGCATTACTTTTATACTCTTTGCATTACAGTATTAATTACTGTTAATATTTGCTGCAGTGATTACAAGATATATCCTTAACTTTGCGGACTAAAGTTATTATTGTACCATTTTACATAAAATACACTCCAATCTCTTTTCTTTTATCCTTTATTTTCTTTATTCTCTTGTTGTCATATGAATTTCGTCCTCATATATTATAGCCCTACATGAAACATTATTTTTTCTTAAATAATTCTCTTTATTTTAAAGAAATAAAGAGGGAAAAATCATCTTTTATATTTACCTATTGCTCCATTACCTTAAGTAATGTTTATTCCTTCCTTAAGACTCAAGTTTCTCTCCAGTATCATTTTCATTTATCTTGGAGAGATTTATTTAACATTTTTTGTAGTGCAGAACTCCTGATGATAAGTTCTCTTACTTTTCCTTATCCAAAAATATATTTAGTTTATATTCATTTTGAATATTTTTGCTGAATGTAAACTTCAGAATTTATAGGTTTTATTTTTCTAAGTATGTAAAACACGTTGCTTTGCTGTCTTCTGAACTCTGGACTTTCTAAGGAGACACCTTCCTGTCATTTAAATCATTCTTCCCCTTTAGGTAATGTATCAGTTTTCCCTGGCTGCTTTCAGTATTTTCTGTTTATATTTGGATTTATTTCAACTGTTTGACTAAGAGGTGTTTAAGCATGATTTTCTTCATCTATGTCCTGTTTGGGGATCATCGAGTTTCTTGAATTTGTAAATTTATGTCTTTCACTAATTTTGAGAAATTTTTGGCAATTGAAGAAATGTTTGAATTTCTTCAAACATTCCTACTGTCCCATTTTTCTCTCTCTTTTTCTCCTAGAGCTCCAATTACATATCTGTTGGATTTTTTGCCATTATCCCCACATCCTTGAAGCTCTGTTTATATTTTCAATCTTTTCTCTCTCTTTTTCTATCATCAAGTTTATTGACGCCTTTCTATCATCTCTATTCTGCTATCCAGGCTATCTAGTAGTTTTTGCTTATTTTAGATATTGTAATCTTCCATTCTAGAATTTTCATTTGATTTTTAAAAAATATTTTCTATTTCTTTGCTGTGATTTTTAAATCCCATTTATTACAAGTACGTATTCCATTATCTCATTGGGCATAGCTATGATATTTCCTTGTTTGAGAATTCCAATCTAGGTTATCTTGGGGTAGGTTTCCACTGACTGTCTTTTTTTAGGAGCTGGGTCACACTTTGTATGTCAAATGATTTTAGCTTGGATTCTGCACATTGTAAATGTTATGTTGTGGAGTCTTTGGATTCTTTTGTTAAATGTATTATGACTACTTTTATGCTATTTTGAATGGAATTTTTTTCTTTAATTTTATAACCTCTTCTAGAAAAAAAAAAAAAGAAAAAAAAAAGTTCAGGCATCAGGAAGGGACCAGAATAAAACATAAAGCAAAGTAGGGTCTATAAAGAATCTACAGCTCATCTCTGATAGGCGTTGGCAGAGATACTGGCCAATGACTCTGCTTGGTAAAATGAGGTGGTTTAAGGTATTGCTTCCTTCTCTCCTTCTATACCTGAGTAGGAGAGAGCCACCACAAAGCTCTTACCTTGCAATCCCCTTTCTGGGCCAGTCTCTAGTGCTGCTAGTGCTGGTGGGATTTCCTGATGACTCTGTGAAGTGGATGAATGGAACATACAGAGGGGGCAGTCAGCAGAGAAGAGGACTGGCTTATCTAGGGAGTAGGTCTTCAGTACTAGAAATAGCTTTTGGAAATAGTGGCTCACACCTGTAATCCCAGTGCTTTGGGAGGCTGAGGTGGGTGATTGCTTGAGCCCAGGAGTTCAAGACCAGCCTGAGCAACATGGCAAAACCTGTCTCTACAAAAAAATTTTAAAAATTAGCTAGATGTGGTGGTACACACCTACAGTCCCAGCTACTCAGGAGGCTGAGACGGAAGAATTACCTGGGCCTAGGGAGGTCCAGCGTGCAGTGAGCTGTGATAGTGCCATTGCACTTCAACCTGGGTGACAGGAGTGAGATCTTGTCAAAAAAAAAAGAAAAAGAAAGAAAGAAAGAAAAGAAGGGAAAGAAAGAAAAAGCATAGTAGCTTTAGTCACCACAGTCTACCAATATAGTTAGTGACGGCTTTAAATCCTTTTTTAAATCTATGCTTCAACAAGAGGCAAGTCTAAAGAGTTTAATTCAGTACATGTTCCAAAGCGTATTCAAAGTTACTTTAAATGTGTTGCCTAAAATATTTTAGGAACAAAGTAAGGTATAAATAAATAATAAATAAATACCTATTTCTGTAAGTGGGTCAAGAAAAGTAGAGACATAACAACTATTCCACAGATATCTGCTGGGACTCAAAAAAATAGGTGCACCTTAAATAAAAACTCTTCCAAGGGATCTGTGGGCACAAAATACTTCTACCACTAATCTACTGGGTCATAGGACCCAAGAGCTAAGCAGGGTCTTGAGGTCATTTAGTTCAATCTCCACCCAAACCCAATGTACTAGACCCTACAGTCTAGTACATTGCTTAGGGATAAGTAATAATGATGATAATAATACAAAACACTTCTGTTTAGTTTACTGTGTACTTTATAACATTAATTTCTTTAATAACCTTTAATAACCTGCATGACTGTACAGCCTCCGCAGTTAGCAAGGTAATCAGTTTTAGAGGTTATTTCAGAATAACCTTGGAAGGTAGGTAGTAGAATATACCCATTTTACAGAAGAGTACAACTGAAGACAGAGGCTTGATGTCTATCCAACTTTTGCTTAAATGTTACTGCCTTGTAGTTTCATTATGAAAAGGATATGCCTGATATAAAGCTCCCCTTATAAAAATTAGTCCCAAAAGTTTTTCCTCCCTAACAACTCTAATTCATTTTAATTCAATCTGAGATGTTTCTTCTACCTCCCAGATCATAGGAATTCCCAACCCAAACTCAGCATGCACTTCAGTCTGTTGCCCTCCCTGCATGAAGGCAATGTTTTCTGGACAGCATCCCTTGGCATCATTCTAAAGGTTATTGCCTGAATTACAAATGAACCTTTGCCCTTTGCTTCAAGGAAGGCCCCAATTACCACATTGCTTCTTCCAAGGGTCTGGGAGCTCTGGGCAGGCAATAATTCAGGTCTCTTTAACAAGCAGGCAGTGGCTCTGTTGTGCAGGGGACAGCATTCGATAAACATGCTGTGCTTTGAACTTCCCCCCATCTCCACTTACCTCTAAAACTAATTACCTTGCTAACTGCGGAGGCTGTACAGTCATGCTAATGAGCTGCTGGACGATGGCAGTTTTTGTTCTCCAGAGAAAAGCCACAATGCAGTGGCAGAAACAACAGGAGCCTCGGCAAGTTCAGGTCAGCGCTTCTCTGAGACTAAGCTTCGGAATTCTCAGAATACCACTTAGCAGGGAGACGGACTTGGATGCAAACTCCTCCTGGTGCTGAACATGTCCTTTAATTAGCATTCAGGGAAATAAAGCAAAATGAAGATTTAAAGGTCACCGCATTAACATTTTACCCCCATTTCTGAATAGCTTTGTGTATATACTAATCTTCCACCCATTCCTCCTATTAATCACTGTCTCTATGGAGAATTTGGCCAAAGCAGATTAGCCAACATGTTTCCTGATGGCAAAATTCTCCTCCATAAATAATAATAAAGAAATCCCTGCCTATTTGTTTAACATTAACGTTTTAATGTAAATGAGTGCAATCGGGGTGGTTAAAATGTTAGCTCCCACTGAAAAGAAGTCGGACAGAATTTCTTGTTTCTCTGCAAACCGAGATCAGTGTCAAGACCTTTTTTTTTTTTTTTGAGATGGAGTCTCGCTCTGTTGCCCAGGCTGAAGTGCAGTGGCACAATCTTGGCTCACTGCAAGCTCCACCTCCTGGGTTCACGCCATTCTCCTGCCTCAGCCTCTCCGAGTAGCTGGGACTACAGGCGCCCGCCACCACGCCCGGCTAATTTTTTGTATTTTTTAGTAGAGACGGGGTTTCACCGTGGTCTCGATCTCCTGACTTCGTGATCCCGCCTCGGCCTCCCAAAGTGCTGGGATTACAAGCGTGAGCCACCGCGCCCGGCCAAGACCTTTTTTTTTTTTTAACCTTCAAATCTGACCAGTTATCTTTCTCCCTAGAAGGATTTCATTTTACAAAATGCCCATTAGTGACAGACTCTTTTCCTGGATGAACTAAGAAGTTGTTACAATATTTCCTTTGCAAACAACGCAATATGATCTTTAGATTTGAAACCTGTTGAGTCCAGAAGAAAGGCTTTAGGAAACAGTTTGGAATTGAGCATCTTCTGGTCACTGTACCTGTATCCCACTCCACCCCAGTCCCCCACCATTTGCAATAACCTCAAAGCCTTTCCCTTGAAGTAGCACCTTTCCATACTGCCCTGCTCTCCTAGTCCCTGAATGAATGAGAAGAGGACAAATTACACGGCCAAACCCCAAATTCCCACAATGCTTGTTCAGTAAAAAAAGAGCCGCTGGGGGTTTCCTTCCAGACGTCTTCAAATGGACTTGCGCTGCTTCTTCAGCTCTGCCCTTTCATGGGAAACATTTTACACTGTATCGTGAAAAGACAGTCTCAGAGAAAACCCATCGCTGGTGCTACCCTCGTACAGAGACATCTCAGAATCTGAGGGGCTGGGGGTCTGGACACCAACCATTCTGACCAGTGAGTATAGCTTTGAGCTTTGGTAGCCAACAATCCACACTTGTTTCTACAGCACATTCCATTGCGTTTCTTCTGCACACACTCACTACCTCCGGTACAAAATGTTTCTAAAGTTGATGGGAAGAGGAGCGGATGTCCTGACAATTCATCTCTGCAATAATTCTTTTTTCCAGCAAGCAGCCAAAAATCATCCCAAACCAGCAGCTGTAAAGGTCAGGAGGGAAATTTGTTGCTGTCTTTGAATAATTTCTTATACACATGAGGCGAATATGGTAGAACAGGGAAAGGAATGGATGCCTCTTTCTTAGTGTCAACCTGAAAGGCATGAGACCTTTCCTTCCCTGCCTCCCTGCCCACCTGTTGGCATCACTCACACCATGCCAAGGTATATTATTATCCAGACCATAAGAGCATTATCGATTCACTGACTTTCACAGACCGGAGTGCTACCCAATGGACTCTGTTATTACAAATATAATAAGCAAGAAACTGGCCCTTTCTTGTTAGACAATTCCAAGTTTTATTGATCCCATCACTTCTGTCTAACGGTACACAACCAGGAACAATAAATCTCAAAAAATGATTGAAAGCAGAAATCAAATGCATGTTTTCTAGTATTCACAGGCTGGTCCAGTCCTCTCCTCAGAGGAAGGAGTGAACAAAACATTACATTTTGGCTGTGCATCAGGAGAAGTCCCCAAGAGGCACACAGTCGCATTCATTGTTAAAAATAAAGAAGTTTAGGGTCCACCAGAGAGAGGGAAAAACTTGCTGTGCACACAGGGTTTCAAGAACTTCTAATAAAGGGGCTGTACAATTTGGTCAATGGCTATTAAGAGCAGACAGAGCCATACACCATCCTTAACGTAACTCAACCCATGCCCATAGGCCAGTAGGCAATGAGACCTTCATTAAATGTCCCTCCAAGGGACATTTAAGGTCTCCAGAATATAGTCAGCCCAGCAGCAGAAGAAAGTGAAAGTGACTATAGCTCAATTTTCTTGATCAAAAACACAAGTGTACACCAAGAATTATATACAGGGCACGCTGGCACTTAATTGAACTATACCTACAAACAAATAGGATAACAGAATTAACAAAATGTTTGAGCAAAATAATTGTAATGAACAATGTAATACTTCTGACCCTTTGTGGTACTCTAGGCTTTATTTGGCAGAAGAATTCATCACCAGAGGGAAGCAGCAAGTCCTCTGAGTCCTCCTGTGACCCTGCCTTCTTTAGATCCACCTATGGGTAGAGCTGGGGTCACAGTAACAGCAATGTCTCATGTGTGAGGTCCTCAGCACTTCTGGGAGTCCCGGGGCATGTCTACTGTATGCTGATGAACAAGCTCCCTCCTGCAGGGCACAGCACACGCTTCGCCCAGAGCTGGGACCCTGCTGTATCACCACCAGCACCCTGGCTTTCCACGATGCTATAGCTGCTTGGTTTATGGCAAACTGAAGTTGAATTCTCCCCTCCCATTTCAGTAATTCTTGCTAAAGCCATGCTTTCTGATATTTACAGTTTTCGGCAGGACAGTTCTTGCAGTTCCTACCACTAATTCTCTCTCTGCTTAGGTTCCACAGAGTATCCAAATCCAGCAATGGACCATACACTGTCCTTAGTGTCACTGCACTCCTCTGATGACTGAGGCTGTGACTCAGCCAATTCAGCATATCCAGCTCCTCTGTTTTTGTTTTTTGAGTCTCACTCTGTCATCCAGACCGGAGTGCAATGGCATGATCTCAGCTCACTGCAACCTCTGCCTCCTAAGGCTCAAGCCATCCTCCTGCCTCAGCCTCCCAAGTAGCTGGGATTACAGGCATGCACCATCACACTCAGCTAATTTTCATATTTTTTGTAGGGACAAGGTTTCACCAGGTTGCCCAGGCTGGTCTCAAACTACTGGGCTGGAGCGATCTGCCCATCTTTCCCTCCCAAAGTGCTGGGATTACAGGCATGAGCCACTGGGCCCAGCCTCCTTCTTCCTTTAGGATACTTTCTCTTCAAGGGGTTTCCTTAGCTTGTTCACAGAAACTTGTGCCATGTCATCCTGTGGTCCAGACAAATCATAGCACCAGCAGTGGGCAGGTATCAGACAGAAGCAGGGCTTCTGCTTATCTTTGTATAGGAAAATTCTCCCACATCCTCAAGAGAGGGCCCCATGGTGGCATGAGACCCCGGGGCAGGGAGTCAACACACAATGTGGGATCTTCTCTCATATGTATTTGCTTCATCTGATCTGACACACCTATAAACTATCAGAGGGGCTCTGATGGAGGCAATACTTCACTATTTCTAGAGAGATGGTGCAGACTTTTGAGTCTGAAATTTAAAACTTTCTTGAACTTTCCTAATGAAATGAATTAAGTCAAGTTTTGGTTGGCAGAATAGCAAGGAACAATTTCCACCTTTTCTTTGTGGTATTTGAAGTCCTTCTATTGCCTATCAGGCTCACCTGCTCACAAGAGCCACTCTGGAAACATTTGCTAAGCAAAACTGAGTTCTACTCCACTTCTCTCCTCCACGTCCAGGGGAGAGCAAAAGGCACGAGAGGGAGAAGTGGAAAAGATTCCTGTTCAACTCAAGTCCTGAACCAAGTCCACCATTCTTATATCTACTAAACAAGAGGTGAACATTTCCACCAGAGCGTGTCCTCACATCTTGCTTAATGTTGGAAAGCCTAATGCACAGAACAGATCTAGGCAACATCAACTGAAAATGTTTCTCATAGTTTCATATTTTAAGTTGATGCTTAAAATAGTAAACACATATTTTATATTTACCAATAACTTTAGGTTTCAGAAGTACTCATTAGCATTTATCTCACCCACAAAAGACTTGTAGATCACAGTTTTTTCTTCCTATTTTAGAGAGAATTTATTCCTATTTAGTGTATGGAACCATCTACTCACACACTCACTCTTTCACTTCCCCATCTATCCATTCATCTATCTTCTATTCTTTCCATCTCAAACCTGAATTACATCCATCTTTTCACCTGGTTTTTTTTTAAGTGCCACAATTACAATATGAGCAGGAGAGGGTAGAAGCTTACAGACTATCTCCCTACTCCATCCCTTCTCCATCAGTCAGGATTCAATCAGAGAAACAGAAACACTAGGAGATAATAGGAGATATATTGGAAAGGACTGCTTATGTGACAGTGAGGCTGGCTGGGCAGGTCCAAAATCTATACAGCAGGCCATCAGGAAGGGCAGGCTAGAATTCTCAGGCACTGACAGAAGTCCACAGGTAGAAACGTCTTCCTCTTCCAGGAAACCTCAGCTCTGCTTCCAAGGCCTTTCAACTGATTGAACCAGTCCCATTAGATTATCAAGGACACTCTCCCCTACTTCACATCAATTGATTATGGACTTTAATCACAGCTACAAAATACCTTCGTGACAGCACCTATATTAGTGGTTAACTGGGGCTATAGCCAAGCGAAGCTGACATGTAAAACTGACCTTCATACCATCCACAAGACAACACTTCAAGATCGCTAGTCTTTCTTTCCTCAAGCTGCCATACTCTTCAGACATTCGGAATCATAATTGCACTTTGAAACATAGCATTATGGGCAACGTCCAAATTTTAAGAGCTGTTAATGTGAAGTGTCTCTGACTGTTTTTAACATTTTTTAACTCCCTCATTCCTACTGAGAGTATTCTCAACATCCATCATGTCCCAACCCTGGACCCTATCACATGCACCTAGTCCACCGGCACACTTTCAGTCCAAGTCACACTCCACCTAGTTTAGTCAATGATGCTCTAGTAACATGGAAACACGAATTCACCCATTTCCACCATTGTTTCTGTCTGTCTCTCTCTCTCTCTCTCTCTGCCTGCCTATTGTAATATCCTAGAAATTCATTGAATGAGGTCAAGAACTGATGCCATAATGAATGTACATTCTCCACCCTAAACGAGCCTCTCACTGCTACTTGGATTTTTACCCACCTCCATCTGATTCCCCTATCGCTCCTCCAGTATAGGAAATCTTCCCACTCTCTTCAAGCCTCCAGCTGCCCCTTCTCTGCAGGTGACCTAGAGTCCTAATCAACTGATGCTGCAGAATATGAATTTTCCCTCCTCTTGCCTCCATTTCTAAATGTCCCTGTATCTTCCCTCACCCTTTCCTCCCTCCTTCCAATTACAGAGATGGTTCTTTCATTCCCCTCTCTGGTCCTAACTCCTTTACTTACATTAACCTTCCTAAGCTTCTCAGCTCTTCTTGGATTTTGTTTCTTATCAGCCCCTCTCTTGTATCCAAGTTCTCTGCTCTTTATTGCTTTTCTCTCCATTATTAAAAACGTGTGCAGCATTATTCTCTTCTGAAACTAAACAGAACAAAATCCTTCTCCATGTCCCCACTTCTTCCTGAAGTTATTTCCTCTTACCAGTTGCTCTCCTTATATCCTCAAAAAGCCTTCTCTATCCACATTTATTCTACCCATGGCTCTTGCCTCCTCACCAAAGAAATCATTCCCTTGAACATCAAGTGGCTTACCAGGCACCCAACCCAATGGTCTTTTTGCAACACTCGACTGTTAAATCTCCCTCAGTCTCCAAGACCTGGTAATTTCTTGGACTCCTCTGCCTCTCTTGACTACTCCTTGTTTGCCTCCTCTTACCAGTGATTCTCCCTTGTTCCACATTTATAGATCACAGGTACCTACATCTTTCAAATGGAGTATTAGTATCCATGAGGCTTCCCTATGATGCTGCAGGAGGATGTGAAGACACAAGATAACCAGAGTGTGTATCAAGTGGAGAAGATGCATTTAAAAATAATGACAGGGACACTTTACAGAGAATTCAAAACTAGCTATGACGTTTAACACAAGCCTTCCAAGAAATAGCATATGTTTAGCAGAACACTTTAAGCCACACCCTCCAGACTACCCACGAATGCTACTCACCGTCTTCTGACACCAGACTTTGGCGGAAAAGGCTCCGAAACTTTGACATTATCTTATTTGACCATCATGACAAATCTATTTTCAGGACACTACAATTATTACTCAGTTTTGCAGGTGAGGAATATGAGGGTAGAGTAGGTTCCTTAATTAATCTGGGGCTTCAGTTATCAAGTGCTACATTTAAAAACATACCAAAGTTAGTGGTTTGCAACAACAACCAATTTATTATTTCAAATGATTGTGTGGGTGGACTGGGGATCAGCTGGACAGTTCTTTGCTGGCCTCACTTGGGATTTCTCATGATGCTGCATCAGATGGTGGCTGGGGCTGGAATGTCTTAGATGGCTCACTCCCATGTCTGGCACCTGGCTGGGGACAGCTAAAAGGCTGGGCTCAGCTGGGATGGCTGGGTCTTTCTCTCCATGGGGTCTCAGGGCCTTTCCCTCTCTATGGGCTCTCCAGCAGGGTAATTGGATTTCTCATATGGTGGCTCAGAGTTACTCAAAGAGCAAAGGCCTTCTTAGAACTTAAGTTCAGAATGAGCACAGTGTCACTCCCACTGCATTCTTTTGCTTAAAGCCAACCACTGGCCTATGCCAGGTTCAAGCAGAGGGGAAGTGTGGTCCATTAGAAACTGCCAATATGACCCACTACTGGACTTGTCTGAGTGATGAGGCTGGGGCTTGGGCCCAGTTTTTCTTTAATTTTACCTTTTTAAAATTATTTTTTGCTGTTAAGTTACTTGGTGATGAACAACCTCATTTATGTAGCTTTTTAATGTTTGAGGTTACTTCCTAAATGTCCAAAATTTGTGTTACTAGATTTAATAATATGAATGCTTTTGTAGCTCTTGATGCACACTACCAACTGCTATCCAAGACATTTAAACTGTTTTATAAAGAGATTTGTATATATCATATGAATAAACAATTTTCCTATCCCTTCAATTAGAACTGAATATTATCATCAAAGTTTTTCCAATTTAATTAGCAAGAAGTGATATTAATACTTCAGTTTGTATTTCCTTGAGTAGTGAGGCTGGCCATTTGCATACATTTATTTACCTATTATAATTCTTCCTTTAGGAATTGTGTGTCCATGTCTTTTACTCATTTGCCCTTTGATATTTTGCCACATTTCTTGTCAATTTTATGGTGCTTTATGTAATAATACAATTTTCAATTGCCTATACATCTTTTAATAATTTTTTTTTTAGACGTAATCTCACTGTCACCTGGCTGGAGTACAGTGGTGCGATCTGGGCTCACTGCAACCTCCACCTCCTGGGTTCAAGCGATTCTCCTGCCTGTCTCCCAAGTAGCTGGGATTACAGGCACACACCATCACGCCCAGCTAATTTTTGTATTTTTAGTAGAGACGGGGTTTCACCATGTTGGCCAGAATGGTCTTGATCTCCTGACCTCGTGATCCACCCATCCTGGCCTCCCAAAGTGCTGGGATTACAGGCGTGAGCCACCTCCCCAAGCCTTAATAGTTATTTTTAAGTCAGAGCCTTGAATGTAACAATCTTCTCCTAAAAATGAAACAAAACAGCCAATCAATGAAAAGAAGAGTCAGCAGTTCCCTACTGTGTAACACAGCTGTTCTCACCACCTTCTCACTCAGGCATCTGTGACAGATGGCAGTCACGTGCCTGACATACCACCATGACACATCCTGGGTTATGCACATTTTGCACATTTGTTGTAACTTTACCCCTTTCTTTCGCCTTTAAGAAAGTATATCAAAATTTTCTATTTCTCTGCTGTGATTGCTTATTTTTTCATCCATTAAAAGTATATCTTAGTTTGATATACTCCCACTTGTTTATTTTTGCTTTTCCTGCCAGTACTTTTGGTGCAATATCCAAAAGAATTCTTGCCAACATCAATAAAGGAGATTTTCCCTTGTGTTTTCTTTTAGAAGTTTTATGGTTTCAGATCTTATCTTTAAGTCTTTAACTCATTTTGAGTTGATTTTTGTATGTGGTGTAAGATAAGATTTCAATTTCATTTTTTATCATATGAAACTTCATATCCTTTGACCTTTGTACCCTTTGACCCTTTATCATGTGAATATCCAATTTTTCCAGGACCTTTTGTAGAAAAAAAAAAATTCTTTTCCCATCGTACCTTTTTGGTGACCTTGTTGAAGATCTGTTGGCCATATATGAGTGGCTTTGTTTCTGGGCTCTCTACTCTGTTCCATTGGTCTATACATTCATTTTTATGCCAATCGCATACTGTTTTGATTACTATTGTTTGTAATATAATTTGAAATTAGGAAGTGTGATACTTCCAACTTTGTTTTTCTTTCTCAGGATGGTTTCAGCTACTTGTAGTCCTTTGTAATTCTATATGAATTTTAGGATTTTTTTCCATTTCCGCTAAGTGAACTAAACCAGAACAGAAAGAAAAATGCTGGATAATCGCACTTATGTGTGGAATCTAAACAAAACAACAACAAAAATCCCTTGAATTCATAGAAACAGAGAATAGAAGGGTGGCTACCAGCGGCAGGGTGGTGGGGAAGATTGTAAGACAGGGAATGGGAAGACAGAGGTCAAAGGGTACAAAGTTTCAGTTATGTGGGATAAATAAGTCTAGAAATACAATGTACAGCATGAGAACTATGGTTAATAATATTGTACTATTTATTGAAAAATTACTAAGAGAATAGATTTTTGGCACTTTTACCAAAAAAAATAAAATTGTGAGACAAAGCATATTTTCTTTTACCTGATTGAGCATGGTTACACCAGCTGCTTTTCCAACAATCTCAATGTCTACATTGCTCTTTTCTAACAATTCTAATGTCTACATTATTTTGAAGTTAACATCTGTTGATTTTCTTTCCATTAGGAATGGGTCACATCTTCCTGGTTCTTAAGTACTTTTGGACTATGTCTTAACATATCAATACTATGTTGTGGAGACTCTTAATTCTTTTATACTTTTTCAAAGGGTGTTTTTTTTTTTTTCTTTAGAAAGCAATTAACTTGGTTAGACTCAAAATGCACACTTTGCCTGCCCAGGGTGTGGGAGGATTTAGGGGAAAGAATCTAGGGCAACTGGAATCACTGGAGAGTAATGGGTAACCCCAGTGTACTAGTCCCTTTTCATACTGCTATAAAGAACTGCCCAAGACTGGGTGATTTATAAAGGTTTAATTGACTCACAGTTCAGCACGGTTGGGGAGGCCTCAGGAAACTTACAGTCGTGGTGGAAGGTGAAGGGGAAGTAAGGCACTTTCTTCACAAGGTAGCAGAAAGGAGAAGTGCCAAGCGAAGGGGAAAGAGTCCCTTATAAAACCATCAGATCTCGTGAGAACTCACTCACTAACATGAGACCCGCATGGGGGAAACTGCCCCCATGATCCGATTAACTCCACCTGATCTCTTCCTTGACACGTGGGGATTATGGAGATTACAATTCAAGACGAGATTTAGGTGGAGACACAAAGCCTAACCATATCACCCAGAAAGGAGAAAACCAGAGAAGGGAATGCCAGATTCTGAGTATAAACTATGCCCAAGACTTTGGCTGACTGCTGAGCCACACAGGCTCACCTTCCCTTAAATCCTCTCGCCAGAGAGGCACAGACTTTGTATTGAAGTTTTAACTTCATGCCAACATTATGATTGCCCTGAGGGTAAAACTCAGCAGTACAAATTTGACTCCCTTTCTTTTCCGCTCTTCTACACTCTCCAGAGCCCTCAAAGAATAGTTGTTTTTTGGGGGGGATTTTTGGTCTGGACTTTATAGTTGTTACCTGTCAGAGAGTCAGGCTATTAGATAAAAAAACTTCACCATACTGGAAACAGAACTCTTTCAGAATACGTGCTTGTTACATGCAATAGAAAGTTCATAAAAATACACATGGTGTTTGTCCAAAGCGAGGAAAGGAATATTTTAGTTTGGGGAATCACTACTTACTCACAACTTTTTGTTAATGATGGCTGTGGAAGTACAAAATGTTGCAAGTATAGTAGCATTTTTTTCTATGCTAATGGCTTACGCACACTTCTAAGAACATACACAGTTTTTGTAACTCTTTTTTTTTTCTGTTTGTTCTGGTTAAACCCACTGAAATGCTATGTCTGTCTGCTAAATATGCATAACATATTAATATTTAAATACATATATTTATATATTTTAAATATATTTTTGCTATGAAAATATTGACATATAACCAGTCTCTTGTAGTTCATCATCATCAGGTCTATTTGATAAATATTCTCGTGTGGATTTCCAGTAATATTTTTTTTTCTCCACACAAGCAGACTCTGATTAAATTGGTTTATGTTGACTCCCATAAATATTTGCACCTACATTATAACTACCACATAACATTGCTGGTACAGTACCTAGATTTTGTTGTTATTGCTGTTTGTTGTTTGTTTAGAATTCCTGCACTGGGCTGGGCATGGTGGCTGGAGTACAGTGGCACAATCCCGGCTCACTGCAACTTCTGCCTCCCAGTTTCAAGCTCACACCTGTGATCCCGGCACTTTGGGAGGCCAAGGTAGGTGGATCACCCGAGGTCAGGAGTTCGAGACCAGCCTGGCCAACATGGTGACACTCCATCTCTACTAAAAATACAAAAATTAGCCAGATGTGATGGTGCACACCTGTAATCCCAGCTACTTGGGCAGGCGGTGGGGGGGGTGGCACTGAGGCAGGAGAATCGCTTGAACCTGGGAGATGGAGGTTGCAGTGAGCCAAGATCACACCACTGCACTGCAGCCTGGGCAACAGAGCAAGACTCTGTCTCAAAAAAAAGAAAAAAAGTATTTCTATAGTAAATGGTGTTAGTAAGTTCCACGAGAATCTGTAGATTCCAGTGGGAAGTCTGGAACCAGTGCTCACTAATAGACTTCTCCATACATTCCCAAAAGAAGGAGGAAATTTGTCGTATTTGGGGAAGATCAATAGAATTTTGGTGCCTGGTAAAGGTGGAAGACTCCAGTTTCTTCTTGATCAAACCCTATAAGAACGTTGGTGATATCAGTGGTATCCTATGTTCTGATATGAACATGAGAACTTTGGCCATATCACTAGTTTCCTCACTCTCACATATTGGCCACCACTTGGTGCACCTGCTACAAATGAGTCTTGCAGCACCTCCCAGGAGGGCAGTGATGCCTAACTTCAGATCTAAAGTCCCATTTTTGCCAGTGAGTTTTTCATAAAGAGAAAAAAGAGTAAATATAGCTTTTTCAGGCAAGCAATACCTACCCCATTAGGACTCCAAAATAATGACTGCTTTAGTCAACCATCTGCAACTAAAGGAATCATAGATACTAATATGTAATTCTTGTATTTATGACCAAATATTTATGTGGATGCCCCTCCAAGGAGTAAATGTATATACATATGTTCAGTGCCATAGTTTCAACTCAGCTGCTATGCTACAAATCCAATCAGCTTGCAGTGCTGTGTCCACACTGTGGTTGCTCTCACAGCTGACCCTGAACTTGGTCATCCTCACAGCCTCTTTCTTCTTCTTTTACCATGATGTCAAGCATACATGTCAACTCACAGCTGAAAATTGCTCCCCTTCCAGAAGCCTCCCCAGCAACTTCCTCTTATTGCTACAGAACATAGATCAGCAGGTCAGTGCTGCATTATTCTGCACTTGTTTTTATATCACTTCTCGGTTAAACAAGATTATTGAGCACGTGACTGATTCCCACAATCACTTAGGTGGACCTGAAATTTATGTGATATCCCAGACAGGTAGCCTGAAAAAAAAAAAAAGATTTTGAAAAATCTTTTTTATTATATAGCTAATTCGATTGTGTTGTGGAAAATTTATAAAATATACAAAACAATAAAAATTACCCATAATTCTACCTGCAAGCAACAGTAGCTGTTAGCATGTTGGTATATTCCCTTCTAGGGAACATTGCATATAACTGTAGACAGATGTAGAGATAAATATGGATACAGACCTAGATGTCGATGTAGATATAGATGTATTGGAAAAATGTACAGCTTGTTTTCTAGTCAACTTTGAAAAAACTGACTAGATTATGAATGGTTATGAAGATAACAGTTCCATGGGGAAATACAACTTAGATACTGTGATGGTTAATTTTAGGTATAATTTCACCGGATTAAAGGATATCCAGACAGCTGGTAAAGCACTATTTCTAGATTTGTTTGTGAAGGCATTTCTGAAGGAGATTGGCATTAGAATTGATGGACTGAGCAAGAAAGAGCCGTCCACAATGTGGATGGGCTCCACCCAATCAGCTGGGGGCCTGGATAGAACAAAAAGGCAGAGAGAATAATTCTTTCCTCTCTTGGAGCTGAGACATCGTTCTTCTCCTGCTGTTGGATGTTAGAATCCCAGGTTCTCTGGCCTTTGGACTCTAGGACTTGCACGAGTACCCACCCCCCAGGTTCTCAGGCCTCCAGCCTTGGACTGAGAGTGACACCATTGACTTCCCTGGTTCTAAGGCCTTCGGACTTGGACTGAGCCACACTCCTGACTTTTCCTCCTTTCCTTACAGCTTATAGTTGGTCTACTGTGGGACTTCTTAGCTTCTATAATCACAAGAACCAATTCTGCTAATAAACCCCCTCTATGTATGTATGTATGGATGTATGCATCTATCTATCTATCTATCTTTCAGTTCTGCTTCCCTAGAGAAACCTAATTAATGCAGATATGTTACATTAACAGATACTCTACCAGTTCTTAGGTTAAATTCCAAAAGACTGCTTTTCTTACTGGAAAAGAGGAAAGGAATTTTGCAAATTCACTGGCTCTAAGGCCTTTCCTGGACACAAGGAAAGTTAAATGTAAACATGAGTTGCTGGGGGAATGTCATGTAATCTCCTCTAGCTGTCTTAATAGAAACAGTAACAAAACAATATAAATTCTAGTACATAAGGACAATGTAAATGTGGCCTTCTGAAGGCAAGGGTACTATGGCAAAACAATCCTCTAGGTTGCCACATGAAATTCTGCTTCCATCTAGGAGGTCTTGTGGCAAGGTGGGCTGAGTCATGAGTCATGAAACCCTGTTCTAATTAACTACTTCTGTGACCACAGGAAAGTCAGTTTACCCCTCTGAGCAGCAACATCCTGAGTTTTAAAATAAGGACGTTATAGGGGAAATCATCCATGAGAGGATGTGGCACATCAGCTGTGGTCATGATTCCTTACTTCTAGACAAGAAGAGGCTTGCTTCCTATTGGTTTCTAAATCTTTTTTTTCTTCTTCATGAGACATTATAAATAGAAACTTCTCTTTAAAAAAAAAAAAAAAAAAAAAAAAAACCTTTCTGGAGTCTGTATCACTTGAGACTTACCAGTTTCTTAAGGATTGGCAAAGACTTTCTGACAAAATAAAGACACACACCCCCATCCCACATCTTTATACTCATGAAAAGATTTTATATGATCATATGACATTTCCTGGATTTGGTTTGGACTAGAAAATACAACACAGGATGAGAATCAAAAATTTCAGAGGTTTTAAAACTCAGACAGTAGAAAAATCAATGCAAACTATTGGAAAAACTGGGGAGAAATGAATCTGAGCAGTGCCTGCCCTGCACTGTCTCTATGTGGTATAATGCTATCCCTGGGGGGAAAGTCTTCATAGAACAGAGTAGCCGTCCCAATATTCAGAGAACTTATCACTTCCACACATAAAGGCAAACACACTCTTTTATAACCCTGGCATTCTTTGGATAGGATTTTGTTAAACAGTATTGTAACATATTTATTAATATAGGGTTTCTATTTTTATACCCGTTTGGGTATGGCAGAGAAACTAGAGGAAAGAATGAATTGGTGAGGTGGAGAGTCAAGTGTACTCCACCATGTTCTCTAAAACTTGAGGGCCTGAGCCTCAGTTTCTCAACTGTAAAATGTAAATAGTAATTCTCAGTGAGGTGTCATGGTGCTCAAATTACCTAATAGATCTGAAAGGGCTTGACAAACTGGAAAGCACTATATCATTATAGGGTAATGTTACTACAAAAGACGAAAATCTCCTTTTTGTACACTGAGCATGTGTGACATCTAAGATTTCTTCCCATAGCACCTAAATGTACCTATTTCATTATACTTACTATACCATCAATCCAGGTCCCTTCTCTGAGCTCCAGAGTGTTCATCCAACTGCTTACCTGACATGCCCACTGGGATATCTTACAGTTACCTCAAACTCTACAGCTCCAAAAGCAAATGCATGATCCTTCCTCCTCAAGCCTGGTCTTCTTTCAGCATTCTTTAACTCAGGGAATGGGGTCACCTTTCATCAAACAATGCAAGCCAGAAAATGTGGAATTATTGACATTTCTCTTTCCATTACCATAAGCTGAACTCAAAGGCCTAAGGGAAAAAAATAACAGTTTTTGGCTTTGCACATTTAACAAATTAAATAGTCTTTTCCACAAAGCAGTCTCCAATGTTAAAAGCAAACAAACAAAAACCACTTCATATTGAATTTAAGGACTCGAGATTCCTAATGCAACTAATGGTGACCCACCATAGCACCCCAGATTTCTTGACATGTGTATACTATTAGGCTCTCACTGAATCTGTGCTTCTTATATTCAAGTCAAGATTTAGGTGGGGAAAAGAATCTAGAGACTGGCTATAAATACCATTTCATCAATGCCAGCCAAATCTTTGGCTGGATTAAAGTCAGGATCTGAAATGTGTACTTTGGAAATTCATTCATTTCCCTATGTCTGTGGTTCCCTCCCTCTCTTAGTAAAAATGACGACCTTGTCATATATGAGCGAAGTGGGATGGAAGTCTTCAACCATCAGTCAGGTTAGAGGGGTGAGGTAGGGGTAGAGGCAGCAGACCCACAAAACCGAGGGAGACAAACATTAGGACCAGAAGGCGTAAGAATTAGTACTACTATCGACTGCCAAGAGGGGATTTAACTATGCCACCCAATGACATGCTTGGAGCGAAGGGCAAGACTGGACAAAGGAGTGGAGTGCTGAGCAGGGAAGGAGGGCCCCCTAGACACCCCAAACCAGGCCAACTGGGCCCCCAGGAGATTATCGGAGAGCAGGGCTGGAAGGCTGGAGGGCAGGTTGATGGCTATTACTATGGTAATAGCCCTAGAGCTGAATCAGGGAGCAAAGCTGGAGACAGGCTTCTTTTCTGTTTTCCACCAATCATTTGCAAAAAAAAAAAAAAAAAATGTGTAAAGCATTGGAACATTTGCACAAAAATTAAATCTTAAATATAAACCCAATACATAACAGATCAAGGCAACAAATTCTGCTCTAGTTACAAAGATGTGGGGAGATTGGGCTCCACTTCGTCTACTGGAGGTGGGAGGGGTCCCTTTCCACTCCTCTTAATCACTGTGGATGGAGTTGCGGGATGCAGAGGTGGGGGGTGGAGACATTGAGCCTTTTCTTCAATCCTTACCCCATCCCTGACTGATGAGAGAAAGATCTGTTAGCAAACTCTTGCCTCTGGTTATTTGCCTTCGATCCTGGCCAAGAAAAAAAGCAAATGGGAATGCTAAATCTTATAGAAGATCCTGGCAAAGTTGGCCACACCTGGAGCCAAACCAAAAATAATAAAAAAAAAAATCCCTGATAGCTAGCAGGCTTTAAAGTAGATAAGGAGGAAAAATATATTGCCCACATTTTCCCTGGCATAAATTTATGGTGTAGAATTGTGCAATGACAGCCATCATGTGAACAAGGGTGGCCTCGGGCTTTGACTGCACATAATGGTTACCACTGAGGCAGAAAATTCTGGGCTGTGGATCCGAAGCTGTGCTACAGTGAGCTGGTGTTACAGGAAGCTTCTTAACAACAGTAAAGAGAACACACTCAGTGCTGGTGTCCAACAAGCACACTAAGTGCGGGGCTGGGTACCCGCCACATACTGTAAATAATGGCAATAAAAACACAGATGAAGGTGCAGGGAAAAGCCACTCATTCTTTACTGGTGGGAATACAAATTTGTCCAACTTTCCTTGAGAAATCTGGCAATATAGTCATCATTTTAAGCATGCATACTCATCACCACTGCAATTCCATTTCTCGGAACATATCTTGCAGGAATACTCAACAAGTATACACATATATAGATATGAGATTTTTTGCAGCATTATTTTTAATAGCAAAAAGAAAAAGTGGAAGTATTAAAACAACCATTAGTAGAGAGCTTGTCAAATACATTATGAGCAATACTCAGGATGGAATCCAACACAGCTTTTAAAATGGGATATATCCATATATATGGATGTGGAATTAATTATCAATATAGTAAGCAAAAGAGAGTTTCAGGCAGTATGTATGGTATAATTCCACTTGTGTATAAAAAGCTCAAGACTATATGCATTTATATAATCCATATTGACGGCTGGAGTCATGGTTAGGCAATGCCATAGAAAAAGATAGATAAACACCCAATAATTTTAACAGTGTTTTCCCTCTTGGGAACAAGAGTGCAAGAATAACTCAAGGAATCTTCATTTTGACTTTATACTGTTCAGTGTTATTTGAGGTTTTTCAACAAGAAAACAATAAGACAGGTATGGAAAACACAAGGAAACAACAGCGTTCAAGATTTGCAGCCAGGTTGGACTGACTCCACCATCCATATTCTCTGCTCTGTGCCACAAGCAAAAACATACCACTGTCTATAATATGAATTGCCTACCACTCTATCTAGGGTTCTTTTCGGCAGGTTCCACTCCTGCTGCCACAGTCCGTGGCCAAAACTTTGTTCATTGCTTTATCCTCCTCAGAACGATGACTTGCCATTTAAGAGTCCCTGAGATAGAGAATGGGACAAGCTATTTGAGGCCCTGGCCACTCATGACCAGGAATTCATCCTTGTTTTATTAATCAAAAAGAAAGTCCCCTATTAGCAAGCTCAGCATAAGCACATGTGAAGTAAACATCAGAGCAGAGTAGGTGTTCAGAAGAAACCTCCTGATCAGACAAGCTCCAAGGCCTGGTTGAATATGCTACCCTTCCTAGCATTTAAATCCCTTGTCTCATGGCTGTAGTTAGGTTTAGGAGGGGGTCTGGCTTCTTTTCAGGAGAATGTGGACAGCCTCCAAGGGTAACACTGGGTCTGGTTCAGGTTAGAAGCCTAGAAACCATCTCAGCTTCTCCTGAGCACCTGGGGCATGGATTTCTGAGACTCTTGCCCTCCAACTGTTTCCTGCCAAACTTTCCTTTCAAAGGGATCACAGCCATGGCAGAAAGGGCCCCTAGGTTTCCTGATCTGCTTTTTCACCCTCTCAAAGCAGACTCTTTTACTAGTGCTGGTCAGGTGTCCACACACGAGCCCCACTGCTCCAGGCCAGAACATCCTCTTGTGCCTGTCGCTGGTCAATACAAGGAGACTTTCCTACCTTAGAGTGCTGCTTTACTCTTTCTGTTTGAAAAATATCTGTTCTGGACCTCCCTCTTTTCACACTTCACACCTCTGATCACAATGTTTTCCTCAGATATCATCAGTGACAACTTTTATTTATCTGATTCTTAAGTGTACCCACTATTGTAGGACTTGTACCCTCCTATTTCTCCATCCCAAATTATCTCCATAACTTTTCTTCTGGGAGAGCCTGATCTTCCTCACAATCCACAAGGCAGTGGTAGCATTGCCACCTGCATTCAGCAATGGAGGAGGCAGAATCACCCCAGGGCACTCAGCATATGGGGACAGGCTGGGCTGGGGCCTTCAGAATACTGGCCTCCTGTTCAGTAAAAACCTGCCCAACGCCTCTCCTCACCATCCTACTCTCATAAAACCCATAACCATTTATTTAAAATATTTGTCTTCTAACCTTCAGTAAGATTCTGTGGGAAGTCCTGAGAGAACACATCTAAAATTTGGAGTGTATATTTTCTCTTAGAATTTAGGGCCCCTTTTGGAATTTGGAGTTTATGTCTACCTCTTCAAACAAGTGTTTACAATACTAGCTGTTGTAGTCAGCTTGGGCTACTATAACAAAATACCATAGACTGAGTGGCTTAAACAACAGATATTTGTTTCTCGTGGTTCTGGAGGCTGGGAAGTTCAAGATCAAGACCAACAGTTTTGGCTTCTGGTGAAGGCCTTCTTCTGGCTTGCAGGGACCACCTTCTTGCTGTGTCCTCACATGGAGGACAGAGTGAGCTCCAGTCTCTTCCTCTTCTTATAAGAACACTAATCCCATCATGGGGCCTCCCCATCACAACCTCACCTAAACCTAATCACCTCCCAAAGGCCTCACCTCCAAACACTATCACATTGGGGGTTAAGACTTCAATGTAAGAATGTTGGTGGCAAACAAACATTCAGTACTTAATTCCAGCCTCAGCAATTGTCAATTGAAAAACCTTCATCTCTCTCATGTGAAGAAAATCAAATAGATGGCCCCATGTTTGGGTCCTTGTAGTCCACAAGATAGACAACTCTTTGCAGGTGGTTACTCTAACTCAGAAAAACTAGGAAAGTGAAGAAAATTTGAAAATATGTCTCCAAAACAGCCCCGATTGACATGGTAATTGTGCTTACCTGCCCTCCTTCCCCGACACAGACAGACAGACACACTTAATCTGTCCTAGGTTCTGGGAGGTGAGTATGGTACAGTGGATAAGGGCCACAGTTTGGAGGCAGTGGCAGACCAAGCCTGAGAAAAGGGTTTTTGCAAGATTTCTGGACATAACCCTCTTCTGTGCTCTGGTCCATCGATATTTCTCATTTCCCCGCATAACTGTCCATTGTACCACATCCCATCCCAAATTCCTTCTCTTACCTAAGTGCTTAAACTTCTAAAATGGTTCTATTTGAGGGTATCCACTGGTTGCAGAAGAACATTAAATAAAGTAAATAAAAGTAATTAAAGGATAGTACTGCAACCTACTGCCTTCTCCCCACTCTGGTGCCCTCTTACCTAGGTCTTTCTTGGTTTCCAAGGCACTTGTCTTCTGATATATGGTAAAATGCCTTGATTCATTATGTTTATTGTTTATCATTTATCCTTCCTATAGAATGTAAACTTCAAAAGGGCAAGAATCTTGGTCTGTTTTCTTTACTGATGTATCCCATGTGTCTGTAAGAGGTCTGACATGTAGCAGGGGCTCAAAAATTATTTGTCAAATGAATGGAAGTTGCAACTGGGACAGAATTCAAGGTTCTTTTCCCTAATCCCTGAATCCTCAGATTTTCAAAGCTTTTCTTGCTGATGGGTCAGGCCCACTTGTGCCAGCTTGTTGGCACTCGTCTTGGATACTGGCCACGCTTTCTCCAGCCAACCGTCGTGACACTGATTCATTGTTTGTATACAGCTCCTCTTGGGCACGAAGACAGTCTTCTGCCCACGGGCTTACGGCCGAGCTTAGGAAACCCAGCTCAGATGTGAAACCCTAGGCTTGGCAGCTCGCAGCTGGCAGCTGGCAGCCAGACATGGTAAGCAGTCCCTAGCTCTTTCAGCCATTTCCAAACACTCCTGGGTATGCCATGAAACTACTCTGAACTTTTCTGCACACGTGCTTTTTCAGTGAACATGACTTGGAAGGGAATGAGTGAGCCGTGGTATATTGCTCACCATCAGCTGCTTTGCATGACAGCAAACATTCAGCCATGCCCATGTGTTCAGCACAGGCCTGCCTGGGGAAGTAGGCACAAAGGTTGGGCCAGTCGCCAGCAGGTCTAGAAGTGGGCCCCAGATAAGTGCTTTCTGCCAGAAAGAAGGGAAGAGGGCTGCAGATTATCACTGGGAATGAAAAACTGAAAATCAGACAGGCGAGGGGACGTGTCCAATGTTGCATGGCAAGATGGTGGCAAACCAGGATACAGCTCCTTCCCCTTCACTGCCTTGTCTCTTGGCTATTCAGCGTCTTCTCTTACCCTTTTCCCGAGTAGCGGGGCCTGCCTGCATAAGTATGGCTCAGTCACCAAGGGCCCCTGAGAGCTTTCTTGCCTAATCTTCTTCATGTAGCTCAACTGGTTCTTCACTTAAGACAACTGACTTCCATAACAGTCTCTCCTCTCCCCCAGGCCACCATTCCCACTCACTCAGCTTTTGCACATCTCTATGCTCCTGAGCACCTAACAAAGTTCTTCGCATTAAGTACTCAATAGGCAGTCATTAAATAATAAAATCAATCAATAAGCAAGTGAATATGCTTCATCCTCTTAGTGCTGTAGACTTGGGACAAAGTGTCTTTCCATGATTATCACAGTTTAAACACCAACCTAGCCAGACAGTCATACTACTGACCAGTCCTCACTTCTTAGGACAAATCTCGACTGTGGATATTTTAGGCAATTTGGTGCTGTTATGCAAGAGTAGGGAACAGAGAGCACAGAGCAGGCCTGCTGTTGAGCACTGGGCTCCCTGAAATTGATGTTCCAAATCAGACCTCCCAGGTAAGCCAAGGTGGAAACAGTACTAAAGGAGCAGGTGCAAGATGGAAGAGAAGATATGTTTCTGTCCTAGTGTGATTCAACATCAAAGCTGGGCAGTGCTAAGAGATTGCCCATTAGATGTGATAATGGGTCAGCAAGGACACAGATAAGTGAAAGCATTTGAGTTATGACAGTAGGTTTTTGGGTTAATTTCTGAAGACAATATGACAGAATGGAAATATCTCAGGTTTTGCAGTAAAATCAACAAGTATTCCTATCTCTGCTCCACCATTTTCTAGCTGTGCGACTTACAAGGTACTTGACCTTGTTTACTCATTTGTAAAAAGAAGGAAAGTAAATCGCTTGCAGGAATAATGTGGACAGGAAAGGAAAAAAAAATGTGTGTGTGTGTATGTGTGTTTTTATCTTCTTACAGTACACAAAACACTGCAAGTACTACATTGCTAGTATAAAACTAAGTTCTTTTATATATTCACTCAATAATAGTATTTAGACAGTTGTTACATGCTAAGCAGAGGAATTTCTGTTTAAGTTTTATCTTAAAATGTTCTAAAATGAGAAACATTCACTTTGAAAAAGTTTCTGGAAGTAGCAGAGGCGTTTTATACAAGTTGCAGGTAAGCTATTATGATATTGTGAAATATACCTTTAGTGTTCCTCCCATTTCCTGGCACACAGCTCCTAAAACCCTTGGAATCTCTGGAGTGATAAGAATGTATTTTGTATGCTAATGAAATCACTGCTGGCTGGGGGCCCCTAGATAACTGGGGACTGGTCACTGGAAAGACCAAGGCAGGATTAGAGGGCTGGAACTTTTGGCCCCACCCTCCAACCTCTGGGGAGGGAAGAAGGGTTGATGGTTGAGTTGATCACCAATGGCCAATGATGTAATCAGTCATACCTACATAAAAAAGTTCCATAAGAAAATTAAAGAACTGGGCTGGGGGCGTTGGCTCACGCCTGTAATCCCAGCACTTTGGGAGGCTGAGGCAGGCAGATCACGAGGTCAGGAGATTGAGACCATCCTGGCTAACACAGTGAAACCCTGTCTCTACTAAAAATACAAAAAAAAAAATTAGCCAGGCATGGTGGTGGGTGCCTGTAACCCCAGCTACTCAGGAGGCTGAGGCAGGAGAATGGCGTGAACCCGAGAGGCGGGGCTAGCAGTGAGCTGAGATCGCACCACTGCACTCCAGCCTGGGTGACAGAGTGAGACTCTGTCTCAAAAAAAAAAAAAAAAAAAGAAAAGAAAAGAAAATTAAAGAACTGGGTTCAGAAAGCCTCGAGATAGTAGAACGAATGGAGATGGCTGGAGGATGGCTCACCTTGAGAGCACAGAGGTGCCATGCCCCTTCCCACGTGCCTCACCTAGGCGTCTCTTCCATCTTGCTGTTCATCTGTCTCCTTTGTAATATCCTTTACAATAAATGGGTAAACGTAAGTAAAGTGTTTCCCTGAGTTCTGTGAGCCACTCTAGCAAGTCAATCCAACCTGAGAAAGGGATGAAGGGAACCCTGGGTAGTCTGTCAGAAGGATAAATCACACCCTGGGACTTTATATTGGCATCTGAAATGGGAGCAGTCATGTGGGATTGAGCCCTTAACCTATGGGATCTCACTTGATCTCCAGGTAGGTAGTTTCAAAATTGAATTGATTTATAGGCTAGCCAGCTGGTATCTGCTGGAGAATTGCTTAGTGTGTAGGAAAAGAAGAAGAAGAAGAAGAAAAATAAACCCCACACATCTGGTGTCAGAGATGTTGTGTCAGGTGAGTAATGTGTGTGAATAGGAAAAACATTTTTCCCCCATCTTTATTAGCTATAATCATTGATAAGAAGTCACCAGAAGAAGTCAGCATGTAAAAATCTCTCAGCTTGATCACTATTAATGAGCAAGAGTTCACTCTAACTAACTAAAGTAACTGGGGAATGACTGCCTTCTGAGTCAAGAGGACATGATCTTGAAAAATTTATCTTCTTAACAAAGGGATACTTGTATAATTTCTCTTTCATTTTGCATGTGTTGCAAGCAAGGAAAGTTGTAAAAATGTTAGAGATAGTGCCCATATCTTTAGGTCAGGTGCACCAACCTTTTTAAAATTAAAGTGCATCATGCTTAGAAATCTTTTCCATGACTTTTTTTTTTTTTTTACTGATAATGGTGAGTCAAGAGGTTCCTCACTTGGTGTGAGTATTGAATGCAGTTCAAATATTAAGCCCATGGTGAGTCTTTATTTCAAATCACCTTATTTTTTGTCTATCATTCTTTATGATGCCCCAATGTAGCTGAATTAAAATCAAATGGTTCAGAAGTACATAATTAATTACATTCTGCTTAAATTACAGTTCCTAATTAATCCAAATCTGTTAACATGATATCTGGTGGTAATCAGTTACAAATGGTGGCAGCCAAGTGAGGTCCCCACTGGTTCTTTTGTATTAGCTAAAGAAGTTTAATAAAATTCTGGCTAATGAATCATGGCCTGTGAGCCACATATTGGACTCCCAGACTACTGAGGATCTGGACAGCTCAAAGGGAAACTAGGACCATCCTGTAAACACCTCTGATAGGTTAGGCCTGGGTTGACAAGTAATGGGCACTAGTGTTGCCTGCTTGATTCTTTACCCCAGCACACATGACCAGTTGATCATCAACTCTCTCCTGCTGAGCCTAAACTCAACTTCATAACATTTTTTTTTTTTTTTGAGACGGAGTCTCATTCTGTCGCCCAGGCTGGAGTGCAGTGGTGCGATCTCAGCTCACTGCAACCTCCACCTCCTGGGTTCATGTGATTCTCCTGCCTCAGCCTCCCGAGTAGCTGGGATTACAGGTGCACACCACCATGCCTGCCTAATTTTTTGCATATTTTTAGTAGAGACGGGGTTTCACTATGTTGGCCAGACTGGTCTCAAACTCCTGACCTAGTGATCCGCCCACCTCAGCCTCCCAAAGTGCTGGGATTACAGGCATGAGCCACCTTGCCTGGCCCATAACATTTTTCAAAATGGCCATCACCAATTGTATCAACTAATTAATATCCAATTAGTTATCTATTGACACCATAGACTTGGTGGCTTAAAACAACACACATGTACTATCTCACAGTGTGTTAGGCCCTTTACATACTGCTATAAAGAACTGCTTGAGACTGGATAATTTATAAAGGTTTAATTGACACAGTTCCACATGGCTTGGGAGGCCTCAGGAAGCTTACAATCATGGCAGAAGGCAAAGGCGAAGCAAGGTACCTTCTTCACAGAGTGGCAGGAAGGAGAATGAATGGAGGAGCAACTACCGGACACTTATAAAACCATCAGATCTCATGAGAACTCACTCACTGTCATGAGAACAGCATGGGGAAACCACTCTCATAATTCAATTACCTCCACCTGGTCTCACCCTTGACATGTGGGGATTATGGGGATTACAAGTCAAGATTTTGGGTGGGGACACAGCCAAACTGTATCACACAGTTTCTGTGGGTCAGCAGTCTGTGCTCTAAGATCTCTCACAAAGCTGCAATCCAGACATCTTATAGGGCTGAGGTCTCATTTGAGGCCCGTCTGGGGAAGGACTCACTTCCCAGCTGAGGTGGTTGTCAGCAGAATCCAGTTCCTCACAGGCTGCCACACTGAGGGTCTCGGTTTCTAGCTTGTTGTGGGCTGGAAGCTCCCTTCAGCTCCTCACGTGGCTCTCCCCATATGCAGCTTACAAAAGGCAGCTTATTTTTTCAAAACCAGCAAGGAAAAAAGTATTCTAGCAAGACAGACATTACAATGTTGTATAATCAGGGGCATCCCACCACCTTTGCTGTACTCTGTTGGTTAGAAGCAAGTCACATATCCTGCCCACACTCAAAGGAAGGAGATTACACAAGGGTGTGAATATCAGGAAGTGGGGATGATGAACGTTACCTTAGACTCGGTTAGCCACACCAGTATTTCAGAGTTACCAGGGAAAATGACATATTTTTGCCTTTCTTGGCTTAGATAGGCAGAGTGCCTGTGATAGAAAGCTTTCAATCGCTGAATGAGGCAGCTTAAAAGCATTTGAAGGCCATGTTAAGTCAGTCTTGGAAGAATATGATGCTAAGGATTTTTGTTCTTTTACAAAGAATCATTCTAATCAAATTCTAAGGATGTACACTAAAAAATATTAGGAAAGACTCCCATATTCAGAAATATGGTCGACAAGTTGTCTAGTGTGGAACATCTAAAAATATAGGATAAAAATACAAGAAAACACCTTTTAAGGGCATGGTTAAGCCTGTAAAAACAAAAGTAAGAGAAATCCTCAGAAATCTAAATCAATGAGAGTACAGAAATCTAAGAGGCAAGAGAGCACTGAAGCACTTGTCTGGGGCATCTGTTAATCTCCAATGTCCTGAAACTTAGGTTTAAAGGACTGAAGATATGGTGGGGTGGGGCATGGTAGGAGAAAAGCCTGGGTCTCCAGCACTATGTGAGATTGGAATGAAGCCCACTGCCCTCCACCCAGAAAAAAAAAGCCAGAACATCCAAAAGGACAGACCTTCAGAGGTAAACTAGGGGAAAAAAATTCACCTTTCATTGGAAGATGATATAAATTGTTTTTGCCTTGACTATTAGTAGAGAAGAAAATAAGGACAAAAATCTCCTCTAAAGTAACAACCGTAAATATCTGTCATGAAGATTTTGGGGTAAGAATTTGTACTAGCACTTCCAGAAAAATCTCACATTGAACATTTAGATTAAAATTTTCTTGGAGTAGAGTTTCCCAAGGCCTTTGGTAGAAACAGATAAAATCCTCTTAGAAGAGATGCATTTTAAATCCAGGCTTCAATTAATTCCCACAGAATTAATGAATTTATAACAACCACAATCACAGCAATAAAATCACAAAATACATAAGGAAACGAGCCAGTGTGAGCTATCGTCTGAAGAAACAAACTGAAAAACAAATCTGATCACTAAAAAAGTAGACATGCAAAGGCCAAAGATATAGAAATTATAAGATATGAAATATGAAACAAATATATTTAAAATGTTTAACAATGAAAAAGAAGAATTAAAGATACTAAGGAACAAAAGATTATTATATTTGATTGGGCAAAATTTTTGAAAATACAGCTGCTAGGAACATAAAGACCATAACTGATGTTGGAAATTTGGTGAGTAATTTAAATAGTAGATTGGACATAGCTAAAGTGAGAATTCAGGAATTGAAAAATAGATCTGAAAAAAATTACACAGAAATTAGCCCAGTGAAACAAAAAAATGACAAACCTGGAAGAGAGATTAAGAGAAATGAAGGACACAGTGAGAAGGTTTAACCAGAGTTCCAGGAGATAACAGAGAGAATGGGGAAGAGGCAATATTCAAAGAGATAAAAGGGGCATTGTGTCTGGGGTAAATACCCGGGGTTCGTCGTCTTGCACCAAGAAGATTAAGGACACTGACACACTCGAAGAGTGAGTTTAGGAGCAAAGGTGTAATAGGCAAAAGGAAGAGAAAGGAGAGCAGCTCTCTCCGTCTTGCGAGAGACGGGCATCCAAAAGGGAAAAGGCAGCCTGCGGCAGACCACAGCAGATTTTACAGGCAGGCTTGAGGAGGCAGTGTCTGATTTATTTAGGGCTCACAGATTGGTTTTGACCAGGTCTGATGTTTACATAGTGCGGGGAAGTCTGGTTGCCCCATCTTAATCTTACTATGCAAATGGGCTTTCCACTTGGCCAATGCCATCTTGTCTGTGCCTTACTGTACGCACGGCTGGCAAAGAGAAGGGAAGATGGAGCTGCCCTTTTGATCATGCCTAGTCCCAGGTAGCCTTTTTGTATTGGCACAGCTGCTGTCATTCACCCGTGCAAGCTTCCAGCTTGCTTGTCTATGTCTGCAGCTTGATTTTACAGGTTGTTCTTTGGAAGAAAAGAAAATGATTTGGGGGCTGATTTTCATTAAAAGGAAAACTTTTTTTACTTTCTTATAATTTTTTTTCTTCATTTCTTCTTAAAAAAAAAAGCAGGGGGATACATATGCAGAATGTGCGGGTTTGTTACACAGGTACACGTGTGCCATGGTGGTTTGCTGCACCTATTGACCTGTCCTCTAAGTTCCCTCCCCTCACTCCCCACCCCCAACAGGCCCTGGTGTGTGTTGTTCCCCTCTCTATGTCCATGTGTTCTCAGTGTTCAACTCCCACTCATGAGTGAGGACATGCAGTGTTAGGTTTTCTTTTCCTGTGTTAGTTTGCTAAGGATAATGGTTTCCAGTTTCATTAAAAGAAAAACTTTATCAAGGACTTCTTTACCCTATCTGCCTAAATACTTTCTTTTTAACTCCTATATCAAGATGACAGATGAGAATTTTCCAGAACTGATAAAAGACACAAATCTTCATATTCAAGAAGCCCAACAAGTGAATCCCAAGCAGGGTAAATTAAAAGAGGACAAACAAAAAAACCTAGAATTATTGTTAAATTTCAGAACACCAAAGTCAAACAGAAGAAGATCTTATACTGTGAAATATTTTAATCTGCTAAAGAGAAAAGGAAAATTACTTACAAAAGAACATTAGACTGACTTAACACCTGATTTCTCAGCAGAACCAACAATAACAGAAGAGGGTAGAATAATATATTGAAAGGGTTGAGAACAAATAACTGTCAGATTTCTATTATTTAAAACAATAATAATGTCTAACTTTGGGAACTTACGGAAAAGAACAAACATACCGGGAAATAGTACATGTCTCAGAGTGTGATAGGAGTTAAATTTCTCACATTTTTCTGAGGGAAGAGAAAAATATTGATTAACTTTAGATTTCATTGAATTAATATGAATATTAAAATTTGTGGCTGGATGCGGTAGCTCACATCTGTAATCCCAGCCATTTGGGAGGCTGAGGCAGGTGGACTGCTTGAGCCCAGGAGTTTAAGACCAGCCTAGGCAACATGGCGAGAACCAGTCTCTACAAAAAATATGAGAATTAGCCAGGCATGGTGGTGCATGCCTGTAGTCCCAGCTACTGGGAGGCTGAGGTGGGAGGATGGCTTGAGCCTGGAAGGCAGAGAGTGCAGTGAGCTGAGATTATGTCATTGCATTCCAGCCTGGGCAACAGAGCGAGACTCTGTTTCAAATAATAATAATGTCTAAGGTGAACATTGAAAAACATAGAAATGGAGACTATAACTAAGATGAAAAAGTTTTAATATGGATGATAGCCTTAAATAATCTAAAATACAGTAGTACCCCCCATTATTCCGGATTTCTCTTTCCATAGTTTCAGTTGTCTGTGGTCAACCATGGTTCACCATTGTTCATAGATATTAAATAAAAAATTCCAGAAATAAACAACTCATAAGTTTTAAATTGTGTACTCTTCTGAGTAGCATGATGAAATCTTGAGCTGTTCTGCTCGATCTCACCAAGGATGTGAATCATCCCTTGGTCCAGTGTATCCATGCTATATACACTACCTGTCCCTTATTCACTTAGTAGCCATCTTGGTTATCAAATCAAAAAAACATAGTATGTGTGGGGTTTGGTACTATCCATGATTTCAGGCATCCACTGGAGATGTTGGAACATATTCCCCATGGATAAGGGGGGACTACTGTAAGGCAATAAGGGGAGAAAAGAAAAAAATGCATAAAATAAGATGGTAGAAATGAATTCAAATATATCAGTAAATCAATCAATCTAAATGAACTAACTTCCCTAAGTTTAAATTAAAAAGATGGTCAGATGGGGGGTAAAATTGAGCTATGTAAAAACACACAAAATTAAAACACAATAAAGTTTAAAACTTAAAAACTATATACTTAAGTAAGTAGTAACAAAATGAGGTATAGCTATTTTATAGCAGGCAAAAATCGACTTTAAGGCAAAAATCATTATTAGAGACAGAGTCAATATATATAAATAAATGCTTAATTTATCAGGAAAAGATAACAGTTCTAAACTTGTGTATTCCTAATCAGATAACCTCAAAATATGTAAATCAAATTCATAGAACTATAAAGAGAAATATGCAATTTACTATCATAGTGAAAAATGTTATCAGCTCTTTCTCAATAATGTATAGACCAAAACCTTGAAGATTTAAACTAAATAATTAAAACCTTGATCTAATGGACATAAACAGAACATGGTAAGCAATAATTACATTTTGTCCACACATTTTTTTTTCTAGCAGGCATGAAACCCTGTGGTAGAAACAGGCAGTTGACTCTCAGTCCCTCTTCTGAGTTTTCACCTGGGTACGAACTACATTTCCCAGCCTCCTTTGAAGCTAAATGTGGCCACACAACTACGTTTTGGCCAATTGGATACATGTGAAGTGATCTCTGCATGGAAGGGACGGGGCATGCTCTTCCCCTTCCCTTTTCTCCTTCCTCCTGGCTGGAATACAGTCAGGATGGTACATGTGTGCAAAGAGATAAAAACAAGAATGTTCATAGCAGGACAATTTGTGATAGACCAAAACTGGTAACACCCCCAAATGTCCATCAACAGGGGAAGGAATAAATAGATTTGGAAAATCTATATAATGGAAAACTATTCCATTGTAAAAATGAATGAACAACAGCTATACTTGCCAACATAGTGTAGAATAAAGCAAACAGGACACAAAGGAATAGATAAATATGATTCTAGCTATATAAAAGAAAACCTAAATACTATATTTTAAAGGATGCATACAAGTGTGATAAGAAAAAACTATTAAGAAAAGCAAGAGAACGATAAATTCAACATTCAACAGGGTGGATACCTCTTCATGGGAGACGGGAGAGATTCAGTTGAGGAGGGATGCATAGAGGGCTTCAGATGCACTGGCAATGTTTTATTCTGGGTGATTACACTGGTTATCAGTCTTTATTATCAGCACTTAAATTGCATATATATTATTTATTCTCTATTGTATATATAACATATTTCATAATAAAAAGGGTACTTCTAAAAATGGTTAGAAAGAAAACTACCAGATTTTTCCTAGACATTTATATCTTTAAAAGCCTATAACCATTATGGCTTATCTATTGTTTAATGTTTAACAGATTGAGTAAGTGCTTGTTACATAAAATTAAACTGGAAAAAATATTGTTAGGAAGTGGTTCTTTGATAAGCCTTGTCACTTGGGGCAGGCAAAGGAGAGCAGGGGAGAATTAGTGGCAGCATACTCTGATTGCAGGATAAATACCTTGAGTGCAACTTTTGCAACCAGTTGTTTATAGTTATAACAAAGATCACCTTCTTCCATTAATCTTTAGCTAGAAAGAGTAAAAAGTCACAAAAGCTAATGATTTGTGCTCAACCTTGTCTCTGCCCATCCTCACCTGCTCAGGAGATGTTAATTAAACTGCCTATATTAGCTCCCCTGAGCTGCTTCCATGTTACCCTTTTTTATCCCCTTCCTGAATCCGGTTCCTTTAAAAGGCTTTAAGTTTTTTCACGTAGGGAATCACCCCTCACAAGGCATTCTGAGGCATAGCCTTTATTTTAAAGGTCAAATTTCATTTCTTTAAAAGCTCTACACTTTTATTTTTCTATTCCCAACAATACAGTATTACCGTACGGAACCAGAGGTTTCTTCATCTAAGGATCCAGAAGTAATGATCTACAAAACTTCATGTGTAAATCACCAATTCCTAGCATAGCAAAACCTGTGCTCAAAGTCATTCCTGCTGGCCTTGCTCCATGTCCCATCTTCTGAGACACTGGCATAGTCTGGGTGGCAATGCAAACCTCTCCAGGTAGCCAAGCTGGGGCTTCACTGCCACCTGCTCCTATCTCCCTCCCTTCTGATCCCCTCCTTTCCTCTCAAAGGTGACCCATATTCCAGGGGCAGCTGGCTAGCAGCCCCTCTTGATGAGCTTTGATGACTTCCACACAGGACTCTTCACTCCAATGCTGTCACTGAGAGTAAGTCTGTGACTCATGTCAGGGAGCACTTATACCTAGAGGACCAATTATTACAGCTGTGGATGGACTCCTATTATTAAGGTAAGACATCTTGGACTTTGCAGATTCCTTGAAATACCAAAAATTTTAAGATTTTGCCAAAAAAAAAAAAAAAAAAAGGTGGAGAGGATCGGGGGAATTCACCACAAAGGTTGAAAAAGCCACAGCCTGTTTATAAAATACGTAAATTAGTATTAAATAAATGTTAGGGGCAATGAAGAGGGATACATACTCCCAAAGGGCCCTATTTACTCACAAAAGGCACCACTGGGCCTCTTGAAATGGCCCCTGGTTAGCCCAGGCAGGGTTAATTGGGACCCATGGTAGGAGATTTTCAGTCTTTCAGGAAAGCAGCTGCTGGCTCCAGAGTGTCCTTTGCCCTCTGGTCTGTTTTGTATTTCCAGGTCAGAGGCCAGACTTCCCAATGAAAGGCTGCCTTTGGTCCAGGGGACATGCCCAGTCCCTTCACGCCCCGGGCTGTGAACTAATCTTATTCTCATTTGCATCCTCTTGGGGCAGAATTCAGACAGGCTGTGAATGATTTGAGTACCGGACAGCCTTTCTCTCCCACTTTGGGCTTTTTCTTCAGATGGACAAGTACTTTGGAATCAGGGCTTTTCTCATTTTTTATGAAGAAGGGCACAGGAAAATTGGGCCTCACTGTCCAGAAAGGTAGGGAGCAGTAGCCCTACACTGTGGAACGCTCCTAGAACAAAGCAGGCGCTCTTCAACCTTGTGGGGATGGTAGGAGGTAGAGTGACAAGATGATCCCGCTGTCTGTGCATACACATTTTAAACTCCCTAAAGCTGGAATGCTGGCAGAGAAGATCTATAGCTTCCATCGCGTGCTCAGAGTTCATCACCTAGAGTTTACGACCCCTTCTGCTAAGCATATGGGCTTCAGAGTCAGACAGATATGACTGAATTCCCGCTGTTAGTCGTCAGTAGCTTTCTGACCTTGGAAACATTAACTTCACCTTGAAGGGCCTCAGCTTTCCCATCTGTAACACAGAATTAATAATACATGTGTCGAAGATTTGCTGTGAGGATTAATCCAGATGGGGTATGCAGAAGCACAGCGCCTGGCGTGAAGGAAGCTCTCAGAATAGGTTGGATATTATTACTATTATTATTACTATCCTGACTCAGACAGTATGTTTCTGCCATCAGAAAAGAATACTTGTAAACCACAGAAGCACCATGTTCTTTGCTTCATAGTTTATATACCATCAGAGCCTATGGTAGGTAGATCATGCAGGGAGACAAATTCACCCACAGGCGCTCTGGCCTTCTGTTTACTCTCCCTTTCCATACCCGTCTTTCACCGGTGGGTGCCGCAGACCAGTGTCAGCTCCTGAATTTCCATGTAGGAGGGGCTTACACGCTCCAGGAAATGGGCTCAGGTCTGAAGCCGTGTTTACACAGTGCTCTCAGGAAAATGACAGTTGACCATATTGAAGAACGGGGCGCTGTGGGCAGGAGCAGAGACAGAGGTCATGTGGGGTATGCTCAAGGTCACCTCTGCGCCAGGGACTCACTCTCTGCTCACAGCCTTTGTTTTCTAGGAACTGCAACTCCCAGTCCCTCATGGAAATATGCCTCTGCCCTCTCCTTTAATTCTGCTCTGTGTGGCTAATCTGAAATGCAGTCCACCCTGGGGCATTAATGGCTGCTCAGATGTTATTCTCCTTAGGGGGAAACAGCGGGGAAAAAAAAGATCTTATCCAAAGGAGCCCCTCCAGGGGTGGAAATAACAGGCACCGTTGTGAGCCAGTGAGGAAGAGTTTACAGACAGGCAGAGTGGAGCCAGCCTGGTACTTTGTTGTTCATTGGACAGCATATTTTTTCCAAGAAAGAGTCAAAGAAAGCTTGAGCTCACAACCAGAAAGAATAAAAGGGTGGAGGTGGGGAAATAAACATGAAATGATATGAAGAACCTTCTAAAAGTGTAAAGAAATTTTAAAATGTAAGGAAAGGGTAAGGGAGGGAGTTGCGGTGAGCCTGCTGTGAGAATTGCAGCTTGCAACCCCATTTAAGAATGAAAACAATACAGTGGTCCATGATCAGTGAACATTCTTCCAGGGACCCTTAGCACTTGAGGGGAAAATTTCCCCCCGCCCCCCCACCGCCCACCCCCCGCCCCCCCGCCGCTTTCAAAGTAAAATTTTGTATGTGATGGCAATGTTGCTTAGGGTCTTTTGCTCTTTTTAGGTTTGTTCATAAAATTCCAGTGGACTGTTAGGCTCTTGCATTTGAATATTCTAATGATTTCGTTTTTGAGATATTCATGAAAATCAATCAAGGCAACTTTCAGCAACTGAGGAATCCATATATGTCCACAGAGGCCAATATACAAGCTTCCCCTTAATCAAAAAAAAAAAAAAAAAAAAAAACAGAGGTTTGTATAAAACAGATGTAACTGTCATTACCACCAAAAATGAGGACAATTCGTGAATTGACAACATGGCAGAAACTGGCAATTGTCTCCTAAGACCCATGCTCCCTTCTTCTGTAGGAATAAAACACCTGGTTGTTAACCAGCACAGAGCCACATGGTTAAGTTCTAGCCAAACTGAAATGATCAGGAGTGATGTGTGCAACAGCCAGGTATTGCCGATAAAGGGAAGGGACAGGCACTCTATTTGCCCTTTCTGGTTTCCACAGGCTGAAATGCAAACATGGGTGTGAGACAGATTGGATGATGTGGAAGCAGGATGCCCTAGGAACGACAGAGCAGCAAGACTGAAGAAACCTGGGTCCCTGATACAGAGGAACTACCAAGCTAGCCCCAGACTGCTTACACCTGAACTGTCAGATGAGAGACAAGTTCCTGTCTCCCCTCTAAGCCACCATACTTTTGGATCTGTGTTATAGCTGCTATAATCCACTAGAAGGCTACTGAGATAATTAGAACCTACATTATCAGTTTTTCTGCTTTGAAAAAACACACTTACGAGAATGAAACCCTGGCAGTTTGTATTCCTAAAGGATTTGCTAGAACCTAACACCTTGGGAACTGAATGTAAATGTCTGCTGTTCTCCATTACAATAGCACCTCCAATTAGCTTCTATAATCCAGAAGAGCTTTTAGCAAAACCAACTATTGTTTTCCCATTCATAAAAATATTTATGAATAAACACATTAAAGGCCAAATATAAAAGCACCAAGAAAAGAAAGGTTGAGGGAAAAAAGGAGAAAAGGAGAAGAAAATGAAAATATCAGCTGGATTGCATGGTAACAATAACACAAAAATATCCATTTACTCCGTTTCCTTTTTAACCAATTTGTTACAAGCTGAAATCACTATATTGGAATTTATTTGTTGAATGACAGTAAACCTCAATATGCTTTCAAAAATTAAAGGTAGCTGATGATCACAGACTGTTTTTTCCCATTCTATGTTCAATGGTGACAGGTCTGAAAGTTTCTGATCTCACAGGATGTAGATAGATTCTAAAAAGGGAAATTGATGAGAGTTGCTTGGGCCAATGCTAAATACCAATAAACTAGCTCCAGGCAACTAGTGACCAATCATGATACTTTTATTTTGGCTCCCAAATAATAGTCTTCAGAATAGGCTGTTGGATGATCTTTTAGAACTCTGAAATTTTTGACTCCATTGCTAAGTCATAGAAAACAGAACTTTAGAGTTTTGGAGGCCTTAAAAGTCATCAAAAAATGTTTATTAAGCACCTTCTCTATGTTTAGCCAGGTGATACACATTGAAGACATAAGAATAAATAAAACACAACCTCTAACCTAAAGGAGTTCGTGGTTTAGAAAATTAAAAAATCACTTAGACTCACATTGCAGTTCGATGAAGACTTAAGAAATGGTGAATGAGTGCTATGGAAGGCTTCATGGGAGAGGTGATAGTTGAGTTGGGTTTTGAAGAGTGATTTGGAGTTTTCCAGATAGACATGAAGGAAAAAATTGTGTTCCTGGTAAAGTGAATGGAATATGGGAAGGGTAGGGTCAAGTGAATATAATGCATCTAGGGAACAGGTTGTAATCCATAGCTATTCGTGGGAGAAATCATGGTGGAAATTGCTTGAAGTGGGATTTGAAGCCCAATTGTGAAAGACCTGATAAAAGAGACTAATGATTATTAAGTCCTTATTTCCTAGGCAGACCCAGGCCTAGACATGTGGGCTCTGTGGACAGACTAAAAATTGTCCCTTCAAACCAGCAGTCTTTGAACATTTTTCCAGCATTCCAGTTATTTAGTGAGATTGGGGTGGAACTGAAAATCTACTAATAAAAACTGTATAAAACAAGCAAACTAGCCAACAAGCAGAATAGCTACTTATACTAATCCATTTCTGCCAGTTGAAGCAGAGTTTACATTCTGGAAAGAGCTCAGTTACATGGTTCTCACTTTTCTATAGTTCTTTTTCTCCAGTTTTCTTCTGGCCTTCTCTAAATCAGACATCTTGGGAATCACATTAAGGTTTTAAATTTTTAATGATAAAATAAATCACTCTTACCTGGTAAACAGTACCTTGACTTGCATATTTGCTTTCTAAATTTCAGCTGCCTGCCAACTTTCCACTGATTGAAACCTCACATGCACAGAGCAACAATACTTATCAGAGAAATGCAGCCAGGGAGAATTGTTTTTGAGTTTTCCAATGTGAGCTACCACCCATTGCAATGGGAATTGAATCAACTTTCTATTTTCCAGATGTGTAAGGACTTGAGTATGGAAACCTGAGTTTTCTGGCACCATTTTAGTAAATCAAAAATGGACTTCCCAGTTAGCTCTTGGATTAACCCACTCTTTATTATATTTTGTTTCTTGACCAAATATTTTATACTTTACTTTTTGGAATCTTTAACATTTTTAGTGGGTTCTTCTACTCAATGAAATCTTGTAGAAAACAGATAAAGGCGGAGCTTCCTGACTGGAAGTGTGATCGTTAATTTTATGTGTCAATTTGATTGGGCTAAGGGATGCCCAGATAGCTGGTGAAACATTATTTCTGGATGTGTTTGTGCAGGTGTTTCCCAAAGAGATGAACATTTGAATCAGTAGACTGAGGAAAGAAGATTTTGTCCTCATGCATGCAGGTGGGCATTATCTAATCTGTTGAGGATGTGACTAGATAAAAACAAAAGTGGAGGAAGAGCAAATTTCCTCTTTGCTTGAGCTGGAGCATTCATTTACTCCTGCCCACAGACGTCAGCACTCCTGGTTCTTAAGCCTTCAGACTCCAACCAGGACTTGGATAATTGGCCCCTCAATTCTCAGGCCTTCAGATACTAACTGGGACTTACACCATTGGCACTCCTGATTCTCAGGCTTTGGGGTTTGGACTAGAACTATACCTGTCTTTCCTGGGCCTCCAGCTTGCAGATGGTAGATCATGAGACTTCCCAGACTCCACAATCAACCTCACAATAAATCTCTTTCTTATATCTACATATATCTTCTTGGTTCTGTTTCTCTGGAGAACGCTAATACAGAAGGAAAGCAGTACTTAAAACCTTTCTTGTAAACCCCAGGATTCTGTGGCTCTAAGGAATGGAGGCAGTGGGTGTTTAATGAAGGTATTAAGCAGGAGTGACATTATCATGTTAGTGCAACATCTTTCTTTTGCAAAGGAAGAAACTGGAGCCCAGATGAATTCCAAACCATTGGCAAAAAATGTGATCATTGGAGAGGCCAATATTAATTAGATTAATGAGTAGGTACCATCACCTTTTCATGGTTATCTGCCAGACTCTGAATGTAAACACACACACACATACACATATACATATTTGGGACACTACTCCCTGCCCCTTCTAAGCTCACTATGAATGTATTAACCTTTCTAATGTGGCTACTTCTGAAGGGGACAGCTGCCTTAGCAATGGTACAGGGTGAAACTCACTATTACAGAATAGCAGGTCATGAAGCAGCAGAGGCAGACTTTTCCTGCTGAGAGAACCATTCCTACCCACCTGCTGTACCAAGTAACTGTCACCGTAAATCAAGGCCAGGGAGGAAGCACATGTTTGCTGGTATGTAGATGCAGTCACAACAACAAAAGCCTAGAGGAGATTGGTACCTTGGCCTCTTCTCAACAGACCACCTGGGCCTCAGAGATTTCAGCCCTCGGTCCCTGCATATGCAAAACCAGTCTGCTGTTCCAACTGCAGCAATTCCATCTGAGCAGTGTTCATCTCTTTGTTCAGGTCACCTTGTCTTTTCCATTTCTAAAGCTGTAGGGTTGAGGGTCAGGCTTTTGCACCTGACCTAGAAAAATATCCCATAAATGCATTTACACTAGAGATGAGGATGGCAAATTTCTGTGTGTACTTCACTGTGAGGAGTCTAGTACCTAAAATTTCTCCATTAAAATACATACGAACATTCATTTGGGTCTTTCTCCTATTTAGGATCAGGTCAGCCCAAAGAATAGGCCATCTTTAGAATATCTGAATTTTAATCTTCAGCTTCCCACTTTGTGTGTCCTGATTGCCTTTGAAAATATGATGAAAGCTATAGACCCTCTCCCAGAAAAATGTGCAGAATTTTACACACAATTTCAGAGGGTTCATGGATCCCTGGAGCCATGTATGAAAACCGTTCACTAGGCTGACAAGCATTTCTTTCTCCAATTATAAGAAGATTGCTTGGCCAAGAAGGAATAGCGCTTGTCATTACCAGCTACTAACGGGTCAATCTTTATTTGTCTCTTCAATAAGCTGGTCAGGCTAAGAGCCCTGTTCAATCCGCCACACTCATTGGGATATTTAGATTCCAACAGAATACAGAACAGAAAGCTGTAAAGCTTATTTTCTGCCTTTTCTGTCTTCCATTTTCTCCTTGGATTTCTCCTCCTCCATCACCACCTTAAATCTTGGTTCTTGATCACATCTCTCTCCTGTTTAAGACATTTCAGTGATGACTTAGTGTCTCCTATAGGGCAAAGTCCAATTTCCTTTACTTGTTTTCAAGCTCTTCCATCTTCTTCCTCTGGCCTCAGCTTCCATTCTTTGCGTCATGTTTTGTTTCTGCCACCCAGAAGTACCAATAGCCCCACTTTCCATGCTTCTGCTGGTTTTGCTCATGTGGGCCTCTGGCCTGGAACGCTGCTCTGGTCACCTTGCTATCCCTACTCATCAATTCACTCATTTGCTCCAGGGAGCCTTTGCTGACTCCTCCCTGTGTTCTTTGTCACCTCCAGAATTTTTCCTATAGGCATGTATCAGTTAATTGTTCACTTATGGGCCTATCTGCCCCACAAGACAGTGAACTTTCTGGGAGCATAGCCGAGTGTGTTCACCTTTGTATCAGCAGGATCTTAGGCATAGTAGGTACTTGGTAAACATTCGTGGAAGGAGTGAAGGAAAGATCCCCTGAATACCCCCATTCCACTCAGGGACACTATATTCTCTAACAGGACAAAGTCTCCCTGAAAGTCTATACCCAGAAAACAATGTTAAATCAGAGAATGGGCCAGGCAGTTACTCAAGCCTGTGATCCCAACACTTTGAGAAGCCCAGGCAGGTGGATTGCTTGAGCCCAGGAGTTTGAGACCAGCCTGAGAAATAATGGCAAAACCACATCTCGACAAAAAATACAAAAATTAGTTGGCCGTGGTGGTGTGTACCTGTAGTCTGAGCTGCTCGGGAGACTGACTAAGGTCAGGATCATTTGAACCCAGGAGATTGAGGTTTCAGTGAGCCAAGATCACTTCATTGCACTCCAGCCTGGGCAACAGAGCAACACTCTGTCTCAAAAAAATGAATAAATAAATAAATAAAAATTTTTAAAAATCACAGAATGAAAGGAAACAGACTCATTGTCAGCACATGGACCTGGAAAGAAGCAGATTGCTCAGTTCATTCCAGGGTGAGCCTGGTGTGTGGCACTCACCATCCTTCCTTATAGCATCAAGGGTAAGAACCCAGAACATGGTTCTCAGCCTTGGCTGCACATCGGAGTCACCAGGAAGCTTTAAAAACTAATAACACCTGGGTCACACCCCCCAGAGATTATGACCCAATTGTTCTGGGGTAGAGCCGAGGCATTAGGAGTTTTAATAGTTCCCCAGGTGATTCCAAGGTGAAAGCACAGCTGAGGTCCGTGGCTTTCGAGGTGGATCTGGGTTGGAGTCCAGCTAGCTATGGTACGGAAGTAGCTGTGGACACGCAAGTTGCGTAATCTCCCTAAACCTGAGATTCCGCCACATTGGCTATTCATTTGGATTGCATGAGGAGTAAATGAGATGATGATCACTAGGTGCTCAGCTTGGCACAGTCAGTGTGTGCTTGGTATTAGCGGATGCTATTTAGATGCCACCAACCAAAGGGACACTCTAGGGAAGCTGGAAATGGTGGCAAGCTACACAGCACCAGTTCCTACAAGGCTAGTTGGCTGGATGACACTTTGTTGTTCAAGCATTCCAGAGTCTGTAGGATGCACTTAGCAATCAACACCCCCTGGTTAGCAAGGTAAAATTACTGAATACAAATTAGCCAAAAATATATTGTAGCTATTTTCAAATGAGGCCTTGTAACTAATAATGACGTTTATGAATTCAATAAAGCAGCAACAGTGTTTTTAGCCCCCCACCTTGTTGAATCTGGACAATATCAGCTGCTGAGCAGACAATTCAAAAAGCCTCAGGAGCCTGGGTTGCTTTAGCAGAAGGGCTCAAATGGCAGAATCACCTGGGGGCGTGTTCAAGTCCAGAGCCCTAGAAACCTTGGTAAGAGCGGGGCTAACAAGAAGATTTTTGGGGAGGAGGGTTTTAGATTATACCCCATAATCTCCATGAGCATCATAAGCCACGCCGAATTTTATAAAAGTAATGTACTTTAATAGGATTTGGACAACTGAAATTTCATCATTCTTCTGTAAAGTGTGGATCTTTAGAAAGCTTTGCTCTTTGTAAAAATCAATTTTATTGAGATATAATCTGTGTGCAACAAAATGTACTCATTTTAAGTGCACATTTTGAGAAGTTTTGACAATTTCATATGACCATGTAACTGCAGCCACACCATTCACAAACATAAATACTTCTATCACCCCTAAATTCCCTTCTATGCCCTCTCTCTTAATGCCAGAGTCAATATCTACCCTACCTCCCAGACATAGATGACTGAGGATCTCATTTCTGTCCCTGTAGATTAGATGGCTTTATGAAAATAATCAAGGACTAGCTAGCCTTTTATGTCTGGCATCTTTCTGCCTAGCAGAGTGTCTGTGGAATTTATACATGTGGTTGCGTTTATCACTAGTTTATTTATTTTTTTTTTTTAGTGCTGAGTTGTCCATTGTAAGGCTATACCACAATTTGGTTTATTCATTCACTGTTGTTGGACACTTGGTTGTTTTCAGTTTTTGGCTTTCATTCAGTTACATACACAGTAAGTCAAAACAGTGAATTTACTACTTAAACAGTTTCAAGACATGACATCTAGCCTTTTTATAAACCAAAAAGATTGCTGATCCTAAGTTTCTCCTGTATGAAAATTCTACACTTGCCTTCTCCAGGGGTTCTGGTTAGGTTTGAGGTATAGTCTAGGAGACTACATCTTTTTTTTTTATTATTATACTTTAAGTTCTGGGATACATGTGCAGAACATGCAGGTTTGTTACATAGGTATACACGTGCCATGGTGCTTTGCTGCACCCATCAATCCATCATCTACATTAGGTATTTCTCCTAATGGTATCCCTCCCTTAGCCCCCCACCCACCAACAGGCCCCAATGTGTGATGTGCCCCTCCCTGTGTCCATGTTCATGTGTTCTCATTGTTCAACTCCCACATATTAGTGAGAACATGCGGTGTTTGGTTTTCTGTTCCTGTGTTAGTTTGCTGAGAATGATGGTTTCCAGCTTCATCCATGTCCCTGCAAAGGACATGAACTCATCCTTTTTTATGGCTGCATAGTATTCCATGGCATTAGGTGATCCCCTGGGTCCTTGCAACTCCAGCCTGATTGCTCTGCCCTCAATTCCATGGAATACTATGAAATTGTATTCCATGAAGAAATGCCATTTTCTTTATCCAGTCTATCACTGATGGGCATTTGGGTTGGTTCCAAGTCTTTGCTATTATGAACAGTGCTGTAATAAACATACATGTGCATATGTCTTTATAGTAGAATGATTTATAATCCTTTGAGTATATACCCAGTAATGGGATGGCTGGGTCAAATGGTATTGCTAGTTCTAGATCCTTGAGGAATCGCCACACTGTCTTCCACAATGGTTGAACTAATTTACACTCCCAACAACAGTGTAAAAGCGTTCCTAGTTCTCCACATCCTCTCCAGCATCTGTTGTTTCCTGACTTTTTAATGATCGCCAGCTAATTGGCATGAGCTAGTATCTCATTGTAGTTTTGATTTGCATTTCTCTGATGGCCAGTGATGACGACCTTTTTTTCATATGTTTGTTGGCCACATAAATGTCCTCTTTTGAAAAGTGTCTGTTTATCTCCTTTGCCCACTTTTTGATGGGATTTTTTTTTTCTTGTAAATTTGTTTAAGTTCCTTGTAGATTCTGGATATTAGCTCTTTGTCAGATGGGTAGATCATAAAAATTTTCTTCCATTCTGTAGGGTGCCTGTTCACTCTAATGATAGTTTATTTTGCTATGCAGAAGCTCTTCAGTTTAATTAGATCCTATTTGCCAATTTTGGCTTTTGTTGCCATTGCTTTTGGTGTTGTAGTCATGAAGTCTTTGCCCGTGCCTATGTCCTGAATGGTATTGCCTAGGTTCTCTTCTAGGGTTTTTATGGTTTTAGGTCTTAGGTTTAAGTCTTTAATCCATCTTGAGTTAATTTTTATATAAGGTGTAAGGAAGGGGTACAGTTGCAGTTTTCTGCATATGACTAGCCAGTTTTCTCAATATCATTTATTAAATGGGACTGCATCTTTAATAATTATGCCTGGTTAAGCTGATGCCGGTGTTCTTCAAACTACACCTTGAGAAATACTATCCTACGGTTTAGGGCAGTGGTCCCCAACCTTTTGGGCACCAGGGACTGGTTTTGTGGGAGACAATTTTTCCACGGACCAGGTTTGAGGAGGGTGGATGATTTCAGGGTGAAACTCAGATAATCAGGCATTAGATTCTCATAAGGAACATGCAACCTAAATTCCTCGCATGCGCAGTTCACAATAGGGTTCATGGTCCTATGAGAATCTAGTGCCGCCACCAATCTGACAGGAGGTGGAGCTCAGGCAGTAATGAGCTTGCTTACCTGCCACTCACCTCCTGCTGTACAGCTTGCTTTCTAACAGGCTACAGACCAGTACTGTTCCACAGCCTCCAGGGGTTGCGGACCCCTGGTTTAGGGCACTGGCTAACCCACGTATATACCCCTTTTCTGATCACAAAGATCTGCATCTTTCTTTTGAAACAGGGCTAAGGGCTCACCAGTCTCCTGCAATCAAATGGTCAAATCAAAAATTGAGAGAAGGCTAAGGTACTGCTTTCCAAGTTGTGTATTCTCTTAGGCCAGCGAACTCACTGGTGTGGGAAGATCAGGGAGTCAGAGGCTAATGGTGAAGACCTTTCTCACATTCTCCATCCTCAGTCTTTTAAAGACACAGTTTTTAATCATATTAAGGAGGAAGACGTAAGATGAGGTAAAGCAAATGCCACTGATGTCTGAAGCAGGGACCTGTATTAATGACCTGAAGAAAGATACCTCTGAAGGGAAAGTTATGGAAGAATTCCAGAGAGATGGCCTGAGTATCACTTCAGAGAGAGCCCAGATGGCCTAGATGATATCTGAAGACAATGAAGTATGTTGCTGACAAGGCCGGTCAGCTTGGCAAGGATCCTTTCACAAAGATCTGAAAAGGAGAGCTTCACAAGAGGTGAACCCATGAGAAGGGGATGAAGGTTTACCAGGAGCTGTGGAGCTGGGGTCAGGTTCAGCAACTCACTGCCTCTTCTTACCACCTTAAAGATCACACTGGTGAACCACTGACATGTGGATTCTCATTTTTCCTCCAAGAAATTATTTTATATAGCCTTTCCTCCCCAAACCACTTTATTGTTCATTTCACTCCTTTCGGTTTTTCCTTTTTGGTAACACTACATCCCTGTAAGCTACAACAACAGATGACTGCATCACTATGTTTGCACACACACAGAATTTCAGAAGCTCTATGCTTTTCCTTCTTCTCCTCTTCCCTCAGCCTCCTTCTCTTCCTCCCTTCTCCCCCACTTCTTTCTCTGATGTGTGTGTGTCCATGTTTGATGACCCATACCTGGCATTTGACACAATACGAGTGTGTCAGAAGTCAAAGCAATAAAATACTATGCCATGTCAACTCAGTCTATTTATGAAAACGGACTTGCCAGCCAATCCCAGCCTGATGATAGAAGTGCGTTCAGTTTCTAATGGCTAATATTAAAAAGCCAAAAAATAACAGATGCTGGCGAGGTTGTGGAGGAAAGAGAAATCTTATACATTGTTGGTGGGAGTGTAAATTAGTTCAACCATTGTGGAAAGCAGTGTGGCAATTCCTCAAAGAGCTAAAAACAGAACTACCATTCGACCCAGCAATCCCCTTACTGGGTATATACCCAGAGGAGTAGAAAGCATTCTACCATAAAGACACATACATGCGAATGTGCATTGCAGCACTAATCACAACAGCAAAGACATAGAATCAACCTAAATGCCCATCAATGACAGATCGACAAAGAAAATGTGATACATATACATTATGGCATACTATGCAGCCATAAAAAAGAACAAGATCATGTCTTTTACAGGAACATGAATGGAGCTAGAGGCCATTATCTTTAGCAAACTAACGCAGGAACAGAAAACCAAATACCATATGTTCTCACTTATAAAGTGGGAGCTAAATGATGAGAACTCATGGACGCAAAGAAGGGAACAACAAACACTGTGGCTAACTTGAGGGAGAAGGGTGGGAGGAGGGAGGGGAACAGAATAATGAATGGTTACTAGGCTTAATACCTGAGTGATGAAATAATCTGTACAACAAACTCTGTGACACAAGTTTACCTATATGGCAAACTTGCACATGTACCCCTGAACCTAAAATAAAAGTTAAAAACAAGAAAGAAGTCTGTTTAGTTTCCACAACTGGTTTCATTTGGAGTTTTTCTTTTATTGATTCATCCATCCATTCAACGAACACTTAATGAGGACCTGGAAAGTACCAGGCACTGTCCTGGTTGCTGAGGATACTAAATTTAAATAAGATTGGTTCTTCTTTTCCAAGGGTTTACTGTCCAGTTGGAGAAAGAGACATTGAAACAAGCAAATGACAAGATGGCACTGTAGTTCAGGAGTACAGATGAGCACAGGAGTGGGAGCCCAGAGGATGCCACTGGAAGAGTTGGGAGACCCTGCAGTTCATCCAAGAAGCTGCTCTGCCATTGGTGACCTCTGTCCATGCAAGATGCAGCAGGCTTAATGAAGTGAGGGAAGGATCATAGGGCAGGAGTGCTGAGAAAAGCTTTCATAATTTATCACTGGATGCATGCTGGAAACTTGGTTTCTCCCAAAGTAAAATCAGTTGTTCTAATTAGCTCTTCTCATGTGAAAGTCAAGACTGTCCCCATCCTTTGGGATATTGTCGAGCAAATCTGTTGTGTGTGAAGCTGGGAGATTAGATATAAAATTATGGAAGAAACAAATACTTCAAGGAAAACAACATGTTCTCTCTGAGAACCTCTTGAAGTTTGGCCAGAAGTTCATACCAACCCTTTGTGCTGGCTAAGTGCCTGATTTCTGAGGAGTTCAAAGCACATTGTGGACAGTTCCTCCATGGTTGTCATAGAAACTCTCCAATGGGGATGCATAGCCAGAGACATTGTCCAAGTGGGAGGTAAACAATAGAGAAGAACAGAAGCTAGGTTCCCCCTGAGTTCTTCCGGGGGGCCGTTCCCCTTGTTTTTCACATTTACTCATTACCTCCTAAGGCTTCCACTCCCATCTGACCCTGCAGACCCCTAGGTCTGTGGGTTCAGCCCTTGCTTCTTCCATAGATTTAGAGCTCTCTGTCTACCTGGACATCCTCTGGATGTCCACAGCCACACTTGGCATCTAGCTTCTCCAGACCTGTGGGTGGGAAAGAAAGTACATATCAGGAAGGTGTTTTTAAAAGTTGACACTCTAATGAAGACAGAAATGGAGATTCTAATATCTTCTAGAATTTTTTAAAAAATCAGTTCTGATAGTAACAAAATAGATTAGTTTGGATCAGTTTGACTTTCATTTTCTTTTTCTATTTGCTTTTCTTCTTGAAGAATCCCAATATCAGGAAGACAGAAAAAAAGCCCCAAGATATTTAAATGGAATTTGGCAGAAACTCTGAGCAGCCTCCTACTCCTCTTTTTTCTTAACAACAGAACCTTGATTTTATTTGGTCTAGCAGTTCACACAGCTGAAAGGTGTTTGTCAGCTTGCTTTGTGGTTAGCAGTAGCCATGTGACTGAGTCCTGGTCAGTGAGATGTATCATATGGGACTTGCAAGAAGACTGTTTAAAGAGATTTAAGGATGCCTGACATGCTGGGAAAAGAGGCTGTTGTCCTCCTTCCTCCTTCCTGCTGCCTGGGATATAGACATGATGGCTAGAGCTTCAGCAGCCTTCTTCTTCTTCTAAGAAGACTTGGGGGATTGAGAACTATGCTGAAGATAGAGGAGCCTGGGTCTCTGATGACTTCACAGAGCTGCCATACAAGCTCTGGGCTGCTTTCTTCCAGATTTCCTTAAGTGAAAGGATTTAAGCCACTGTGTATTTGAGTTACTATATTCAGATCTCTGTTACAACCAAACCTAATCCTTACTGATAAATAATGAGGAATTAATTGTAATATCAGCAGCTTAAGCTTGAGAGAGACTATTTTGTGAGGGTGATAAATCAGTCCTTTCCATACTCAAGGTCATCGTGACCCTATTGGATGTGAGGCAGTGGCATCAGTGGGACAAGGAATGAATATTGGGTTCAGGGGCACTGCATGGCCTGATCAAGTTCAAAGGCCCTGGTAGCTAATGCTCTTCTTGGTCTTGCTGTTGAATGACTTCTCTTTTAGCCAATTTCAGCACTAGGACACTGACTCCTCAGCCTGCATTGGACTGGGTCAGACTGTGAGCTACATGACCCGAATTAGCGTGGAGCAAACCATCCTCACCATAACTAATCTTACTTGGAAGCTGGTGACAAATCCATTCACAGCTGAGACCAACTGTGAAAGAGGGAAGAAGTCTCATTTCGTGAGAAATACAAGTTACTTTCTGCCCTTCCCAACACATGTAGATGGCCATGCCCATCTCCACCAAACCCCAGCACAAGAACTATCCTTATCACCAGGATGACAGACTGACAGGAGGCCAGAGATCAAATTTTGCCAGTGGTACTTCCTCCCCCTTCACCACTGCCTCTTAATATCCCATAGGGTCAAGCAGGGATCCGGAGGGCAACTTCCACAATCAGAGACTCAGGAGACTCCTGGAGTCAGCCATGCCCACTTGCCTCTGAGAGCCATTGTCTAGGAATGCAGACAGGACACGGTTTCCCCACAAGGTCAGTGGAGAGAGGCCTTGCCTTTCCCTTGTGTTTCTTTTGGCTCCCTGACATGAGCACAGCGTGTCCCACATCAAGGAATTCCTCAGGATTTCTTGGGAGTGCTGTGACAGCAGAAGCATAATTCCCAGTAGTCCACGATAAAGCCACTTTTGATTGGGTGGCTCCTTTTTCACATTACAAACTAACACTCTTGTCATTTCTTAATGAAAAACAGGTCTTTAGAATCTGAGAATTAGTAGTCAGATTTTTAACACCCTGTGGAAGACAACCTCACTCAGCACAGTGTTTTGGAAACAGCCCTGTTATTGGCCACCTGAGGCTCGGGTTCGAGTCCTGCTGTTCTGTTGATTGGCCATGAGATCTTGGGCAAGTCACTTGGACTTACGGAGCCTCGAGTTGTACCCAGTCATCTTTATTTTTGTGACTTCTATGTACTAAGCATTTTCCAAGGTGCTGTGAATTCCAGAGTAAACAAATAGATCAAAAATCCTTGCCATTACGGGGTTTATGATGGAGGGACATGGGGATGTGGGAAGAGACCTTAAATACAGATGTCACATATTCATAGATGTTTACGAACTTTGATAAATACTATGAAAGGAAAGTACCTAGCTCTCAGATAGGTAGTCATTTGATTTAGATTGAGGGGTAGAAGACGAGGAATGTATGGGAGATAGCAAGGCAAAAATGGGGAAAGACAGTTCCAACAGCAGGGAGTAGACAGGAAATGGATCTGCGAATTTCTCTCGCACAGCTCCAACATAATAATTATAACAGTCAAGTAGTCTGGGAGAACCTGCTGACTAAGACCAAGTGAGAGCTATGAGCATCTCTGGAAATGCTGATAGGATATAAGCCAGTCACCAATGACCAGACAAGAGGATTTGCACTCAGGTAGATGCCAACCAAGAACCAAACCATCTACCTTCCACCTCCACTATACCCCTAATGCCCAGATAGCATGTGAGGCCAGGGAGCTTAGGTCCCCTTGAAGGTAAAAAAAGGGGTGGGGGCAGTTATCCTGAATTGACTGAGATTAAACCTGAAAAGATTGAAAAACACTACAGCGATCAAGCCTAAAGTTATAGCTAGGTGCAGTTTTCTGTCACGGGCTTCAGATGGGAGTTGTTTTTGCCACAGGAGATCAAGGGTTTTGTTTTGTCTGCTCTGCACACCTGTATTGTAACCTGTGAAGCATTTCTGTGTAGGTATGTGATGTGTGCCCTGTGCAAAAAGAGAACAGTGGAATGAGTCACTTGTTTGTTGTTATGGGGCACAGGTAGGGAGGCAGGCACAGCTGCATCACTATCTTGGCAGACTGGTGGTGACACTCCCCATGCCCACGTCCGGGCTCCTACTCTCACCCCACTCGGTCCTCGCTCTGGCCTGGACTGAGATTTGCCCCTATCCTCCAGGACTGTGCACACTCACAAGAGGGGCTTCACCTGCTCTCGGGTACATTTCCCAGCCTGCTGCCAACTTTTCTTCTTCTTCTCCAGGATGCGGCTCTGAGAACCAGGCTCCTGGAGTATTCCCTTCCTGCAGCCCCCTCCCCACCGTGCCCTCTGAGATACCCCCGGGTGAGCCTACAACCCTGACTGCTGTCTACCCGGCAGGGGTGGCTTCTGCTCGCACTGCCATCCAAGGGAAGGGGCTGCAGGCACCAATGTCAGACAGAGGCCTGAGCAGAAATGTGAGTAACCATGAACATGTAAGAGGCAGGCCTAGCAGAGGGCGGGATGGGCTGCATTGAAGCCTAGAGGGCACATGCCTGTGGTCCAGAAGAACAGCATCCCCCAGAGCAGAGGGACCATCTCCTGCCAAAACATACCGCCACATAGAACTTACCCACGTGAAATCAAGACCCAGCCTTGTGTAACTAACAAATAGTATGAGGCCTTCCCTAGGGAGCACATTATACCAAGTCCATCATTGATTTATTGTGAAAACTGAGATTTCTTTTTTCTTCTGGCAGACAGAGAGCTTGCAGACAGGATGGGGGAACTACACCACACTGAGAGCTGACCACAGCCTGAAAATTCAACCACACTCTCCAATTACCTTGGGGGGTCTCCATGTGCCTTAGAACACAGCAGAAAGAGCACTAGCTTTGGAGTCAGACAGACCCAGTCTTGCACCCGGCTCTCTGTCACCTGGAACAAGCTACTGAATGTCTCTAAGTTCGGGGCGAGTATCCACTTCATGAGTGTTTTGGCAGATTCGTGATATTGCATGTGACACGTGATGTTGCATAAAACCCGACTACTTTTCTCTATCTCAGAAACCTACTGTTGACACTGAACCTATTGCAATTGTAATTTTATTAGTTTGCATTTTACTTCATTTACTGTCATTGTTGTTGCTGTTTATATTCCTCACCAGACTATAAAATCCATGACAGCACAGACCATAGCTGCCTTGCTCACATGCATTCCAGAACCTAGCACATAGTAGGTACTCAAGAACAATATTTTCTGTAAAATGTATATTCATCCAATAAAAATTAGTTTCCCTTCTTCTCTTGGCTCTGCAGAGAAGTCAAATATTCCTGAGCTAGCCATCAAAGCTGGGTGGTTGGATATTCATTGCAGCATTTGTACCCCAAACTCCTGAGAATGGAGATGAGGAAGCCAGGAGGCACTGCTGATCACTAGAAACAGTTCCAGTGTTTATCTAATGGGATAGTACTAAGTCACATCCCCAGGAGCCACTTTAGAAAGAGACAATAAACCGCCTCACTCTGCCAGGACCAAGCAGAGAGATGCTGCCTCTGCCCCACCTCCCAGGAGCCTCAGCAAAGGCCCTCTGGCCCAGGGGTGGGCTGCTGGGGTGAGCAAAGCTTCCAGTAATTGCAACACAGTTTCTTCAAGAGATGGAAGGAAAAGCATTTCAATAATAAGCAAAGGAGAGGGAAATCAATAAGGATGTGTGTAATGAATTTTTGTTTCCTGAAATAGCCTGGCAGGAGCCTTGCCAGGAAGAGTTAGGACTAATCAGTGACAAGATGAGAGACACAAATCCAAGAATATTATTCAGCTCTGCAGCCTCCCCGGGTGAAAGAATGTCAGTGTAAGGAATTGCAAAGAGCTTAGCCTATTGTCCAGAAAAATAGGAGAATTTGGACAAACGTAACAATAGCACTTCTACTTGTTTGGGAAGAAACCTGCACTTCTCTGGAATTTGAGGGGGGTTCTGAGCAGGTTGGACAAACGGTAACATTTTCCTTAACCCTCAAGTCAACCACACCATCATCAATACTACATAAAAGACTACATATGGGGCTATTGTGGGCTGCATGATGGTGATGAGCAAACTGCAACTCTGCCATTCACTAATCATTCACTGTGTAGTCTTGGGTAGGTTACTTAAAACCTCTGAGCCTCAGTTTCCTTCTATAAAATAGGGATCTAAGAATTCCCAGGTTGTAAAACTGTTGTGAAGATTAAATGAGGTAGAATGTCAATCACAGCTCAGTGTCTGACACAGGGTAAGCTCCCAATAAATGGTTGCTGTTATTGTCACCATTACAGTTAAATAATCCCATGTTGCTGTGAGTCCCTGTTAAGATCACTGAAGCTTCTGCTAGACTGCATGCCCTTGACAGGAGAGGACCACATTTTCATCCTAGAATATCCTGTACCTGGAAGAGCCAAGAGATGTAGAAATAAGGACAAAGTGATTCTCACTTTCATAATCTCCTTTGAACATCTGAGATTGTGTGTGTGTGTGTGTGTGTGTCCCCTGACAAATTGAGGGAATTCCCTTACAGGGATTTAAGTGTCTAACAACTCACTCACCAATGACAGAGCAATTAGCCTTGTATTAGCACTTCTTAAAACCACTCTGAAGTATTTTCACTTTTTGCCATAATTATGTACAATGTAGTAAAGTGGTTCTGAAGCATACTATCATCTTTTCTATAACTACATTTTTACATCAACTTTATTGAGGCACAATTTATATATAATAAAATAGACGCACTCTGGTGTACAGTTTGGTGAGTTTTGATAAATGTCTACACTCAGGTAACTACTACCTAAATCACGATGTAAAAACTTTCCACCATGCAAATGGACTCCTTTGTGCCCTTTCCTGGTCAATCCCCACCTCCACCTCCAGCCCCAGATAACCGCTAGCACATCTGTTGTAGATGGGATGAGTCTTTTCTAGAGTTTTATTTAAATGGAAACATGCCATATTTAGTCTTTTATGTCTGGACTCTTTTGCTCAACAGAATGTGTTTGAGATTCGTTCGTTTAGCTGCGTGTATTATCAATAGTATATTTCCTTCTTATCGCTAAGCAGTATTCCATTGTATGAATATACCACATTTTAAAAAAATCTGTTCGCCTATTGATGAACTCTTTGGGTTGTTTCCAATTTTTAACTATTATGAATAAAGCCATTATGAATATTCATGTACAAGTCTTTTGACACATTTTCATTTTTCTTGGGTAAATATCCAAAAGTGGTATCGCTGGGTCACATAAGTGTATGTTCAACTTTATAAGATGCTGCCAGGCTATTTTCCGAAGTGGCTGTGCCATTTTACATTCTCACTCACAATTAGAGTTCTTGTAGCTCCATCTATTCTCTAGCACTTGGCTTAGTTGTGACTGCTTTTTAATGAGTCGTCATTGCTCTATTTTACTTGAACCTTTCTAGAATTTCTTCTTCTCTCCCTCTGCCTCTGTTTTCCAGAACTTCTGTCTTCCATTTAGTGTCTCCAAAGGGCAGAAGTAAGGTGATGGTGTTTATTATGACATTGCTTGTTTTAAATACATTTTGAAAGTGCTGAAAGGACTGTCAGGGCTCATCTGTCAGAGAGAGTTCTTCCACCCAGATTTTCTCTTGTTTACTTCACCACAACCCACACATGCAAAGATATACATGTATGATCTCTTTCTTTTTGGGCAAACTGGGCCCTGGAATAGTTTATTTGTAGCAAACACAGGGGGAAAAAAAGCTTAACTTCCTTTAGATACTAAACAGTCCATTTCTAGGCCATTCTTTTCAACGTCTGCTCAGAGAGTGAAATCTTCTCTGGTGTCTGTCGCTCTGGACTTGCCTCCAGTCTCTCGTTAGCCCACTTTGGCCTCTATAGCTTATGCCAGTCACTAATTTCACAGTAGCTGGCTACTGATTGCACCTGTAAACAGATTCATTGTTTCATAAAAAGTAAAATGTCTCAGCTATGTTTCCTTTCATGACATCAATTACTACCTTAGAAACTAAAATCTCAATCTGCAGCAGAATGAAGAAAGCACACAAGGTATTTCATTATAAAATTATAAAGATTTTGACTTAAAAAAATTCATGTACTTTAATTTTCCAAGATTCTAACATAACCAGCTTTTTTCTGGGACTAAAAAAAATAAAACCAAACAAATCTTTATGATGGAAATGATGGAAATGCCAAGATCTTTCTTAAAGTTTATGTAAATGATTTCTTAAGAAAGGCGAGTAAGAGAGTCTGGCAGACTTTGAGGTTCCCGAACATGTTTGGATGATCAGATGATATTCTTTGAATAGCTTACCATTCTTTTCCAAACCCCAGCTATAAGAAAATGCAAACTTTTTTGCCAAATGCTTTTTCAATTTTAAAACAAAGTAATTGAAGGAAGATGTTTGTGCCACTATTCCTTTCTACTTAAGTCATTCAGTGTTGTGCACCATAAAGCCTTTGATACGTTTGGAAGCCATTTGTAAGGCTTTTCTAAGCCCTTTTCTCAGGCACAGAATATTTTTATTTTAAGAGTAAATTAAACATTGAAAGTTTCCTGTTCAGGTGGAAATGCTGAACCCAGGGGTTTTGGGTGAGTTACGAACTTGGCAAAATGCACCCTCTGCTATCCCCAGTCATCAGTCTAGTTTCCAGCAATAGAAATACAATGGTCCAACATGCTGCTGGAGAGGAACACAACCAGTCCCTGCAACAGGCAGATGATCAGTAATGCTGTCAGCCTCTTCTTAAGGGTTAAAGGATAGAGGCCCAGAGCTCCTCAACATTCCAGTAAATGAAAAACAAAAACAAAACACTAAACACCAAAGCATAGAATTGCTCATAAATGTGCAAGGTTTTTGCACTAAAAGGACAATATGGTAAGGAGATAATCATAGATGGTACAAATATAGAATTAGCAAGAAAATTATGAAAGACTCATAAAAGAGAAATATAATATGCACACTATGCATTGATTAAAACGCACATTCTAGGACAGTGGATGTCATGACCAATCTTTCTTAAGTGTGATTCATGGAGCACCTGCCCCAGGATCACAGGAGGAGCTTGCTGAAATGAAGATTCCTGGGCCCTACCCCAAATCTACAGTCCCTCAGACAAATCTTACGCACACTGAAGTTTGAGAACCACTTCCATAGATGGATGCTTACAAGGTTATTTTTGGTAGCTAGAATGATGCTCCCCTCCCTCCCAACCAACACCCATGTCCTTATTCTGGAAGCTGTAACCATGTTTTCTTGCATGACAAAATTGACTTTGCAGATGCGATTAAGATTATTGTTAAATGGGGAGCATAGCCTGGATTATCCAGATGGGCCCGACCTAATTCAATTTAATTTAAATCCTTAAAATTGAGAAACGTTCTTAGCTGCAGTGAGAGAGATACAGCATGAGAGGGATGATATCCACTGTTGCCGGCTTTGAAAGACAGGAAAAGTGGCCATGAGCCAAAGGATGTGGGCAGCCCTAGAAGCTGGGGATGGCCCTGCGTGTTCTTCTAGCAGGAAATGAGATCCTTAGTTCTGCAACTGCTGGGAAAACTAGATTCTGCTGACAACCCAAGTGAGCAAGAAAACGAATTCTCCCCTAAAGCTTCCAAAATGCAATGACTTGCCAACACCCTGATTTTAGCCCCTCAAGACTTACACCTCTTAACTTACAGGGATCTTAAAAATTGCGTGTGGTTGTACACCACTAAGTTTGTGGTAATTTATCATGGCAGCAGCAATAAGAAAGTAATAGAGTTATGAAACAGCATACAAGTCATGTACCCGTTATACTATTTTGAAAATAGATACATGTTAGTACATATCAGTACATATTTCTAGTATACACATATATATGTACTAGAAAATGCACCAAAATGTTAATAGCAGTCATCTTTAAGTGTTGGCTTTCTAAGCATCTTTATTTTTCTTCTTTGTGCTTTTATTTTTCAAAAGTTTGAATAACAAATATGTATTACTTTTGTAATCAGAAAAAGTTACTTGAAACATTAAGTAAAAAAGCAAAGGTAAGAAACAAAACCTAACATGACCCAGTCAGCACACTGTGCTGGAATCGACCCAGGAAAAGGCCTTGAACTTCGAGCTGTGGACCCTGAGTTCAGTCTTGGGGCATCCAGCATCCCACAAGGAGCTCTTTGCATATGTGTATGGGGCCCAAGTTCACTTGCATCTCCTTTATTCCAGGGAGAAAGATAGGGACTCAATTACTTTAAAACACCTGTTCTTCATGGGAAAGCAGCCCAGACAATTGATTAGATTATTTTTAATCTCTCATTTTAAAAAACCCAAGTTGCTATTAATACAACTGGTGTTCTGTCCAACTGGGGGAACAATTCAAAGTGGGTAGCAAAAAGGTTCCGTAATTGCTGTTGCTAGAATATATTAATAACTCAGGCAGAGGTACAACATTTTAAGTACATGAAACTCATTGCTGACTATGCTAAGCAGTAGAGAAAAAATATCCAGTAGATTGAAACCTCATTTGAAAAATGGAGGATATTTATTGCAATATAAAAGTGTAATGTCTAATGGATATAGTTTGCATATTTGTCCCCACCCAAATCTCATGTTGTATTGTAATCCTCAATGCTGGAGGAGGGGCCTTGGGGAGGTGTTTGGATCATGGGGGCAGATCCCTCATGGCTTGGTGTTATCTTTTTGATAGTGAGTTCTCGGGAGATCTGGTCTTTTATTTTATTTTTATGTATTTATTTATTTTTTTGAGACGGAGTCTCCCTCTGTTGCCCAGGCTGGAGTGCAGTGGCATGATCTCAGCTCACTGCAACTCCACCTCCCGGGTTCAAACGATTCTCCTCCTTCAGCCTCCAGAGTAGCTGGGATTACAGGCAGGCGCCACCATGTCCAGCTAATAGATCTAGTCTTTTAAGTGTGTGGCACTTCCCCCAACAATCTCTCTTTCTTTCTCTTTCTCTGTTTCTCTCTCTCTTGCTTGCTCCTGCTTTTGCCATGCGATGTGCCTGCTCACCCTTTGCCTTCTGCCATGATTGTCAGCTTCCTGAGGCCTCCCTACAAGCTGATCAGTTGCCAGCACCATGCTTCCTATACAGCCTGCAGAACCAGGAGCCAATTAAACCTCTTTCCTTTTTAAGTCATCCCTTCTCAGGTATTTCTTTATAGCAATGCAAGAATGGCCTAATACACTAAATAAAGTAAAATTTCTATTAGAATTATTTAATTCTGTAGAGTGTTAAGTCAAAGGTAGTACTAGGAGGAGGTGTTGCTACCTGTTCACTGAATCAGACGCCTCAAGGCACATCTGAGCATCAGCATGACCACTTTAAAACAATAGTCCCAACTACGCGGGAGGCTGAGACAGGAGAATGGCATGAACCTGGGAGGCGGAGGCTGCGGTGAGTTGAGATCGTGCCACTGGACTCCAACCTGGGCAACAGCGAGACTCCATCTCAAAAAAAAAAAAAAAAATTATAAACTAGAATAACAATTTGTTAATTTAGATGAGAAATCAATCTTGTATGGGGACTATAATACATCAATCCAGGTGCCTTAGTTAAATTCACAGGCATCTGAGCCAAACAGACCTGGGTTCAAATCCCAGCCTTTGCAATTTATTACTGGGTGACCTTGGCTACACCTTGACCCCAAGGTTTAAGCCTTGGTTATTTCTCCTGAAGAAAAGTTGATAAGAATACCACCTTATTGAGGGGTTTGCATTAAATTAGATACTACATGTTAACCATTTGGTAACAGTTCAACAAGTGCTAGCCATTATTATCTTATGTTGTAGATAAAGCTCAAAAAAAGTGGAAAAAGTTGTCCAAGGTCCCAGATATAGAACATAGATGCAAATCCAAGAGGCCTGGCTCTTCATATACAGATCATAGGCAAAGAGACAAGAGAAAGTTAGAAGGTCCACGTAACTGGAAAGAGACACAAATGCCTTCTCGTTTCTGCAATATTTATAAGCAATTCTAATCCATAACAGGGGAGGAAAGAGAAGTCTCTCCTTTGCCATCCAAAGCTGCCCAAAGAAAAGCTGCCATGGTTAGTTGTGCCCTGCACAACTCTTGAGGGTTTCATTCATGTAGACAGCAGTCCAGACCTGCAGAGCCATTATTATCCACTGGGACTAAGATAGCACTGGGAGTGAAGAGTTAAATTGCAGAAGCTGTATATTTTAGGAGTACAAGTAGACATCATCAAACTTTCTTTGATTTGCAGATACACAGAGAATAGTCCTTAGTAGCGCTACCACCTCTTTTTTCAAGGCCAAACAGTTCTCCCTTTGGAAAGGACAAAGCACTTTTATAAATATCCCCATAATACCAGTTGTTACTTTGGCAGCACTTAGTCACAACGGGATCCACTGTTAAAAGTTTCAAATAGCTCCTGGGCCAAAAGCCTGCAGTAGGATTCTGAGGCATAAAAGCTATGCTGTGACTGGTGAATCTAGAATTTTAGGGGAATTCTTCTAGGAAACAACAGCATGCCAATCATCATTATCCCCAGCCTTCCAGGATCAGTGAGCTGTGCACTTGTGAGCCTTCGTTATGGCTGAGGCTCCCTCTCTTCTAGTATTCCTTGTGTGTCCTGTAGCTCCCCACACTGTCAGGCCCCTGAGAGCCTGGAAGGACTATGCCTCTTATCTCTGTCTTTCCAGTGCCTGGCCCAGAGCGGAGCATCAGTGCTCAAATGAATGAATGAATTTATATCTTCTTGAGGAGGTCTCTCTGATGGTTCACAGATCCAATAGTCATAGAAAATTCCATTGAGAAGTTTGCTTTTGTTAAAAAGGAATCAGAGTAACTTGCCCGTCCTAAGGCTGATGCTACCAAGCTTTCCCCACACCACAGTGAGCAAAAGAATCTCTGGGATTTCATGATGTTGGGTTCGTCCTACTTCAATCCAAAGAGATGTGTTCTATTCCACACTTGGAATAAGGCATGAAGTGGACTGTCCCCAAAAGCTTTCTCAGGGCTGCACTCAGCAAAGTTTACTCTTTAGAAACCATCACCATAGCTGTGTTCTTCATACTAAGCCTCTTCAAAGAGGCAATGTGTGAACCCTACATTTATCTCTCTTGCTTCCTGAAGTCTGTCATGATGCAGGCTGAACAAATGTATCTCCTCACTGTGTTCTGTAGCCTTTTCCCCATTCTTTGGGCCTACTGCTGTTTTTTTAAAGTAATAATTACATACTTAATGGTGTACTAATCAAAAACAATATGTTAATATATGTAATAATTAGTGATTATGATACATCCAATATTCTAATATATGTAATCACAAGTGATTATACAATATTTAATATGTATAATAATTTGTGATTATAATAACAATGACAACCTGTATTTTTAGGACAGGCACCGCTAGAATACACAAACACACTGTAGGATATATATATATATACATATACGTGTGTGTATATATATATGTATATATATACACTGTGTGTATATATACGTATATATACACACATCTGTGTGTATATATACGTATATATACACACAGATGTGTGTATATATATGTATATATATACACATGTGTGTGTATTTATATATTTTTAAAAACATACTGCTGGACTATACATGCATGTGTTTATATGTATAATCTCCATGAATCCTTACAATAACTTTATAATGTTAGTTCTATTATCTCAATTCAATTCAACTCAATTCAATTCAATTGACAGTGAATCCGAGGCTCAGGAATTCCCAATGTCACATCGCTAATAAGTGGCGGCATGTGAAATGGATCTGAGAGATCGGTCTACAGCCCAAACCCTTACCCTCTACACTATGCTTCACTAGTAAAGCCACAAAGCTGCCTCCACCCTGTTAGGTTAATGGCATATCTTTTTAAATTCATGCATTCTCCTCTCAATCTTTCAGCCTCCCAAATAATAAGAAACCAAATAATAAGATTGCCTCCCAGGGTGAGATTTCATCTGAGCGATGAAGTGTACACACCTAGGGCTTTGATTTAATTCTCTTGGACTAAGCTGATTAAGTGCTGAGCAGTTTAGACTCTTTTACAATTTTATTAGATGAGATCATTAGATTTCAGAGATGAAATGAATGGAAGGCTGACTGGAGACTAAAATAGCCAAATCCAGCCGCATCAAAAGTTCCTTGGGGCTAGCTTTCAGGATTCAAACACTCAGTAGTACATACATAGCATGACTCTCTGAACAACACGGATAAAATGTCAATATTAAGATAACTTTTATGATGCCAGGAAATACAGTGACAGGGTTTTCTCTTGAAGCAGCATGCTTTTGCTTTAATGAAACCATAGAGTATCGATTCTCAGACTCAGGGAACACTGTCCTAATGGATATGGTCTCGAGTTATATTACTACTACAGCCATTAACTCGTGCAACTAAAAGCAAATGACTTCACCTCCCTGGGTTTTATCTCCCTCGAACCTTTCTCCCAGAATTTAGACAAATGAAGACATTCAATTAAGAAGACATTTGTGTCCACGTGTAAAAGAGACAATAAAAATGGAATATGTCACTGCGTGTGCTTCTTGCTGCTTTCCAGGGGTCAGGATTCCCTGAGCAAAACCATTGTAGTAATATCTCCACAGAAACAAAAATATCCCTGATTTTGCATATCATAGCAGATTCTATCCTAAGACAAATTATTCTTTTCTGTCTTTATGCCAATTCCTAATTTACCCACTACAAATGTCAACATTGCTCATATGAAGATGTCTCCCAAGCCTCTAACTATTAGCCATAATTTCTCATTCTCTGTTGAGTTTTATATTCCAGTTGTTCATGGAATATCTCTACTTGGATATGAAAACTTAACACTTTTTCACCACCCTCTTCTCCCAGTTTCTTCATCTGACAATGGCACCAGGTACGACAGGCAGAGAAATTCATTTTTCTCATGTCTCGTGTCAGATCAATTACCATGTCCAGCTCATTTTCTTTCCTTTTTATGTCTATAGTCCTATTCTTAACCCAGGACTCATTACCTTATCTCTAATTTTTTTGGCAATTGCCTTCCATCCTGTCCTCTGATCTCTACTATTTCTCTGATCTCTCCCTGCTATTATTATTCTACACTAAGTGGCTAGCTCAATGACACAGAAGTTTCCTCTTGTCTGTCATGGAAACTAATTTCTATCGTGGTCCTAATCTTCTGTCTCTTCTCCCTATGCCACCAGCCTCGCAAGTGTCTTTTCCAACTTACACCTCTAACGTGGGCCCTGCATTCCAGCCAAGCTCATTTGCACTTTTGCTCCAACACACTGTTGGCCTGTTTCCATTAATGTCATTCCAAAAGAATTAACTGAATGTAAGAATAGATACGTGGATGGATGGATGGATGCATAGAGCATGCACGCATGTGCCCAAACCTCAAATCTCCTCTGTTAACTCTATCCCTCAATACCACAATAAGAGAGAAATATATACCTAGAGTCTTTGGAAATTGATCTCCTTCACAGCTTGCCACTACTGAGAATTGTTCTTCCCTTGGTTCATGTTGCAGACATGTGATCTGCAGTCTCCAATGTGTGTGTGTTCTCCTTCCTTGTGGCAGAGATTGCTAGCTGTTTACAAAACCCAATTCCTCTCATTGTATATGACTGGGCGAGTAACTGGACTGCATTTCCCAACCTGCTTTGCAGTTTTAGAGGTGTGACTAATGGACTACAAAATGCGAGTGGAAGTAATGTGGGTCCCTTCCAAGCTGTGGAGGCTAAATATCAGGCTATACCTCTCCCATGCTTTCTTTTTTGTGTCCCTCCTGGTGGGAAAGGCAAAGAGCAAATTGACCTTGGAATTCAGGTGTTGATGATGGCAGAGCTGTCATCAGCCTGGGACCCTAAATGCAGTCACACACTGCATAATAACATGTTGATCAACACAGACCACATATACAATAGTAGTCACATAAGAATATAATGGAGCTAAAAAAAATTCCTATTGCCTAGTGATGTTGTAGCCATTGTAAAGTCATAGTGCAATGCCTTACTCACTTGTCTGTGGTGATGCTGGTGTACACAAACCTACTGCATGGCCAGTTGTACATAAAACAAGCAGTTGCATACAGTACCTAATACTTGATAATGATAATAAATGACTGTTGCTGGCTTATGTGTTTACCATACATTTTATCATTACAGTGTACTCCTACTTATTAAAAAACATAAGTTAACTGTAAAACAGTCTCAGGCAGGCCCTTCAGGAAGTGTTCCAGAAGAAGGCATTGCTGTCATAGGGAATGACAGTTCTATGTATTATTGCCCTGAAGACCCTCCACTGGACAAGACGCAGAGGTGGAAGACAGTGATATTGATGATCCTAGCCCTGTATAGGCCTAGGTTAATGTGTGTGTTTGTGTCTTCGTTTTTTAATTTAAAAATTTTACAAAGTAAAAAGCAGAAACAAAATTTTTAAAATAGAAAAGAACTTATAGGATAAAGATACAAAGAATGAAAATATTGTTGTACAGTTGTACAATGTGTCTGTTTTAAGCTAAGTATTACAAAGGGCCAAAAAGGTTTTCAAAATTAAAAAAATTATAAAGTTAAAAAGTTACAGTAAACTTATTAGAGAAAAAATATACTTTTATAAATTTAGTGTAGCCGAAGTGTACAGTGTTTATAGTCCACAGTAGTGTACGGTAATGTCCTAGGCCTGCAGTGTCACTCATCATGCACTCACTGGTTCACTCAGAGCAGCGTCCAGTCCTGCAAACTCCATTTATGGTAAGTGCCCTCTACAGGTGTGCCATTTTTTTATCTTTTCACACAGTGTCTTTACTGTACCTTTCCTATGTTTAGATGTGCTTAGATACATAAATACCATTGTGTTATAGTTGCCTACAATATTCAGGATAGTAACATGCTATACAGGTTTGTAGCCTAGAAGCAATGTGCTAGACCAGATAACCTAGGTACGTAGTATGCCATACCATCTACGTTTTTATAAGTACACTCTATGATGTTCTCACAACAAAGAAATCACCTAAGGAGGCGTTTCTCAGAATGTTTCCCCAGTGCTGAGCAACACATGACTATAATGAGGAGAGTCAACCACTGACTTGGAATATTTCCCTGGATGTGAAAGATAAAAAAATTTCTATGTTCCTGAACCCACACATTTTTGCTGGATCTTGTTACAGCAGCTCAGCCCTCCCTAACTAATTCGCTCCTCCACTAGATCACCAGTGACCTGATTAGCTGCAGCTGTCTGACTGGTCAGACCCACACCGGGATGTGAATCAGAGCTGCAGAATTGCCTCAGGTAAGACCAGGATATCCAGTGAAAGGTGAGAAGAAAGGTGGGCTCGGCTGAGCTTTGCAATTGATCCTGAATATAAATGTAGGTTGAATCATGGACAAGGAGGAAAATGTTTTAGAAGAATTAATGTGAAGTCAGTGCTGGAGACTAGTGACTAGTGAGACAGAAGGTAAGAGAGTGGATTAAAATAACACCAGATCATTCTCACTAGGTTAGGTTCTATGCTAAGTCTATGAGGAACACTGGGCTCTATTCTAGAAGAGCTTAGATTTTTCTTCCAATCTTACCTGGTAAACCTTTAAGAGTCTTCTTTCTGTAGATTTCTGGGTTACTTCCTTATCCATGCTGTCTTTCAGAGAAAGCACAGGGTTGGGTTGAAGAGTCTTCTGGAGCCCTGCAACAACTCTCCTCTGTTCTTTCTGGGCCTAAGCTGGGGCTGGAGTCCTGATAGCTGGGCTTTTTGCCAAGGCCTAAACTCCATCCCCATTGCCAAGAGCAGCTCTGGTCCGGGTAAGTTGCAGATGGCTGAAGAAACTCCATCCTGGACCTCTGGATTAGGCTCTTTCCCAGGGGGTTAAGTGTGTTATAGGAAGATCTTGGCTGATAGAGGTTGGGTGCATTGGAGAAGCACTGAGTGTGCCAGTACAGAGGAAAGAATAAGGGAGTTACTAGGGCCCTGAGGAGCTGAAATTTGTAGACTTCAGGTTCATTCATTCATTCACTGCATAAGCAATTGTATAACATATAGTGATTTTCAGGCACTATGCCTGGAGAACTTCGATGCTATGAAAGAGTCTAAAAAAGCAGTGTACCCAAATTTTTTTGTAAAGTCAAATGGAAACTAATAGCAGGGTATATGGCCACATCTGATCTCCATATCTGTTGAAAGAAAAAACTTTCAGCAATGTCTTTCCCTGTTGAAATTGTTAGAATTTTATACAAATGTTTGGATTGAGCCACTTTGAGGTCCTCATCTTGGGCAGTCCATGGCTTGAAAGGAAATGAGGGGAGAGAAGGAAGTAGCATGGGTAAATAGTCATGATCTATGTGGAAGTGACATCCTCAAACCAGGATGTCCAGGTGCGAGGATCAGCATAGGAGCCTCTAATGTGGCAGCTGGCAGGACGGCAGATCAGAGGGCTAAGAATTGTTTTTGAATGAAGAGACCTCTTACTGCAGTAACTTGATCAGCATCACAAAATCCAGACAAGGCTGAGGGACAGCATCATTTCCTAGACATAAGGCCAGAGTGGCCCGATTTCCTCAGGCCAAAGCTGGGATTCTAGTTTTAATGACAAAGCTTTGGCCCTTAGACTCAGGATCTAGAGATACACTTTGTCTGAAAGTTAAAGAAAGGAACAAAGAAGAATCATAGCACATGACTAGGGCAGCATAAAAGAAAGTCTGGCCCCCCACATCTGTCACTGGGTCTCAAGCAGAGCCTTCCTTGCCAGCAACGTCCCTTCAAGATCAAGTCATCAGCTCTGTAACCAGCTTATGCCAGGCTAGAACCTCATGACTCCCAGTGATCAGTTAGAAGCTCTCTCCACCATGAAGAGCTATCTTGGATCCTCAAATCTGTAGGACTCAGGTCTATGTGATTTTTTCACATCTAGAAAAATATGCTTTTGGGAAAGAAACCACTAAACTCAATCATTCTGGGTAAATGACTTTGATGATATGAATATGGTATGGTATGGTATGGTATGGTATGGTATGGTATGGTATGGTATGGTATGGTATGGTATGGTATGGTATGGTATGGTATGGTATGGTATGGTATGGTATTAGTTCTGAGATGTTTGCACTTCAGTCATAAGAAGCCTTTATCCCAAAAATTGATCAACGAAGTTAGAGAAGTATTGGGAGATCAAGAGCATAAGACTTATGGCTAAGCTTTTCCATATTTCCCTCACACCAGATGGGAATACTGGTATGGAGGGGTTGAAGGTGGGGGTTTCTGGGATAATATGATTGACAGATTGTTATGAAGTAACAGTTAAGGACAAGGGTCTGTTCCTGCCTTCACAAGTAACCGGCTGTAGGACAACGGGCAAGTCAACTATCCTTTGTGTGACATAGTTGCCTTTGGATAAAACCAGAATAACAATACTTTCTACCCTTATATGGGAATTATGAGGATCAAACGAGGTGATAGACGTGGACAACTTTACTAAATACATACAAATACATGACATAATATTGTGTGCTAACGTTGTCAACCATGAGATTGTGTGAGGAGGGTGAATGTGTTAAACAGAGATGTAGAAAGCAACATAGTCCCACACAATCATTCTCAGCATGGACCCTGCTAGCAGCAGAAGTGACTCCTCCCACCAAGGAAAGCAAAACACACACACACACACACACACACACACACACACACACACACACACGCTATTACACAGTCTGTGAGTCTGTGGATATAGGACAGGGAGCTCAGGTTAGAGAAAGAACTGCCAGGCCAAGGCACAGATCAAAGCTAATCCATGATAAATGAGTAAAATGGTCAGGTAGAAATTTATAGAATTTACATTGAAGATTTTGTTATGCCTTCCACAGAAATAACTAATAAAAACTTGCTACTTAAAGTAAACTTCAGGAAGCAGAAATGAGAAGCAATCTACAAGTAATAGCAAGTGCCTTAAAACAGGGATGCCAACTCCAAGGCAGACAGCCTGGTGGAAGTGTAATAGAAGCCAAGATTATGAAGCAAAACAGTTTTGTGGCCTCAAATAAGGTGTGATTAAGGAAGGAGTGCCTCCTAAGTTTTGCCAGCTGACTGTTGAAGAGAAGGATGGCCGTTTCTGTGCCATCCAGCATGTAAGACGTACAACATTCTTAGCTTGTGTGGGTGCAGCCAGGACCAGGGCATCGACAGCCAGAACCCCCAGCATGAGGTGGACCCAAAAGGAGGTGGCAGCGGAAATGCCCCCCAAAGTAGCTGTATTAGTCCGTTTTCACACTGCTGATAAAGACATACCCAAGACTGGGTAAGTTATAAAGAAAAAGAGGTTTAATGGACTCACAGTTCCATGCAGGTGGGGAGGCCTCACAACCATGGCAGAAGCCACCTCTTCACAGAGTGGCAGGAGAGAGAATGAGAGCCAAGTGAAAGGGGAAACCCCTCAGCAAACGCGGATCTTGTGAGACTTACTCACTACCACGAGAACAATATGGGGGAAACTGCCCCTGTGATTCAATTATCTCCCACTGGGTCCCTCCCACAACACGTGGGAATTATGGGAGCTGCAATTCAAGATGAGGTTCAGGTGAGGACACAGAGCCAAACCATATCAGTAGCTGAGAAGACAGCTTTCCTTCAGGATCGCCTAGGAGCTTACTCCTCCCCATTCGAGGGCTGGCTGAGGTTCCAGTGATTTTCCTAGGAGAGGCTGCCCCAGACACGGTATGCACCTCCATTCCTCAGTGCACCCAGGCTGGTGTGGCCACAGGAAGCAAAGCTGCTTGTGCATCATAAGGGTACAATTCTCCAGTTTGGTGCTTAAGAAAATAAAGTGCAAGTGAGGCCAGCTTGCTTTCCATCGCCTGCTTGAACCCTCCCTCCAAGTGCTTCCAACTTTAAAAGCAACTGTAACACGGAAAGCTCACTGGTAGTTAAAAATTCAGACAGAGTTCGACATGGATTACTTTTGATCCTTGGAATCTGTGTGGCCAGCTTTTCTTTAGTCCTCGATACTTAGCAAGGGACAAGGGACCACAGAAATTTCAAAGGCAAGCTTCTAGAGAGCAATCCGTGGTGAGCTGTAATATGTTTACTTATGAATTAGCCTTTAATCAACAGATTTAATATTAATTAAAAATGTATAAGCTGTTCTTTGCATAGAAATGACATAATTATGTCTCTGATTCAACTTAAAGTGTCCACTGCAGAATGTGTAAAATGTTAATTAGTAGTGAAATGCACGTAAGAAAAAATTTCTTTTAATTATGTAACAAGGCTCATTACAATGGGTAATCAACAAAGCTGCCAAATTAGCCCTCTGGTGGCATTTTTCTACATATAGCAAACAAACGTGTGTGTGTGTGTGTGTGTGTGTGTGTGTGTGTGTGTGTGAATAGACAGATTTTAAATTGCTGTGGAGAGGGAAGCAGCAGTAAGTCCCAGAAACAGTTAGAAATGACCTTGTAATCTCTCAATTCTGTCAGACAGTAAAGATGACGCGGATAAAGGAAGAAAGAGTCTGAAGTATTCCTCCACTAGTTGAGCAAATGCTCAAAACCTCCACTGGGCTTCACCCGATGTGGTGTGATCTTTCAGAGACCTGAGCTCTTTCTAATAGTGGTAAGAGTTCAGGCAGCAGGAGTATTAACAGGTATTGAGATAGCATCAACAGAATATCAAAGAAAGAGAAAATGTGATCCCTGCTTTTTATTGATAAGACCCCAAAAACTGAGTCTCCATCCATCCCGTTTGTGCAGATGCCAGCGTCAAGAACTCACCAAACACATATTTGTGGGCCAGGCACAGTGGCTCACGCCTATAATCCCAGCACTCTCGTAGGCTGAGGCAGAAGGATCACTTGAGATCAAGAGATCAAGATCATCCTGGCCACCATGGTGAAACCCCATCTCTACTAAAAATACAAAACTTAGCCAGGCATGGTTGTGCATGCCTGTAATTCCAGCTACTCAGGAGGCTGAGGTGGGAGTAATCACTTGAACCTGGGAGGTGGAGCTTGCAGTGAGCCGAGACTGTGCCACTGAACTCCATCCTGGGCAACACAGAAAAAGAAAGTTGTGAACAAAGATGCAACCCATCCGTCAGTGGTTCACCATTCACTCATTCATTCATTAAGCCCAGTCCCAGGGGCACACAGAGGACAAAGCTCTGCTTCCAAGAAGCTCTTGAAAGCAGCTTGAGGAGCAAATTTGGGCTTTGACAATCAGACCATCCTAGATTTCCACACATCATAGCCTCATCCTCACTACACAGAGCCACAGGAGCTTAGGCAAATAACTGCTGAGACTCGATGTCCTCATCTACATGGGGGTTACTTTGTCTGCTTGGTGGGGTTCTATAAAGGTTCCAGTGAGACAATCAATGTAAAGGATTTGGCCCCCACACGGTAAAAGGCGGTGCACAATGACTGTCTCTGCCCCATCCTCACCTCGTGGCTGGTGCTGGTTTGTCAGCCTTAGCTGAATTTAACACACAGTATGATATAAAGACAGTGGATTTTAAGAGATTCTCCATGGACTTTAAATTAACTAATGTTGGTATTAAGTGTTGTGCTGAGTACAGGGAATACATGGGAAAGGTCTAGTCCCTTATGCCAGGAGTGTCAAACTTACTCCCCCTTGTCCTGGGCCCTGGGCCCACACCTTCTGCCCTTCTACTGGTCCTTATCCCACCCATTCCTTTGCTTCTATTACATTCTGGCCTGTGATCAGCTCTCCAGCCCTGAATGCACATCTCTGGCCACATTCATTCCTCCTCCCTGCAAACTCCCAGGTCCTGACTTTCACTGTCCACTGAAATCTCTGCTTAGCCTGCTGAGATCAGACCCATAAAGTCCTCTGCAGAGGTTCAGGGCAAACTCTCCTAATCCTTAAAAACAAGGTAGAAATCCATTTCCTCCTTCAATTCATCATGGTCCTTCAGTTAGGAAGCAGGAGAATACAGTTCTGCAAGCCCTGGGGCTCCAGCCTGAAGAGGGAAGTACAACACTTTAGCCAGCAACAGTTCAGCCTCTGAGTGTCTTCTACAAGCTGGCTTCCACCAAATCAGTGCTGGGTAGCCCTGAAAAGTTACAAAGGTTTCAGGCCCACCTCTAGATGAGTGCAGAGCTACTGCATCTGAATGAGGATGATCAAGGAGGTCTTGGGCACCTTTCTATATTCAGTGGCTCAGACTTCCTGGCTCACAGAGGGTGCTTAATACATATGGAATTCACAAATGCATGAATCTGCTAGGCAGACCACCCAGTGCACACAAGCTAGCCCAAAGCAGGGAACAACCGAGAGCTTAATCACTCAGTTTAAGCAGACTTGCTGAAACCCACTTTGCAAGGAGGCTGCCAACTGTCAGATTTCACGGCTGCAGCAGAGGCACTGATCCATCTTGGAGCCTATGAGTTCATTCTGACAAATGCCTGGAACCTGAAATGGAATGAGGTTGCCATAGTGGATGTGTTCCAGGATGGATCAGGGATCCAACCAAGATGAGCTTGCCCAGGCTGTAATGCACAGGCTCGGTTCTTAAGTAAGCAGCCAATGCCGCTGAGATCTCCTTACCATGCTCCCCCACTGAGAGGGTATGCCTTGTTTAGAAAGGAGAGCCAGAGCCTGTGTATGAAAACCAGGAGATTAGCACCAGCCAGGGCAAGGGCAGAAAGACTCCAAAATGTTCTGTTCAGGCTCAACCACTTCTGGTTGCCCTCCTTACTCAGATATTGCTTTTACAAAAGAATTTAATGAACAGTAAAGGATAGATTGCTTAGCCAGAGATAGATAGTAGGTAGGTAGGTAGGTAGGTAGGTAGATACATAGATACATAGATACATAAACATAGATGGATAGATAGAGAAGGTGGGAGGGTTAAGGCATGGCACTTTCCCAGAGGTATGAGCATTTACAAAGAGAATGCAAACCTTTAAAAAGGAAAATCCTGTGTCTGGGGATTCATGGGACAGCCCAAATTTGCCAGCTAAGTGGTGGAGCCAGCCCTCAAACATAGGCTTTCTAATTCCAAATCATCATTTCAGGCTGCCCTCATATGTAACATTATATCCTAGGGAAATAAATATGAATAATCAGTTACTCTTGCTTTAAAAAATTCCTCCCACAACACAAAACCTGCTTTAGGAACAAAGTTAAGTTAAATAATTTGGGGGCTCTAATGACAACAATCAGATAATTGAGACAGGAAGAAACACCAAGTGTTTTGACTCCCAAAACCATTTTCTTATAACCCAATTTCAGTTTAAATCTACACAACAGCTGCTGGTGGTGTTATATAATTCCCTAGAGGCACTACCTCCTAGAAGACAACATTGTAACTAACCGCATCAAATCCCAGCGAACTCTGGTCTCAGCAATGACCTTGAAGCTAATCAGACCTCTACTTTCTATATCCAACAGACACCCAGAAGTGCAGGATATGTCTGGATGGGCTCCTCCAGGAGCTACATTCACTGTTGTAACCTACAAAACCATAATAACAATCTCTATACAATTTGCATAATGGCAGTCTGTAAGTGTGCTATTAGTTTTCATTATGATAGACCATATTACAAAACTAGCTACAAAATGTTAGATGGGCAGCAAGGACCTTCATTTCAATATCAGATTCTTCCCTGACAGCCTCCTCAATGTCCACTTTGGGATCATGCAGGTGCTGAGTTTCAGTCAGGGCATATGGGAACATTTTTGCTGTCTGTTTGTAATCAGAGCCATATGAACTTGGGGTGCTTGCTCTGTAACTCAGATGTTAGCTGGGATTTCATAGCCACTTAAGATCCAGATAAGATGAATTCATGCCCTCTTATCAAAGCCCAAAGCCCTAAGCTCTCTCCTCAACACTCCTCAGATCCTCAAATATTTATACTTATATCATCTTTGACCTCCAATTCCCAGCTTCTGCTGTAATTTTGTTTTTTCACTCTATATCTTGTCCATTGATCTCTACTCTGGGATTGACCCAAACTAAGTATCCACTCTCTAAATCCTCACCTTCAAAACAAGTTCAAATAGTAATAATTATTATTAATAACTAAGACTTATTGAGTACTTACTATTTATCAAGCACTATTCAAAGCACTTATGTGTAATGATGCATTTGGTCTGCCCAACAACCCTTTGAAAGATGTTCAGAACTGTTGCATGTACCATAATTAAGATTTGAGGAACACAGCGAAGCAACATCACATTATGCACCCAAGAAAAACAATATACAATTCTGTCTAGTTCATTCTGGTTGCCCTGGTCTTCAGTTTTTTATAGTCTATCTCTGTCCCATGTAGCAAATCCAGCCTTTCACTCTCGTCACATCTCCTTCTACTCTCTCCCATCCCAAATTTCCTTCTCACTTATTCTCTCTTAAATTAACCTAAGAACTTTTCCTTTTTTTTTCTTTTTTGAAACGGAGTTTTGCTCTTGTCTCCCAGGCTGGAGTGCAATGGCGCAATCTCAGCTTACAGCAACCTCCGCCTCCTGGGAAGAACTTCTTTCTTATGCAGAGAAATTCTGCACCTACCCCCAAATTCACGTGTAGAAACAATTGCTATGCTCAGCAGAACAAGGAGACTCACTCTCCGTGGGCAATGACTTCCCTTAGAAGGCAGCTTGGGTTATAAATAACAGGTTTGCTTGAGGTCGTTGGTTCTTGTTGTTGTTATACCTATAAACGTATCAGGAATTGAACTGGAATCATTTGTGGACAATCACGTTTAATATTTTAAATTTAATTTCTTTGCATAGGTAGTACATTTTCAAGTTCTAAATTCAAAGAATTCAAAAGCATATATATAAGAATTCTCTTTTTGCCCCAGACCTCCAGCAACTGAATTCCTTTCCCAGTAGCAACCAATTTTATCAATAGTTTGTGTATATTCCAGAAATATTTTAGGCATCTGTAAATACACTTTCTGAAATTTCATCCTTCATTTTTTATTATAATGATATGAAAATGGTGGTCATTCCATATTTACATAAACAGCCGCTTTATTCTTTGCTACGATTGTGTATCTAACCAATTCCATAGGGTGGACATTTATGTTGACTCCAACCTTCTTCTCTTATAAACTATAGCACAATTAATAATTTACACATTAATCATCTCACATGTGTGTTCACACATAGACATTTAGATTGATTCCGTATCTCGGTTATTGTGAATAGTGCTGCAATAAACACAGGGGTGTAGATAACACTTTGACATACTGGCTTCATTTCCTTTGAATATACACCCAGTAGTTGTACTACTGGATCATATGGTAGTTCCATTTTTTTTCTTTTTGAGGGACCCTATATTATTTTCCATAATGGTTGTACTAATTTCTATTCCTACCAACAGTGTGTAAGGGTACCCTTTACTCCACATCCTTGACAATGCCTATTATCTTTTGTCTTTTTGATGATAGCTATTCTTACTGGAGTGAGGTGACATTTCACTGTGGTTTTAACTTGCATGTCCAGACCCTCCATGAACTGAGTTCAAGTTACTTTTGCCCTATCTTCAACCGACCTTCTGCCCACCCTACACTCCAGGTCGACTGATCTCCCAGCTCATCCTCATCCACTCTCAGAGCATTTCTGCTTAAGATGCCTGCCTCAACCTCATTTTTCCACAATCTCTCCTCCAGGAATTCTTCTTCCTGGGCCCCTATCCCTCCAGTATCAGTGTATTCCTTTTCTGGACTCTTCTAGTGTTCTATTTATACCTCTCTGTTGGTCTATTCTGCATTGTGATATGTGTATTCATCTAACATTCGACAAGTATTATTTAGGCTCCATGATGTGCCAGGCACTGTGCTAAGTGCTGAGTAGACAGAGGTGACCAAAGCAGAGAGGAGCTCGGTCTGGAGCTGCCCACAGAGCTCTAACCATCTAGAGGCCTGAATGGAGGCCTAAATCTCCTACCAGGGCAGTGGTTCTTAACGGCAGGTGGTGAGGACCATTTTGTCCCCCTGTGGGACATCTGGCAATGTCTGGAGACATTTTTGGTTGTCACAACTGGAAAGGGGTGCATTGCTATATAGCGGGTAGAGGCCAGGGGTGTTACTAAGCATCCTTCAATTCATAGAACCTGCATCTATAACAAAGAATTATCTGGCCAACCTGGACAACACAGTAACACTCCATCTCTACTAAAAATTTTTTAATTAGCCAGACATGGTGGTGCACCCCTGTAGTCCCAGCTACTCGGGAGGCTGAGGTGAGGGGATTGCTTGAGCCCAGGAGGTCGAGGCTTCAGTGAGTCATGATGGTGCTACTGCACTCCAGCCTGGGTGACAGAGCAAGACCCCAACTCAAAAAAAAAAAAGAAAAAAAAATTATCTGGCTGCAAATGCCAAATGTCAATAGTGCTGAAATGGACAGACACTGTCCTAGATTTAAAAAAAATAAATAAAATTAAGTACCTAGGGAGGGGAATGTGTTTATTGCTTAGTTTAATATTCTCCAAAACCCCCAACACAGTGACTTGATACATAGTAGCTCCTACATATTTTCAGGAATAAAAATGGTACCCTTAGGATGTAGGAGAGAAGTTTTAATTAGGAAAAGCAATAAGAAATATTAGTTAATTTCAGAGGGGAAATCATAGTCTAAACTTCTTTGCCATGGGTGTGGTAAATTCAGTTAGTATTTATGCTCCATTGTTGTGCTTTCTTCATTATAATATTTATCATATAAATCCACCAACTTACATAACTCATTGGGAAAGCAAGGGATTAATTAGGCAATTTCAAGATGCATAAATACATTAATATTAACAAAATATATATGGTGATTGGAGAACACGTTAAGGGACATAAATCAAAGATAATATAGCAAAGCAAACTTACCAACAGAAAGCAGGCCTGCAATGTCTACAAATGTTCTTTTGTATTTAATAATGTGACGGATTCCTGGCACAATCCTCCTATTTGTTATAGGGCTATTAATTTCATCATACGCACCTTGCATGAACTTGCTTTATTGCATTTGTGAGTATAATGGGAAGGGTCATGAGAGGTCACTGCCACGGCAATGACTTGGCATCCACAGCTTTTGAAATGATTCCTAGGCGCCCAGCAAAGACAAACCTCTGGCAGGGAATGGCGTTCCGATGTGCTAACAGGATGCCCACAGACATGCATATCAGGTTCAGGCTACCTAGGAGCTCTAGCCAAGCCCAGAGTCTCCTCATGTCTGCGGGATCTTCCTCCCAGATGTCCAAGGAAGACTTTATTCAAAGGTATAAATCCTCGACATTTCAGTCTTAGAATCTTACTGAGAGCTGTAATTGGGCCCTTTTCATTTTACAGAGAGTGAAACTAAGGCAGAAAGAGTTGCGGTGGTTGCCAAAGGCAGACAACTGGCTGATAGATGACCTGGTCTACAGGCCTCTGAGGCTACTACATCTCTTTACCTCTGATTTAAACTCAAAGAATCTCCCACTGTTAAAGAGAGATTACACTTAATATACCCATTGCTAGCAACTGGCTTCTTTATTTCATGTATTATTTGGTTTCAAATGCATTTTACCGTTGAAAGAGGCTTTGTATACCTTTAACCAAACATGGATGTGTTAATTTACGCATTTGTCAATGTCTGGTGGTTGATGTCTGTGGAGCAGCCAGTGTCTAATCAAGAAAATGGAAAATATTCCAGATAGTTCAGAGGGCATTTCATACAGGTAAATGGTTCATGGGGTGTTGGAGGGATTGGGGAGCACAAAAAGCCAAACTGCAAAATTGCTCAAAGATGAGTAACTGTGGAAAGGGCTTAGAAGAGCAAGGGGGACATGATGTCCGGGCTCATGCCCCCTGCACTCTCCTGGCTGCCACAGTGGGAATCACCTGGCTGCTGAGGAGGAACCCAGGAGAGGCGCTTGCTGCCCACTAATGCTGCTTCCATTGCTGCTACTGCTGCCTGGAGCTGGTGGTCTCCCATCACTACCCGCCCCCCCCCGGCAGAATCTAGTAAGCCTTCTGGCTAAGAAGTCTGAGAGGCATAGTTTCAGGCTCTTCCTGTCCCAGAAGTAGAAAGATGAGTAAAAAAGGCTAAGTATGAAGTTGAGTGGCCACCCTTCCACTGATAATTCTGCGCATGTCTCGTGTAAGAGCAAACTGCACGTGTATTTTGAAAACGTGCCCATTGTTGCTCCCATGTCGTCTGGTCTTCATCATCTTTTATTCCTATTTTCTCTCTTTCCTTCCTTCTTCACATATTCTGGGCTAAGCAATGCATTTGGCATTGGGAATGCCAGGTGAACCAGACAGTGTTCCTGCCCCATGAGAATTATAATTTATGCCAACGGTAAGACAAACCTTTTGAGCTCTTCCAAATTTTTTTCTTGTTTTCAGTTTTGTTTTTACTTTTCCCATTTCTAACTTTCCAAGATAGTAATTCCCTTATTTAAACGACATACAGATGCTGCTTAATATTCATGAATTCGAGTGCTGTTTACGCTCCTACAGTAAACATAAATCATTTGTCTAATAGGATGCAATTCCAGGATTAAGAGAGGATACTAGTTAACGAGTGTGTGTGAATTTTATCATCTTATTCTTCACAGCTGAGACT